>NC_054479.1:47494800-47815255 GCF_017639515.1 Carcharodon carcharias | reverse complement strand
ATTATATGTAAATATAGTTAAGGTATCACGAATATATGAATGCTGATGGATAGACCCAGATCAAAGCTATTGACAACCTGGTTTCTATTTAAAAGATCATAAATTACCTGACCAGAGTTGGCTTACTCTGGAGTGCTTTCATTTGCCTGTTATCAATATTTTGAGCTGCCTTGTTGAATGAAGAAGTGATCCATGAGGTTTTCTGTATCAGCAGGGTATTAGAATGGTGAAGGATGAGGGTAGGTATTAACTAACAGGTGACTGATAGGCAGAGCACCATTGGTGCTGAGGCCAAGTCTGCCCCAATTGTATGGTTCAGGTCTCATTAGCATCAAGCCAGTACTATGGGTGGAAATGTGGTGCCCCCAGAGCAGCCTGCTGACTTGAGGCCACTGAAACATTGGGCGGTCTGCCTAGTCTACAGGTTGGAAGAAGGTATATAGGGGAGGAGAGGGGCGGGTTCCAATTCTGGGAGGTTTGAATGCCAGGGAAGGCAGTACCCCAGGCTGGTATGAAACCTTAAAAGAATTAGAAGCAGGAGCAAGTCATACAGTCCCTCAAGCCTACTTCACCATTCAACAGGACCATGGCTGCACTCCTATATCCATTTTCCCATCCTATCCCCATACCTCTTGATTCCCTTGGAGCCCAAAAATCTATCAACTTCAGTCTTGAATATACACAATGATTGAACATAAGAACATAAGAAATAGGAGCATGCGTAGGCCATTTGGAGCCTCAAGCCTGCTCTGCCATTCAATAAGATCATGGCTGATCTGCCCCAGGCATCAACTCCTCTTTTGTGCCAGCTCCTCATAGCCCTCAAATCCCCAATATTTCAAAAATCTATCTACCTCCTCTTAAAATACTTTCAGTGATCTAGCCTCCACAACTCTCTGGAGTAAAGAATCACCCTTCATTCTTCTAAACTCTAATGAATAAAGGCCTCATCCGTTCTTGATAAGTCAACCCCTTCATCCCAGGAATCAGCCTAGTGAATCTCTTTTGAACTGTCTCCAATGCCAGTATATCCTTTCTTAAATACAGGGACCAAAATTGTACACTGTACTCCAGGTGCAGCCTCAGCAACACTCTGTGCAGTTGTAACAAGACTTCCTATTTTTAAACTCCAACACCCTAGCAATACAGGCCAAAATTCCATTTGCCTTCTTAATTACTTGCTGCACCTGAATGCTAACTTTTTATGTTTCATACACAAGAACACCCAGATTCCTCTGCGCTGCACTTTTTTTGGAGTCTCTCTCCATTTAAATAATAGCCTGCCTTTTGATTCTTCCTACCAAAGTGCATGACCTCACACTTTCCTACATTAAACTCTGTCTGCCAAGTTTTTTCCTATTCACTCAAACTATCTATATCCCCTTGCAGATTCCTTATGTCCTCATCATAACATGCCCTCCCACTCGGCCATTCACAGGCCTCTGGATAGAGAATTCTGAAGATTTACAATTGTCTGAGTGAAGAAATCTCTCCTCATCTTAGTTCTACATAATTGGTTTCATATCCTGAGAATCTGATCCTGGTTCTAGCCTCTGTAGCCAAGGGGGAACAGCCTCTCAGCATCTACCCTGTCAAACCATTAAAAATGTTATCCAGTTCAATGAGATTACATCGCATTCTTCAAAACTCCAGAGATTATGGGTTGAATTTTCCCCCCGTTGGGGGGGGATGTAGATGGGTGGGCGCGTGTTGGCGAGCTTCCGATCGGAGGCGCAGCGCCATTTTACGTGGGTGGGCCAATAAAGGCTCGCCCAGTGTGATGTCCACAGGGAAGCACAATGCACTCTCTTTGTGGGTGGGGGGGAATCCCTAAAATCAAGAGCGTGCTCTTTCGTACATGCACATGAAAGAGCGCACTCATCTCCCTGAGGCTAAGTGCAGCCTCAGGGAGATTGGCTCTACTTTCAACAATATTAAAAATAGAAGAAAAAAATTCCCCTACATGTCTCCTCATGTGACAATGTCACATGAGTTGGGACATGTTCATAATTTCCATAACAACTTTATTAAAAATTTTAAAACCCTTAAAGTTGGAAGGGCAGGTCCTTTAATTGCTTAATAGATCCTATCAATGGCCTCAGTTGGCCATTGACAGGTTGGTGGGCCCGCAGCTGGTTTTGCTGCACCCCCACCTTCCTGAAAATTTAAATGGGGCCCTGTGACGTTGGGAGATCTGCCTGATGTCATCCCATGTCATGTTAGGCTTCAGCAAGCGGGCCCCGCTCCCGCTCTCGGCGACAATAAAATCCTGCCCTAAGAGTCCAGTGCCCTTTCTGTCAGTAATTGGAGGTGGCATTACTATGAAGAACTTGCAATGGAACAGTATAATATCCACCAACGCTCTATGACATAACTCAACAGGTAACAAAATGTTTTGCATTAAAATCTGATTTTGAGGATTAGGGGCCAGCATTTGCTTTAGATATTTGCTTTAGTTCTTTATTACTCTGTCGGACTCCTGCACAAGTGGCATGAATGTTACTCCCTGGTTGGGCAGTTGGACCTGTAGTAAAGAAAATAGGCAAGAGAACATAGGATGGATTTTGAGGCCTCCTCTTCCATTCAGTATCAACTGGTGATGCAGTCAAGGGGAGCCCACAAGTAAATTATACCGTGGACTGACTTTTACAGACCCCCCGCTAATGGGATTTTCCGGTCCCGCCGAAGTCAATGGGCTATTGAATGGCTTGCTGCATTTTACAACCCCACCCCCGCTGTGACAGGGCTGTAAAATACCACCCTTAGTACTGGAACGGGCAGCAGATCCCAAAACCAAATGAAACCTCACATAAAATTCATAATACCAATTTATTTACAAAATTGATATGTAGATTTATCCCAATCAGTAAACTGACCTTAGCATTTCGCTGACAGTTACAAGACATCTGAGCTTCACTCTGACAGTTTAAAACACAAGACAAGGGCGCAGACATGCTATTTGTCCCGGTGAGACTTGCCCCTCCAATACTCCAGCACTCCCATTTTAAATTTCACCTGCAATTTTAATGTCCCTGATGTTTTTATGCCTCCTTCCCTGCCTGACAGATTATTCCAAACATCTTTCATTCTTTGATTGAGTAAAGACATTCTTACTGATGTCCAATTTAAAATTACTTTCCATTCTTTAAGTATATCTCCTCAGGCTGTATCCTAAGGCCCTACTTTCCTGGCTTATTTTGAAGAAATATTCTAGAGTTGCCTTATCTATACCGCTTAACATTTCAGGTGCTTCAAGGAAGTTGCCCTTTTAACTGCCTTCTCTTTTAGACTATAGAGCTTCAACCCCTTCAGTTAGGTCACTGCTTTATATTCCTGTCAGAAATCCATTCCCCCTTATTTAACTTTCTTCTTGTCTTGATTTTGTTAAGTATTCAGCAATGCATAGATTGCACTGTTACCCTGACTGTCACTCATCTTTGTTTACTGTAGGTGCAAAGTCCCCAGCTGTCAGATTGACCTTTTACACTGCACATTTAAAAACAATCTTTTGCTGATATTCTCACTGAAAAGAAAACCTGTGACCATATCCAAGCTGCTTTGTATGCCCAAGCCTTGAAATGCAGTATGTGTTTTGTTTTATCCTTCATCTCATGTGCCTTCAAGGACACTAGTGGACTTGCACTACCTCATCAAAGTCACATCCTTCCTTTCATAAACTCAAAGGGCAGAATTTTTCGCCAAGCGGGTCGGGCATGCTGCCTGTAAATCCTGTCACCAGCTTGATACAATTGTGGACAGCTCATTGGGAGACTCCACACAGATTCCCCACTGAGCCCTGGAAAGATCCCTGGGTGAACATCCCGACGTCATTGCGCACTCGCACGGATATTTCGGTCGGCGGGTATGAGTTGGAGCCAGAACTACACCCACCATCAATTAGAAGGCCAGTTAAGGCCATTAAAAAGACAATTAAGCTTTATTTTACATTGCCCATGTGATTTTGCACTCATCACACGGGCAAAACGGGCAGGCAGGCAGCTGACAATTTACTAAGTCTCATCCAAGGGGAGGATAAAAAGGGTCAGCAGCATTGCCAGTGTGAGTAGTAAGGAGTTTGGTAGATATTTTGCTGCTGGTTGCTTATTGGTACTTTGCAGTTTCATCTCTGTTTGGGGCTTCACTCTTAGCTTTTCCAGGCTTCATTTCAGGACTTATTGGTGTCTCCAAGACCCGGGAGGATTCAGACCATGTGGACCCTTCCAGGTATCAGACAGCCTTCCATTACCTAGTAATGGGGATTGTGGTCTCCACTGGTGGTTCCTCTTCTGAGGAAGAGAGGGGCAGAAGGGAGAGGAGGCCAATTGTCCCAGTGCCACTTCCAGGGGAGCGACCTGTGGGAGGAGAGGCACAGGCACATGGTGGCGCAGGGCCACCATGAAGTGTAAAGTTGCAGGGGCTGCAGAAGACGCCACTATCCTGCTGCCAGGGTTTACAGGCAGCGATGCAGCTACCTCAATATGTCTGAGGTGCAATACCTAAGGAGGATCCACCTCTCAAGGGAGACAGTGACTTCCATTTGTCCGATTACTGGGCCTGAGATCAGCCCCGACTGTGTGGGTGGACACCTTATGCCAGTGGCTCTGAAGGTCACAGTGGCCCTCAACTTCTATGCCTCTGGCTCTTTCCAAGGTTCAGTGTGGGATCTGTGTGGAGTCTCCCAATCAGTTGTCCACAGTTCTATCAAGCTGGTGACAGAAGCTCTGTTCAACTGACCCTTATACTTTACCGTATGGAGGAGGCCAGCCAGACTGAGCAAGCCAGAGGCCTTGCAGTGATTGCTGGGTTCCCCCGCATCCAGGGTGCCATCGACTGCACACATGTGGCCATCAAGGTGCCAGCAGGTCAGCCGGGTGCCTTTGTAAATAGGGAGGGATTCCACTCCATGAACATGCAGATAGTGTGTGATCACCGGATGCAAATTCTGCAAGTTTGTACAAGGTACCCAGGCAGTTCCCATGATGCTTACATCCTGAGACACTCCCAGGTGCCGGGGCTGTTCAGTGCTCCAGCTTGAATGGATGGCTGCTAGGTGACAAGGGCTATCCATTGAAAAGGTGGCTCATGACGCCTCTCCACCACCCAAGAACAGAGGCGGAGCAGCAGTACAACAGGAGCCATGCCTCCACAAGGGTGGTGATAGAGAGGACCATAGGTCTTCTGAAGATACACTTCCAATGCCTGGACCATTCAGGGGGAGCACTACAGTAACTCCCAGAGTGGGTAGTGATTGCATGCTGCGCTCTCCCCAATCTGGCACTGGCAATGGGGGACCAACAGGAGGAAGAAGATGTTGATGCAGCTCCACAGGCCACAGAGGATGAGTCCAGTAGTGAATCAGAAGAGGAGCACGGTGAGGAGAATGCTGAGGGCATGGGGGCAGACCTCTGTATCCTCCAGGGAGGCGGGGACACCTTGATCTAACGCTCCTTCAGCTAGGTTACCAAAGATCTGCTTCCACCTCATTCCAGGGCTGCCACCTCCATCCCAGATGTGCGAAATTTGCACCCAAAGTCCACTCAATGCCTGTGCAATAAAGTTTCCAGCCACTGACATCCAAAATTATATACTGGCATACCCAGCACCAGAAAGAAAAAATGGTGAAGCATACTCGGGCCTCACCACATCAGTGAGGAGTTGCGTTTCATGCTGGGTGGGCCTTAATTGGCCTGCCAGTGTGAAATTGTGGTCGGGGGCTGATCACAGACAGTGGCCCGTTTCCTAGTCACTCCTGGGCCCGCCGACTGCGCCCATCCGCCAAACTCAAAATTCTGCCTGTAGGGATTGTTGGCAGGCTTTCTGACCATGGAGGTGTTATAGCCAAATTCAATCTGTAAATATATGCTTCCCCAGGCGGAATCGTAAACGTTGGAAATTTTTGGCTTATTTTTTTCCCCCTAGTTCAGTGATATTTTTCTTGTTGTCAATATAGGATTTTTCAAAGTTACAAAGCATTTATTTGCAATAAAACAAGTCAAAAGGACCATGCCAGTATTTTATACTTCATACAAGCATCCTCCCACCCTTCTTCATTTAAGCCCTTTAACATGTCCTTTTTTTTCTTTCCCATATGCTTATGCAGCTTCCCTTTAAATGCATCTATGCTATTCTCCTCATCTACTCTATATGGTGCTGAATTCCACATCCTGGATTAAGCTTCACTTTATATGTTTTAAATAAATAAGTCAGAATAATGCTCTGAGATATTAAGAATAAATATGTCCACAGTAAATATTTTTGTGTGCTTCATGGCAAGACTTTAACCAAAATGGGTTCAAGCCTTCATTAGAATAGTGGTCGAATAATTTACTTATTTATGTGCTGTTATATGTGACTAATATTGCACAGCACACTTTAAAGGGTATGGTAGTCTCATATTTATATTTGGTTAGCAACCCAGAGATTGAGAGCTTACATATAAGTTGTGAAATTAAATTTGATGAATTTGTTACTTGTGAGTTAGTACCAAAAAATGACCACAAAGGCTTCTGAGTTGTCATTAAAACCCACTGGCTCACTAGTGAAGAAGCTAGTCTATCTATTACTCCAGTCTCATGTAAAATGGTTGACTCTTAATGCTCACAAGACAGCTAGCAATGGCTAACAAATGTTGTTTTGCTGGTAATATCTCCAGAACCAACAAATTTAAAAGGTACCTGATTCTCTCAGTACACAAGACCTTTTAGGAGCAGAAAAAGGCAATTGGGCCTAAAAAACAACCCTTCTCTGATACTGAACATCAATCTCATCATATCACCATCTCCTTCAAACCTAATGACAATCGTCTGGTTGCCCATTAATGAACCTCTTGAGGGATGTTACTCCTAGATTATTTCACATCATAAACAATGAGCAGATTGTCTGCCTCTGTTTCAATCTTCCACTTGCTCTTATTGGGCTACAGAATTAGAGTTTTGAGCCACCATACTCCAGTGGATGGGGGGAGGGGGTGGTAAAAATCAGGTGCAGTAATATTTGAAATTTAAAATACTTAGACTGAGCCTTCAGGCATCTAGGCCCCATACTTTGGAATTCCCTCTTTAAACCTTCAACCTCACTCTGCCATTCTTACCTGGTCTGGCCTACATGTGACTCCAGATGTCGTTGACTCTTAACTTCCCTTTGAAATGGCCTCGCAAACCAAACAGTTCAAGGGCAGTTAGGGATGGACAAAAAATGCTGGCACTGCCAGTGACGTCCACATTCCATGAAAGGATAAATAATTCACCTTAAAAATCACCTCTTTGACAAAGACTTAGGCTGATCCTCTATTATCTCCTTCTTGGCTTAGGGTCCATTTGTATATGATTATGACTCTGAAGAGCCTTGGGACATTTGCTTATGTTAAAGACTCAATATAAATGTCCCCAATCCCTAGACCAATCCCTACTGCACATTGCAAGACAACCATCTAACCATTTAGTGCTGTATCAAGGACGGTTTTGTTCTCTGGGCTCTTGCTAACTAGGATCCATATTCAAACTGCCCAAACTCCTGTCATGTAGAACCTTTACAGCCAAAAACTGTGGAGGTTTTCATTCAGCTTGGAGTTAAAGGCCAATAAACCTGTGAGAATCCATGCAGAGTCTCTTGCTGTATGCCAACAAAAGCAGAGGAATCACAGAACGTTATCACAAAGGAAAAAATGCAATATTTTCCATCCTAGATTTTATTCAAAATCAACAATTAAAAGGCACTTTACAGGAGGATCAATATTGAACCACTCTGCTATATCTAGCATATAAAATATATGCTATTGTGCAAAACAAGACCCAACAATCAATATACAGCCTTCTTCTCATATACAAAATAGACCAAAACAGATCAATATCTTCCGTAAGACTATCTAGAAGTATCAAAGTAAACAAACAATGATTTATATACAGTCTTTGTTGACTCGTCTAGAGGTAATAACATTGTTTTTTTGGCAGATTTTGACAGGTGATTTCATAGTCGGTTGAGATTAAGAAACAGTCTGTTCTTGGCCTCTCAATCCATTTTCTTCTGCATCAATGCTCATGCTGTCATCCCCGTAGAAGTAGCAAGGTGGTCTTGCAGGAGGAGCTTCAATGATTAAGACTCCTTCAGGAGACAGGGACGCAAAGACTGTCACGGGGTCAACTTCGATGGGCAGCCTAGAGAAGCACAGAATGACAATGAGCAAAGCTTTCACATCAAATCCTGCAATCCTGACCCAATTGTAGGTTCAACACTTATGTTTAATACATTTGTAATATAATTTTGTGTTTCAATTTTATTTTATACAAAGCCATGTAAACAGTCTAAGCATGTTAGAGAGATAGCAGATTAATCTTGAAAGTTGAATTGCTCATGCAAAGATATCTTCAGCAAAGTTAAAATATGAGATGGATAGACAAGGCTGTGTAGTTATTAAGTCCTGCGACAGCAGCCAGCAGTGAGAGGACACTAGCTGATCAAATGGAATTAGAAATAAAGGCACAAAAACGAAACATGACAGATGTTGGGAAAACAGAAAATGCTGGAAACATTTATCAGGTCAGGCAGCATCTCTGGGGACAGAAGCAGAGTTAACATTTCAGCTCGATGACCTTCCATCAGAACAGTTCCAATGAAAGGTCACTGACCTGGAATGTAGGGTGGGATTTTCCAGCCCTGCCTGCCGCTGGGATTGTCCAGTCCCGTCGAAAGTCAATGGATTTTTGGTTGGGCCGCCGAATTCCCCTGATGGGTACCGCCATGATGGGGCCAGAAAATCCCGGCCGTAGAAATAATGGTACTGACTTTCAAATTGCAAACATATTAAAGTGACAATGTAACAAAACTTAATGGTTTCACTCAAAGTTAATGGTAAACTAATATTCTCTGCTTAAAAAAAAAGCAGAAACACACAGGCCCTGAAATTCTGTGGTTCCTTTGGTTTCTGACTTTTGGGAGGTAGGGGGAGGATGGTGGGGGAAGGGATTCCACAGTCTCCCTGAAGAGTTACTGTGGAATACAATGAGAAACCCCTATAATTTCCAAGCTATTCTTTGTAAACTATCCCAATGTAGGTATTTATTAAGAAATGAAAATGAATCAATAATTTGATGCAAGCAGGGAAAGCAAGTGAGTCCTCTTATCCATGGCAACCCAATGAGAACTATCAATGTGTTAACCCTCTAAATGCTGGTAGTTCCAAGAAAATTTGAGTTTTCCTCAGCCAGAATGATTTTTAAAGTTTCAAGTTCACTTGAGTATGTAAATGCTCACATATTGCATACAGTAACAAAGCTACTCAAATTACTAAAGGAACTGAGGAGTCCTCCATTTCAGAATCATCCTATGAACCAATTCTAATGTTTTTTGAGAGCTTGGTGCCCAGAATGGCACAAAGTGTGCCAAAGTGTCAGCTGTAGCTCAGCTGGTAGCATTCTCACCTCCAAGTCAAAGATCTAGGCTGACATTCCAGGGCAGTGCTGAGAGAGTGCTGCACTGTCAGAGGCGCTGTCTTTCAGGTGAGACATTAAACCGAGGCCTCATCTGTCCTGGATGGACCTAAAAGATCCCATGGCACCATTTCAAAAAAGAGCCAGGGAGTTCTCCTCGGTATCCTGGCCAATATTTATCACTCAGTCAATGTGACAAAAGCAGATTATCTAGCCATTATCACATTGCTAATTGTGCATGCGAGCTTCTTGGGTGAGGTATTTCCTACAACAGTGATTTCACTTCAAAAAGTAACACATTGGCTGTACAGCACTTTGGTACATGTTATGGTCCTAAAGGGGGCTATATAAGTGCAAGTCTCTCTTTCTTTTACATGTGACCAGAAGAGTAACTCCTATTTTCAGTATTTGACTAACTTCAATGATAACACCTTCACATTCATTGGATACTTGGAGTAATGTTCAGAGTCACATCCAAATCCATTTTACTAATACAAATCCTTTCACAAACAGTTCACACTTGTGTCTACATTATCATCCATTACCATTCGATACAGTGTGCACTTAATTGATCCAAACCCCTTTGAATGCCATTAATCTGCACTGTACATGTCATTATCGAAATTTATAACAAGAAGTACTCTCCTCTATATTATTAATGAATGGTATGAGACAAGTGACCCAGAATAAAACGCTGAGGAACTTTCTCCTTACTATTGCTGAGCCAGCCAAATTCCTACTAATTTCATGAACCTCGATCCTGTTGAACAGCCTCACAACTGGAACAGTAATGAATGAATAAATTCTGTGAAAGAATGCATTAAATAGAACAAACAGAAGTTGTTCTGACTGGGCTGTGTTCAAACCAATATTTTCCTCACTTCCATGAGTCTTTTATGGAGGTCTAGGCATGCCTATTATCTTGGCAGCTGAACAGAAAGGAGGGTTTGAGTGACATGGGCTATAAGCATAATACCTTTAATTTGCTCTCATCTTAGTATGATATATCATTGGGTCCATTTTGACTTTGTGTTGATTGTGTTTGGAAAGAGACATGCTCCAAAGGGTATACTTTGCTTACAGCACATCATTGTGTCCAATTCATTGGAAAGCTGTTGAAATAGAGGCCTTCAAATTATACAGATTCTCTTGGACTCCTGCAGCTCAGGCAAGAGACCCAAAGAATCCCCACCACTCCACAAAAAGGCAAAAACTGGGAGAATCCCTGAAAGATTTCACAGCCAGACAATATACAGGAAGCTGAATGAAAAACTTATTTAAAAAAGTGATACATAAAGCAATATTTGGGACATATCTAAAAGTCACTCCTTATCACCAAGTCTCTTCCTTTGAGTTATGAGGGGCATCAGGTATTGGACATGGAGGAAAGGAGGATGTAAATATGTGGAATATACTTTGAGTAAGTGGTCCTAAGGTAAACATGGATGATACCAGGGATGGGACAATATAGAGATGAGGAAAGACTTGTGATGCTGGCATAATTTCCACTGGAGCAGAGATGGCCCAGAGGAAACCTTATCAGAATGATCAAGATTATGAAGAGATTTAAAGGATGAGTAGGGAATGACTATTTCCTCTGTTTGGAGAGGAAATACTGAATGGTTATAGTTTAAAATGGTTATATTTAAATTTAGGAGAAACGTTTTTGAACAAAATTGTCACTAAGAAATTTAGAAGCAACATTTTTGAACAGAGTTATTATAGCAGAGAAGGCACTGCCAAAGGAAGTAGTTGTATTTCGCAAGGATTGATAAGCATCTGAAGCAGATGGAGACAAAGGTTTACAGGGAGAAAGCAGGGAAGATGGACTCATTCTGAACTGCTCTGGTGGAGAGCTGGCACAGATATGAGGGCCTTTCTTTCTGTTAGGTAATGTCGTGGGGTGGGCAGTTAGCTCAGGTGGCCTGCATGTGGGTCAGATTAACGCCAGCAGCACAGGATTCAACCCCCGTTCTGGCTGAGGTAAACTTAGGGTCTATCTCCTTGCCCTACCTTGTAGCAAAAATAATTAGAGCACTTGTTAGGCAGTTCGGGTAATAATCGCCAAGGACCTGCCTTCAGATAGACCTCAAGAAGAAAAAGAAACTCCTAGAACAGAGTGGAATCTGGGATGTCTAGAGATAGGGAGACAAGCAACATGAAGATGACCACGAAGAACAGAAAAATAAATGGCTAAGCGGTATCAGGTAAACAGGAGAGAAGGAAGGAAGAAACAAAAAATGCACTTGACTGAGGATACATAAGCCAAAACTTTCGATTTGGACACAGCGTAAAAAAAAGCTTATTTGATTTGTTGACTGTGATATATTCAATTTTCCATAGACTTCAACTGAGCAGTAAATTTGGAGGGTCCATAACTGTATATTTCTCAAGTTGGGAATTCTGTCCATTGTGTGGAATCAGTCTAATTGTTACTGGCCTCATCCTCTCTCAGCGTATTTTCATTTGTGTGTACACAGGAAAAACGAGTGAGATCAACAGGAAAGATCTGATCAACCTACCATCCCACTGATTGTCTCTGGGATCAATTAAAAGATCTGGGACATGAGGGCTTGGAGCTTGCACAACTGAATTTGGCTTCAGGAATTCATACTGCATTGAGTAAATCCAGCAGAAAAGCTGGATAACTATTTGGTTAGTCATTAGATTGAGGTATACATTGATGGAGATGACAAAATATGTGGTGCTACTGAGGAATGCTCTCTGTAAAATATTGTTGTGTGCAGTCAGTTTTTTCAATGCTCAATACCATGCATGCGGTTTGTGAACACATGAATTAGGAGCACCAGTGGGCAATTTGGCCCCTCAAGCATGCTCTGCTGTTTGATAAGATCACGGCTGATCTGATTGTGGCCTCTACTTTTCTGTCTACCCCCAATAACCTTTGATTCACTGGTCAGTCAAGAATCTAACTTAGCCTTAAAAATTTTCAGTGACCCAGTCTCCACAGCTCTCTGGGGAAGAGAATTTCATGGACTAAGGGCCCTCAGGGAGAAAAAAAATCCTCATCTCCATCTTAAATGGGAGACCCCTTATTTTTAAACTGTGTCGCCTAGTTCTAGCTCTCCCACAAGGGTAAACATCCTTTCAGCATCCACCCTGTCAAGTCCCCTCAAGGATCTAATACGTTTCAATAAGATCAACTCTCATTCTTCTAAGCTCAAATGGACATAGGCTCAACCTGTCTAACCTTTACTTATAACACAAGCCCTTCAACCCAGGAATCAATTGAGTGAATGTTGTCTGAACTGCTTTTAATGAAATTATGTCCTTTCTTAAACAAGGAGACCATGGAAAGCTACATGGTACTCCAGATGTGGTCTCACCAATGCCCTGCGCAGCTGTAGCAAAACTTCCCTACTTTTACATACTCCCTTTGCAATAAAAAACGACATTCCATGTGCCTTCTTAATCACTTGATCCTGCATACTAACTTTTTGTGATTCATGTACCAGGACACCCAGATCCTTTTGTACCACCGAGTTCTGTAATCTCTCCATTTAAATAATATGTTGCTTTTCTATTCTTCCTGCCAAGGTGGAGATGTTTATATTTTCCCACATTGCCTCTGCTAAATTTTTGTCCACTCACTTATCTTATCTATGTTCCTTTACAGATTCCTCATGTCCTCTTCACAACTTACTCTATTACCTATCTTTGCGTCATCAGCAAATTTAGCAACCATACATTCAGTCCCTTTGAGGCCCAACACTGATCCCTGTGGCACTCCATTTGTTATATCTTGCCAACCTTTAAATAACCTGTTTTTCCCTAAACTCTGCTTCCTGTTAGCTAACCAATCCTCTATCCATGCTAATATGCTATCCTCTACACCATGAGCTCTTATTTTGTGTAGTAGACTCTGGTGTGGCACCTTGTAAATGCTTTCTGGAAATCCAAGTACATCACAGCTACAGGTTTTCCTTTCTTTATCCATGTTCCTTGTTACTTCCTCAAAAGAGCTCAAGTAAATTTGTCAAACATGATTTCCTTTCACAAAACCATGTTGACTCTGCCTGATTGCACTGGGATTTTCTCAGTGCCCTACTATAAGCTCCTTAGTATTATATTGCAGTGTTTTCCCTATGACAAATGTTTTGCTAAGTGAGCTGTAATTTCCTGCTTTCTGTCTCCATCCTTTCTTGAAGAGGAGTTACATTTGCAATTTTCCAATATTCCCACAATCTAGTGAATTTTGGAAAATTAAAATCAACGCATCTACTATCTCAGCTGCCACTTCTTTTAAGACCCTAAGATAAAGTCCATCTGGACCCGGGGACTTATCAACTTTTAGTTCTAATGATTTTCTCAGTATCCTTCCCCTGATAATTGTAATTATTTTAAGTCCCTGCGTCCTTTTCACCTCTTGATTTACAATTATTTCTGTGATTATATTTGTGTTTTCTACAATGAAGACAGATGCAAAATATAAATGCTTTCACCATTTCCTTATTTCCAATATTAATTCCACAGACTCACTCTCTAGAGGACCCACACTCACTTTAGTTACTCTTTTCCTTTTTAAATACCTGTAGAAACTCTGGTTTTATATTTCTAGCTAACTTTCTCTCATCCTTTAATTTCTCCCTCTTTATTTTTATTAGTCATTCTTTGCCCTTTTTTTAATAATCTGTCCAATCTTCTGACCTGCCATTAATCTTCCTGGAATTGTATGCTTCCTTTTGATTTGATACTATCTTTAATTTTAGTGGGATCATTGCTGTTGAGTCTCTGGAATCATGGAAATGTTATACCAAGGATACACGAAACGGATGTAAATTCTGAGGCATGTAGGATTGGATAACTAGATTAGATCTTTGCTTGAGTTATCTTTGATAACTAGCAAGCAACTGTGCAGAATCTTTCCTTAAGAGATTAAAGATTTGAGGTAGGTTCCTTGCAAGAATAGCTTTTGCATGGTGTGTGGAGGGAATGAACTTTTGTGCACTGAATGGATGTTTCTTCTTGTATGCTTTCCTATATTAACTACTTTGCTTTAACATACGAGTACAAGAAAGTGCTCCACAAAGGCTGCTTTCGCCAAAGGTCTGTCCTATACTGTTGTTTGTAAAGTGTAGCCATCGATAACCAACTGACACTAAACACGGTAGAACATTAAATCTTCAGTAAGTTCCCAAGCTAACAGCTCACATTTACAATCTTTGGGTTGAGCAAATGTTCCTCTATTGACTTTACCTCAAGCAATAGGTCAAGGGCATCAAGAATCGAGTCAACAATCCTTGTTAACGAGACACTACCACAGAGTGAAAAACAGTTCGAACCTTTTTTTGTTTGGAGACAAACACTATAATGGCCTAAATTTTGTTGGTGATTATCTTCACATCACTTGAGTGTGGAGTTGGTTTTACAAAATTGGCATAAAGCTCTTCTAATTGTTTCTTTTCCTGAAGAAAACTTGTTTGGCAAACACGTTGTCATCATGAGTCTTGCTTCGTATGTTGTCTCTCTAGTGCCAGGGTAAAAGACATCACATAGAGAATATTCTGCAGGGGGTAGGAAATGACCCAGAGATTGTGATACAGGTCAGTGTCAATAGCATAAGGAGAGCCAGTATTGAGGTCCTCTGGCTTACAGGAGCTCAAAAAAATTAAAAAGTAGGACATCAAAGGTAGTAATCTCTGGATTACTCCCAGTGCCACCTGCCAGCAAGAGTAAAAATAAGAAGATAGGAAGGATCTATGCATGGATTGCGTTTTGAAGCATTGGGACCAGTTCTGAGGCAGAAGGCATCTATTCAAAAGGGATGATTTGCACCTCAACAAAACGTGGACCAATGGGGAGGTTCATTAGTCTGGTTGAGGAGGGTTTAAACTAGCTTGGCAATGAATGTGTATCATATAGAAGTAGAAAAGAGGGATAAAGTGCATCAAGGAGTGTGTCAGAAAGTACAAAAGAAGGGAATAGTACCATATTAGATAGCAGCAAACTAAGAAGGATTACAAGGAATACAAATACAGCTTTAGAACGTATGTATGTATGAGAACACACAAAATGTGGGTGAATAAGATTGGTGAGTTACAAGTGCAAGTTATACGGAAATATGATTTAATGACAACAATGGAAATATGGCTTGAAAATGCTGAGTACTGGGCCCTTAATATTCACAAATTTTAAGTGTTCAGGAAAGATAGGCAAGGAAAAAGGAAGGTGGGGTGGCAGTACTGATTAGGGAAGAGATTATTGGGAAGAATGATTGTTGGAAAAAAAGAATGTCCTTGAGAGGGCAAGGACAGAATCCATTCAGTGAACAGCAGGAAGGGTATGATCACACTACTGGGGATATCCTATCGGCCTTCAAGTATTCAGCAAGAGTGAGAGAAGCAAATCTGCAGGGAAATCGCAGATATGCAAGAACTACAGTGGTAATACAGGGACTTTAATTACTTAAATATTGGTTGGAATAAGAAGAGAGGGAGGAATTTCTGAAATGTGTTCAGGAGAGCTTCCTTATGAACTAGTATATTCATAGACCAACTAGGAAGGAAGCATTGTTGGATCTAGTGCTGGGAAATGAGATCGGGTAAGTGGACCAATTGGCTGTGGGGGTGCACTTGAGTAAGAGTGATCATTGTATCAATATGTTTAGGTAAGAACCATGAACAATCTAAAGTTGAACTTCTAAATAGGAAGAAGGCTACGTTCAGTTGGATGAGAGGGGATCTAGCAGGGGTAAAATGGAACCAAAGTCTGACAATGAAAACTGTAACAGAACAATGGGTGATCTTTAAAGGAAGAAATGTTTCAGGTACAGGCTAGGCATATTCTTACAAGGAGGAAAGACAAGGGAACCAAAGCAAAGGGTCTTTGGATGATGAGGGAGATAGAGAATATAATGAAATATAAAATTAGGGTGTATGATGCATGTCAGGTAAATTCTTCAATGAGAACCAAGCCAAATATAATTAAGCAGAGAGGGGAAGTGAAGAGGAAAATAAGATGACAAAGAGACAATATGAGAATAGAATGGCAGTGAACATAAAAGGTAACCAAAAAATCTTCAATTGGCATGTAGAAAGTCAATAGGTAGTAAGAGGTGTGGTGGGGCTTATTAGGGATAAAAAAGGTGTTATATGCTTAGAAACGCAGGGCAAAGCCATAATACTAAATGGATGCTACATATCGGTGTTTACTAAAGGAAGAGGGTGCTGACAAAACATCAGTAGAAGTGGATATGGTGAAAATTGATAGGCAGGATGTACAGTAGAGACTGGCTATGCTTAAGAGTGGATAAGTCACCTTATCCACGTGGCTTGCATCCCAGGTTGCTAAAGGAAAGCAGGGATGGAGATACTGAAAGTGCTTGCCATTTTCTTCCAGCCATCCCCAGGTAGGGGGAACAGGTGGATGGGGTGCCCAGGTTGTCACATGCTCCTCCCACTGTCAACGCTTGGCTTCAGCTAGCCCATAGCTATGAGACTCAAGGAGTTCAACTCCTTCCTGATGCTTTTCCTTCACTTCGGGTGGTCTTGGGCCAGGGACTCCAAATGTCAGTGGGAATGTTGTACTTTTTCAAGGAGGCTTTGAGGGTGTCCTTGAAGTGTTTGCTCTGCCCTCCTTGGGCTTGCTTGCCATGTCAAAGCTCCAAGTACAGTTCTTGTTTTGGGAGTCTTGTGTCAGGCACACGGACGATGTGGCCTGCCCAGCGGAGCTGATCGAACTTGGTCAATGCTTTGATGCTGGGGATGTTGGCCTGAGCGAGAACATTGATGTTGGTGTGCCAAACCTGCCAATGGATTTGCAGAATCCATCGGAGTCAGCACTGGTGGCACTCCTCCAGAGTTTTGAGGTGCCTGCTGTACATAGTCCACGTCTCTGACCGTGAGTTTGGTGCCAGGTTGAAGTCCTAGTCTTCAAACACTCTGTTCCTCAGACGGCTAAAGGCTGCGCTGGCACAGTGAAGGCAGTGTTATCTTGTCGATGTTTGCCCCCGTTGACAGTAGGTCCACGTTGTCCAACACCTCGTTGTGGATTTTGATAACATATATATGTGCGTGTATGAAAATGTATATAATTATGTATTTGGATATTGGAATAAAAATTCAAAATTTGCATATCTAACCAAACTTGAATTTGTGGCAATCTGTGAGGATGATACCAATTGACTTCAACAAGACATGGATAGGATGACAGAATAGGCCAACAAGTAGCAGATAGAATTTAATACAGAGAAGTGTTAAGGCAATGCATTTTGGCAGAAGGAATAGGGAGAAGCATTATATATTTCATGATACAGCCCTAAAGCGTATGCAGGTACAGAGGTTCATATGCATAGATCTTTGAAGGTGTAAGGACATTTTGAGTAGTTAGCAAAGCATAAGGGATCCTGAGCTTCATAAATAGAGGCATTGAGTATAAGAGCATGGAGGTTTTGCTGAACCTTTATAAATCTCTGGTTAGGCCATAACTAGAGTATAGCATCCACTTCTGGTCATCGCACATAAAGGAGGATGTAACAGTTCTCAAGAGGGTGCCAAGGAGTTTTACCAGATTGGATACAGGGATGAGGGAAGTTAGCTACAAGGTTGGGTTGGAGAAGAAGGAATTGTTCTTCTTGGAGTAAAAGAGGCTGAGGAGAGATTTGATAGAGGTCTGCAAGATTATGAAAGATTCAGATAAGGTAGACTAAGAAAAGCTGTTCCCAATGGATGATGGTACAAGAATTAGGAGACACCAATTTAAGGTTTTGGACAGGGCATTGTGTTTGTGAGGAAAATTTTGGCAACATTTTAGTTGTTTAGAAGAAAGCATGAAGATATAAACTGCACTGATGAGCAATGTCACATTTCATGGGCATGACATCATTCAGGATACAAATGCTAATTTACTGCTCATTTAAAATTAAAATTAATTATTTTAACTCAAGTCTGCCAAGTCTCAGACTTTAGGAGTGACAATCACTTATTATACATGCAAATTATATGATTGAATATTTGCCGTGTTCATTATTGGTAGTGAAATCATAAATAATACAAAGTGAAGAGAGAAAATGTTCCCATGTGTTTAAATGGGTTTGTAATTTGTCTTTTTTCTCTAATCTTCAGAGTTCAGTCTGCAGATAATGTCTCCCTAATGTCTAATGGAGTTCAAGGGTAAAAAAAACATTTGTTCAAAAGATATTAAAGTAAATTGCTCATTAAGCCAATTCAGATGTTCTACATTTACAAATATTTTAAAATATTTTTTGTATTAAAAAGATCATTCTCTAAATAGAAAAAAAGACCCAAAATATACAGATGCTGGAAAATGTAAAATAAATATAAAAACAGAAAATGCTAGAAACATTCGGCAAGTCTGGCAACATTTGTGAGAAAGAAACAAGTGTTTGAACAAGTAGGATTTTAACTCATTCAAAATCTATTCGCTTGCGCAGTTAAAATAGGGCCCAACGTGTCAGATCAATGATCTACCAACAGAACATTCTGACTGTTTTTCTCTCTTTATAGATGCTGACAGACTTGCTGGTTGTTTGTGCCGTTTTCTATTTTATTTCATTATCTAAATACTTTTGACTTGACAGTTTGACGGTGCAACAGTAGCTGCACAGCTGTGTTCACATGAACTTCTTCTGTCGCTATTTTAAGAGAGTCATCGGTACCTTTAAAGTAAACATTTTAAATAGTGGGTCAGAGGAACTACATACGGTTAACTCAAATTTCAACCCAGCCCCAATTGTCAAAATGGATCTGGAAAACATTAACAGAGCCAACGTGAAGAGTTAAGGTCCAGAAAGCACCGTTAGAGTGCCTCCAGCCAGTACCCTTGCTCCCCTAGCGGCACTTTAAGAAGGACGATCAATAGATGGGGGCGAGTGCAGTAACAAGACCGATGGTCTCAGTTGTGACACGAACTTTAGCTTCTAGTTCCAGCTTGCTATGGGAATCATTAAAACTTACACAAATTTGCCCCTTAATACTCAGCGCGACTCCATTGCCAAATAAGGCTTTCCTTCTGCGAGCAAGGAATCTCACACAAGTCCATGAACTCCCTTTCTTGGCATTTCCTACGCAGTTTATACCATGAAAGCGACAATGAAAACCAAAGTTTCACATATTAAAAAAAAGAAACATAATAACAACTCGCTATTCCTCCTTAAGCCGCTGCTTTTAAACTTATACTTTTAAACTTTTTTTTGTTTCCTTTTGACAGTGGTGTCTGCTACTTACTGGATCTTTTTGGTGAAATTTTTTGAGACTATTCCTCCTTCTTCTTGTTTTTCTTCATGTTTTCCTTAGAGCGATACAAAGGGAAATGTCAGGAAAGAACATCAGATTTAAGATATGTATCATGTGATTTACTTCACAAAAGGGACCTGTCCAAGTTTATTTCTTCCAGTGCCTTGGTCACTCTTAGGAGAGTTTGCTGTTGCTGAGCTAGCAGACTAGCTCTAACGTTGTCACTATATTGTCTCTTGGGGGTCTGGGTCTATTCTCATCGGCAGTCCCTGAATCCCTGGTCGCTTGGAACAGGATCCACATCTCCATTCCGATAACCCCTCCCACCCCCATTTCAACTTCGAAAATATCAGCCCAATCTTTCTTAAGTGCACAAAACATAATTCAATTATCACAGTACGCAAGCCTTTAAAATATATTTGTCATAATATTCATTACATGTCCCCCGGGGGTATTTTTTGGGCGATGGATCAAATATAGAACAAACACGCACATATGTCCAGTGTCAAAGATTTATTTTACTATTTGGCCTGTCTCCTAGCTTGAATTTATTCAAACTCAACACTGAGAAAAATAACCCCCAAGTAAGTGTCCTTCTGCAATCCTGCTTTCTAATCTGTATTTTTGAGGCCATAGAATTTTATCAAATTCAGCCAATAAAGCAGGAGACCAAGGATATATAATAAAAAAAAAACACCCAGCAGGTCAGGGGAAAAAAAACATTTGTAGAGAGGTGAAAAATGAACATTTCAGGCGTAAAGCTCTTCATCTGATCTCAGTGGTACTTAGACTCTCTCCCTTGTGCTTTGCCTCTTGTCCCATAATGCCATTAGATAGGCTGGTTAAGGCGGCCATATAAGCAGGCTCTCTCTTTCTCTCTTCACTCAGCCCCCGGGACCTCTCTTGTACCTGTTTGGGGGTGGGGGGGATCTGCCTTCTCTCCCACACTACCTGATATCTCCACGAAGCCATCCTTGGTTTTGATGGCCAATTCCTCCGGCGCGAAGCTCTGCACGTTAACGCACATTTTCCAAGGCTCTCCCGGGTTGATGCTGGGCGGGCTCTTGGGCTCGGAGTAGCCGGTGTAACGGGCCGTGTAATGAGGCGGCGCCGGATTATAAATGCCCGGGGCCTCCCGAGCTGCCTCGTTGAAGGACGATCTCAAAGGCCCGGGCCAGGTGGAGGTCAGCCTGGGTCTCGCCCAGTTGGGCCAGTCGGCCGTGAAGTGCTCAGGGAAAGCCGACATGCCGAACTCATCGTCCAGGAAGCGGGAAGACAAGCCGGGCTCTCGGAAAGGGTCCCTACTGCTCCTGTGCCTCCCGGGGATCTGGCAGGAGAATGGGACCTGACTCTCGGCCATCTTGCTTCTAGATCCTCCGCTTGGTACAGCCAGAAAGTTTCCTTTTCGCCCTCCTTGAGTTGTGTGCCCCGAGCTTTATAGTTTGCTGGAGATGAGGCTACCGCCAGTTGTCATCTCTTTAATCTGATCTCTATGAGCAATTGAAAGGAATCTGACGTGTCCCACGGGAGAATCAGCCCCTCTTACGTGTACTGACCAAGTTTAGCCATGCCCTGACTATCTGAGGGGCACAGCCCTCCCTCCTCTCACAGGCTATTTAAAGCAACTCCAGTCATCCTTGTTTACCAGCCCTTGTCACACCGGGAGGGGGGAGGGAGAGTATTTGATTCATAAGCACCCAACCCCACCCCCCCCCCCCCCCCATCTCAGACTATAAAATAACCAACATTTCTCACGAGTGACTGAAGGCGTTCAAGAATATTCCAGTCAGTCTTTCCTTTCACTTAATAAACACTTGCACAACGCTTACAGGGCGAGAGCTGCGCCCCCCTCGTCCCGTCGCCTGTTTTCTGCTAAACTCCTGGTTCAGCCACAAGCGGCTGGGCCGGCTGGAGATAACGGTGCGCCTTCATACCGCTTCTCAATGCGAACAGTTTACCCTGTGATCACAGGGAAAGAGCCCCTCTCTAGGGCGATCAGTCAATACTACACATTTCGTCTCAATGCAGCGCAGGTCCTGCTTCCTGCTGAAAATAGATGGGTGAGAGACTTGCATTTGCCAATGTTTCATCAGTTGCCCAGAAATGTCGCAAAGCACTTCACATAACAGGGGATTATTTATGAAATGCAGTTTTGTCGATAGGGAAGGAATGAGATGAAGGACCAGTTCATCTGTTTTTGAGGATGATGGTCAACAGACGAATGTTAATTAAAAATTGTACGGAAATTATAACAAAGAAACAATCTGTTCAGCCCAGACTGACCAGGTTGCTGTTGACCCTCCATATGTGGGTTAACCCTAATGGGATATATCCCTATATTTCTTTATTCTCATTTTCTGCAACCACCTATCTAACCTATGAAGTGTTGATGTGGACTCTGGTTCAATCACTGACTCTAATCATACATCTCAGTCTCACAACATGAAGACATGTGAAACTATCATCTCTGAATAAGGGTCATATGGACTCGAAACGTTAACTCCGTTTCTGTCTCCAAAGACGCTGCTAGACTTGCTGAGTTTTTCCAGCATTTTCTGATTTTGTTTGAAACTATCATCGACTGTCATAAAAACCCACCTGATTCACTCATGACCTTCAGGGAAAGAAATCTGTCATCCTTATCTGGTCTGGCCTATATGTGACTCCAGACCCACAGCAATGTGGTTGACTCTTAACTGCTTTCTAAATGGCCTAGCAAGCCGCTCAGTTCAAGGGCTATTAGGGATGGGCATCAACTGCTGGCCTTGCCAATGATGCCCACATACCATGAAAGGATAATGAAAAAAGGATTGCCTGATCTTTTCATCATAGTGTCATAGGATTTTCAATATTCATCAGAAGCAACAAGAGAGTCAGTTGGTGTTGAAGTAGAGACCACATCAATATTTAAGAAGAGAGTAAATATGTGGTTGAAGGTAAAGAGATTAAAGGGATATGGGAATATGATGGGCACATGTGATTAGGACTGCCATTCTTTGCAGAGGTTAAACATTAGCAAGGACTGATTGAGCAGAAATGTTTGTGTTTGCTTTGCCATGCTCACCTTTGCTGCTGAGCACAGTAGAGCTCAGTTCAGCATTCACAAAGGCAGTAGTTTCAGCAGCTGATCTGCTGTCAAAATGGCTCCATTTAAAATACTTTGGGATTTAATTAAAATAGTTTCCAATAAATAACTTCAATCTGGTTTGCTAAGCAACAACCATTTCCACCACAGAATTCAACTTGTGGGATAGTGTGCCTTTCTCTACTTACATTTGCTTATCAACACTGTGTTACCCTGGGATGATGCTAGTGAACATTTTTGTCAGAAAATGATTGCAATTAAAAAACACATGAGATTGTCACATGGTTTTTTCTAACAAACATGAGCAATATGTATGAACAAGTCATCTGCATTACAATAGTTTATCAGTATATTATAGTACCATGTGAATGAGCCAAGGCTGATGATCGGGGCTAGTCATTTAGTTACCTTACTATATCTACCATACTCATAATTGGTCAAATTTGCAACACTCTGTTGAAAGCACGGATGTGACATATAATCTGCGTATGTGTCTGATTTGGAAGAGTATTTCCCAATCTGTAAGAGTTGATTTCCTTGAAAAGAATTAGAGATTTTCAGCACCTTTTAACATTGCTGATGATTGTTCCAGATGCATCAAGAAATTCATGTAAACAATATCAGAGTGGCTGGATGGCAAAATTCTCAACTGTACTTAAAGTTCATCTCCCCAGTGTGGTAGCTAAGAATAAAATGGATTGATGTGCTGACAAAATCTCACAGTGGAGTTAGCAGGGAACGCCAGAGCTGTTAGCTTAACTTCCTAGCATTGAGTGAAGCAGTCATATTGCAATTATCTGTTGCTAGGTGTTGCAAAAGGAGAGTAAAAGACAGTAAGGGATACAATTAACAAAAGGGAAATGTTAAATTGCTATGTTGGGGTATTAAATATATTAGAGGAAACAGAAAGTAAATAGTTGGGAGAATTATTGAGATAGAGAAAGCCGGGGATCGTGGAGGCCAGTTGTTAGAGAATGCAGGAGAGACGAATAAAAGAGAGAGCCTTAAATGGCATGGGCTGAAAAAAAAACTGGAGAAAAAATGGATCATCTCTCCCCCCAAATACTGCCAAGACCACGTTGCATTGCCAGAGCAATGCTCTTGAGTACGGCATTTAAAGCTGATTACTGTGGGGATGAGATGCCTCTGCTCAGAGTGCTGTTAACTGATAGATTTATGAGGTTATAATATGTAGGGAAAATTGTAACTAGAGTATTACAGCAGCTATAGCTTTTATATAAACACATAACATTGTTTTTAAAAAATCAATAGACTGGAACTCTGACATTCTGAACGGCTGAGATTCAATTTTTACCATAATGGGAAGATATTATTTATATTCTGTAAACATGGCATCTCTCTCTTTCTTTTGTCAAACTAGAGGCACCTTTTGCTGTTTTGACCCGGCTAGCCCTGCCCATAGGCTTTGTTATTATGTGTGATTCAGAAGCACCCTGTACAGAATGACTCAGCTCTCATACACTTTCTCTCTCCCAACACCACAGCAGCCTAATTCAGCTTGCACTCTTTGTTTATCCATATCTATATTTATATAATTCTATTTAACAATGTCACTTTAGCAACATAATCAAGTAGAAATGATTTTACAAAATGTGTTTACGGCCACTTCATTTCACTCTTGGGAGCCCTGCTGTCTAACAACACCAGAGAAAAAACACAGCAGGGAAGCTTTTTACAGTTTCAAATTCAAATCATTTGGTTGACTGAGAATCAAGTCTAGCTTTTCACTACTGTTGCTTCCATTCTCCAGCTGATTTCTAAGGGACAATTGACCCTGGGAGACAGTAAATACCTCATAGTGGTAAATACAAATTATAAATTGCAGTCGGTGCGGAGGTACAAGGCCACAATGAATTTGAGTGCCAACGTGATACCCTGGGGAGAAACAGGGTCGTGGGCTTTTACCTATGATCATGGCTCAGATCTGTTTAGGAAGAAAAGTCTTTTCACGGCCTCAAAAGCTTATATGCAAAATTGTTGTACTCAAGCAGCAAATTGTACTTCATGCATTTAGCTAATTCACAGTATTGGTAGCACTACATCAAATCACTTGCTTGGCCTAAATAGCCAAGTGGTTATGGTACTGGGCTTGTAATCCCAAGATCAAGAGTTCAAATCTCACAATGGCAAACTATGAAACAATGTAAAACAAAAACAGAATTTGCAAGTTCTGTCGAAGGGTCATGAGGACTTGAAACGTCAACTCTTTTCTTCTCCGCCGATGCTGCCAGACCTGCTGAGTTTTTCCAGGTAATTCTGTTTTTGTTTTGGATTTCCAGCATCCGCAGTTTTTTTGTTTTTATCTTTATGAAACAATGTAACTTCATCCGAATAGGAACAGATGGAAACGTGTTTTCGAAAGAGTTACATCAAATCACTTGCCAGACCCACTGAAAGTCTGTTAACCAACTCACTAATTTCAACCTTTGCATGGGGTGCTGGGTACTCTTTCACAGAGGAGAGAAAATCAAATGGGGTTTCACCTGAACTGCACTTCAGATTGGAATTGCTGAGGCATGGTTGCTGGGTACTCACCCATCTTCTCAAGTAGGGAAAGCAGAGAGAGAATGGAGAATATTAGAATCTTGGGAAATTCCTACATTGGGTTTTCTTGCTAATGAACATAAAGTAAATTAAAAACAAAGACTGACTTCTTTAATTATTGCTACTCTTAATCTTATACTGAACTATTTTATTTCTGCTTGTGATACACGCTGGGTAAAAGCAGTTGAGGGGTGACTAATGGAGAATTATGGTTTGGCTGTTCACTGTCCAAATTTTAAAAAGGTAAACTTCAACAGAAATCTAGTAGAGGGCACAAGCAGCCTGCTGTGTGAAAACAAAAAAAAAAAACACCTCTGTAAAATTCCATTGATCTAGTTGGAGGGCAGAGAACATATTGGTGGCTTGAATTCTGGAGAAGTCAACAGGGTGCCAAGGTCACCATGTTTTTCAAGCTTAGCATTGAAATGTTTATGAGCTGATAAGAGTCTGAGCATGAGAAGCCCAAGATCTTGACAGTTTGACCTGGCCTGGATGGGCACAGATGGTCCAATGATGTCTTTTGGAATTAGGCCATTCGTAGGGAACGATGTAATGATTGGATTAATTTGGCTTCTATTTGCTTTGCTGTACAAAGAAGGTGTAAGAGGAGATTCCTTGAGCACAGAACTTGTGGAGGTTTTACGTGTTGCATTGACTGATGCGATGGTGCCTGGGGCATGACCAGGTAGATTGCACTTTCAGCTAGAGTGTAATAGTATTGCTGTTGTTCTTTGATACTACTGTTCAGATCTTTGCATGTGTCAAGTCTTACCTATACTGAATAAAGTATAACCATTTTAACCAATAAGGATTATCACTTTGAATCATTTTGGAACTTGAGAATAAGGGGTTAAATGGTTGATTGATTCTTGATACCTGAATTCCAACACGAAGGAGAAAGTAATTTAATCTCTTACTTAACTGTACCATGCAAAAAATTAATAATTCCTCTGTTCAATTTGCAATTGCACAATTTCATCCAAATGTCCTTTAGGGAAGGAAATCTGCCATCTTTACCTGGTCTGGCCTGCATGTGAGTCCAGATCCACAATAATGTGGTTGACTCTTAACTGCCCTTTGAAATGGCCTAGCAAGTCACTCAGTTCAAGGGCAATTAGGGATGGGCAAAAAATGCTGGCCTTGCCAGTGATGCCCACATCCCACAAAATAAAAAAAAATGTTTTAACAAATGTCTACCCTAAATTGCACACAGCCACCTGTTTCAGAGACCATTAGCAAAGCATGATATGTGAGACAACAGCTGGAAGAGGAAGGGAGGGCAACACTTCAGATAGGTCAGTTCGCTGGAGGTAGTTCTCATGAAGGGAAAACTCTGAGCTTTAACCTCTCTCTGATGATGACTGCCCTGTATATTTTTAGAAAATAACATTTTGGGGTACAAGGTATGAGTAACTTGGACAGAACATGTGCTAAATGTAACATGTTTGGGAGGAAAAATGTGGTCTTGAGCCTATATTTCCCAAAGCTTTCCACCACTGGATTTTTTTTTCTCTCATGTCATGTCTGAGTCAGTTGTAGATTAATTACTAGAGATTGAATGCTATGATTAGTCAACAACTCTATTATTGTTGTATCATGTGAATACCAGGATGGGAGAAGTTGCACTGGCAGGACCTCAGCTTTTTCTTGGTTAGCAATTCCTATCTCCCTATTTCAGGCATTTTATGTTTTTACTTCAGATTTTCAGCATTCAAATTGTGTCTTTTATTAATCATCACCTGTTACATAAGCTCTGTTATATAACCTGCTCACGAGATTTCAGCAAGATTTGGAAATAACAGTTTGAAACACCTCATAATAGTGAGACTCTGTTGTAAAAATGAACATCAAAAGGAACTGAGCAACAAGAAGAAACTCATCCTTAACATTACTGTGACTTCCAGCAAAGTGAGTCAAATGTGGAAACAGAGTATTCTGTGGGGGGGACTTTACAACAACACAATTTCTCAAGAATATGGTGGCTTTAAGTACTGGGTATGGATTTGTGTCTTTGATTAGTACAGTTTTGATATTTCCTATCCTTCAAATAGAGTTAAACTTGAAATTCATATCATCTTCAGAAAAATTTTAAAATGGGCATTGACAGACGGACGCTGAACTTACCAAGTGAACCTTCTGCTGCCTCAAAGGGATATTTTGCTGTTCTCATGGTAATATTTTAATGTACTGGTGTCAAATTCCTCTCTGTGACATTTTAACTCAGAGCAACTAATCCCTGTATTTAATGGAATGCAAACTATTGTGTTAGTGCTGATGATTTTTGCATTTTTTAATTAGGGTTTTTGTTTCATAAATATATAGTTTAATTTTGACCCAAATATACTTGTTGGAAGCATTATGTTTCCAATTCTACATCTGTATTTACATACCTGATAAGTTGACATTAATAGAGTGACTTATGATACTTAGCAGCAATGCCCAGTGTACCAGAACATTGGCTCAATACCTACGCCATTCAGTTTACTATAACAAAAGACTAAAGGCTTTATTAACCAAACACTATTTTCATAGGCAACCTATATTTTAAACCAAAAAACAGAAAACCTTTTTATTTTAGCACAACTGAACAGATACACGTTACATGGCCCTTTAAGTAGATATTCAATTCTCCCAGAAGTGGTCCAAAATAATTCTTAGCTTCCGAGGATTTATTTCTGATCTTTTCCTTTCCCAGCCTGGAAATGTTTAACTCGAGAACTGTTTTTCATGATGCAAGTTTTCTGGAGGCTTCTTCCTTGAGCTAAAGCTAGGCAAATCTTCCAGCCTCATTTTGACTCCCCATGAATTTGGCCTTTCCAATCCAAGTGCAAGCTTTCACAGCAATCTAGCACATGAACAATAGAGACATTTGGCCTCCAGCCACTCCCTCCCAAACCCCGGTGGACGAACTGCGCCTGTGAATTTTCAGGGATATCTCAGAAATCCTTCACTTCTGAAAGTCCATTTCCATGGCAATGTGAATCACATGAGCCTTGTACCCAGATAGAAATACTGATTAGCTATCATTGAGAATCCAACTCTCTTTCAATTTGGAACTAAATGGGCAGTTGGAAGCACAACCGCTTACAGTCTGATATTCTCAACACTTTGGAGACTCACAGCCTATCCACTGTTAGCATGCAGTCTGCTGCCATTGTGTCCAAGTATAAATACCTGCACCTTCTTGCCAGTAAAACAACCTTGGCCCCTTGACTTTAATCTCCAATAATCGAACCACCCAGCTTGCTGTCATGCAAACTTCAGAACAGATCACATGATCCCCCTTCATTTTAACCTAAGTTTAAAGACACTGTCTGAAAGCATAACAATCTTATAAACCTTATAATTATAGCATATTAAATTAAAGAGGGATAAACTTGACAAATATCCCAACTAAAAATAAAGTATATACAAATTGACATTCATGTCATCTGATGAGGAGGTCAATGCCCCATGTAAAGTTCTTGACAGCTTGCCTGAGAAGCACAGATAACATCAGAGATGACAGATTGACTCCTTGTCTGACTGTGCCACTCTAATGGGGCTCAATTTTCCCCTCATAAACAATGAAGGAACCAATCTTGCTCTTGTTTGAAGGGACGGTTTCACAGGTACCAGTAACCCTGTGATACTTCACCAAGGTAGATAATCATCACTGGTGTTCCTTGACAATGAATATCCTCTGCCTCTTTGACTAATATGGAGGAAGAGAAGACTTAGAAAGTTTCTTGTTTATAGAGAGACATGAGGCAGACGAAGCATAAGCTTATATCTGCTTTCATAGCTCACATTTCCTGGAACAGTTTGCTTGTCTGAAGTAAGATGCCTATTATAGCTTGAGGGGCACCATTCTGCACCAAGCATGACTGACCAGAAAACTCTCTAGCACTTACCACACACTGGAGGTGTATTGGAAGGATTTGTAGGTCGATAATCAACCTATAAAATTCTAACAGGACTAGACAAGGTAGATGCAGGAATGATGTTCCCGATGGTGGGGGAGTCCAGAACCAGGGGGTCACAGTCTGAGGATATGGGGTAGACCATTTAGGACTGAGATGAGGAGAAATTTCTTCACCCAGAGAGTGGTGAGCCTGTGGAATTCATTACCACAGAACGTAGTTGAGACCTAAACATTGTATGCGTTCAAAAAGGAGTTAGATATAGCTCTTGGGGTGAAAGGGATCAAAGGGTATGGGGAGAAAGCGGGAGCAGGCTATTGAGTTGGATGATCAGCCATGACTGTTGCCATCAAGTTCTAGGATGGGACTTGTACCCAGAGCTTCTGGCTCAGAGGTAAGGGCACACCCACCAACACAAGACCTTCTCAGTATGGTGGAAGTATTACAGCCAAATCCAGAGTGCTCAATATCTTTACATGTAAGCTTTCAAACAGGGGGTCATCAGGAGTAAAAGCATTAGTTGCTTTATCCCTTCCATGGCCCAAAGGTACTGAGATAAATTCTCACAACCCTACAGTCAAACTGCCCCAACCTACTAATTTGCTGAAGACTGGGAATTGAGCCCAGAAACATTCTGATTCATATAGTTTAGTACAACATACATTTCAGTTGCGGTCCAAAACAGGGGAGATTGGAGAGGGGAGATTGGAGATGCAGCTTGAATAGATCAAGTCAGGCCACGGCAATTATCTTGCCTGCTTACCTTCTTCATATTCAGATTGGCCTATTGCCTTCTACATAGCCCTGCTCCTTGCAAACTTATCACTTCTCAAGCTCAAGTGAGTACAAAATAAAATACAATGCAAACTGACACAACAGGATTAGCATAAATGATCCCATCACTTATTACAGTAAATATTTACACATCTTCCTGCTGGATTTTTCTTGCTAAGTGAGGCAAGAAATTCACAAAAAGCCGGTATCGACCACAATTTAATGGTGCATATGCCGGGAAGGGAAGTTAATCCTTCCTTGCACATGAGCGAGCTTAGTGAAGTCTCCATAGTAGGTTGTGGGAGACTTCACTGTGACTGGCAGTTCAAACAGCAATACAGTACAACAATGACAGGAAGCCTCATGATAAGAAGTTCTAAAGTGTTTGAGTGCTTCTCCCTCAAGTGAACTGCTACAATCCATCTCAGAGATTTAGGCCTCAATTTTAACTCCTACCCTGATGAGAATGGTGCATGGGGGCAAAGTTTATGATTAGATTGATTCCACTTACCAGCCCAAGGCTACAATTTCCACCCAGTGATATGTATATTCTGCAGTTTTGAAGTTGGCCAAGATTCCCACTGCAGGCAAGTGAAGGCTTGATTCAGATTCACAAAGTCATAGCCCAAAGATGTCGTTGGTGCCACAATGTAATTTTCATGGTGAGTCAGATGGGAGGCCACGCCTGGTGTCACACCTGATTGATGAACCGTAGCAGCAGGCACTGCCTGGCCAGAAGTCATGATGAGCTTAGAAGAATTACTATTGTGCATTAGTGCTCCCACCCAGTTCCCTCAAAGAGCAAATGGGCCTCCAAGGAGCACATGGGCCTCCCAAGCCCTGGTCTTGCCTCGCTACCTCATGCTGGCATCAGTGCCAAAGCCCTTGCCCAGCATTAACTTTATCCCTCACTCACACACTGATCCTGATGACAGGCCTGCTGAGTGGAATTTTACGGCCCCTCCCGCTGGCGAGATTTTCTAGCCCTGCCGAAGTGAATGGGTGTTTGGACAGCTCACTGCATTTTACAGCCCTGCCCCCGCCCGCTGTTTTTGGGAGGGAAACTGTCCTGAATTATCTTGATGAAGCCAGGGTTTTAAAATGGCTCAGACTGAGATTCCAGTGAAGGGGTTCCTTCCCGCCTGCACTCCCTCCTGTCCTAATTGTAACCCTTTTCACCCCTTTGAAATCAAAGCCTTGTTGTTTCTAAAGAACCTGAAAACAAAGTGTAAGAACTTTTGCCAATGATCGATGAAATCCTGAGAGGCCTAAGTTACAGAAATTCCAGGCAACTATCTTTATGGTCTGTTTGAATGAGATTATCCTTGATTTATGGGTGGTAGGATTGTGCTGTGGGCCACAGTAGGATATTGGGCTAAGGCTGCGGGGACTCAATTTATTAAAGATCCTTTCATTCAGCTGAGGCTACTACCATCCCATCCGTGTGAATGGTTTTGGAACCCAGGTTCCAAAGGTGAATGCACTTCACCATCAATCCCTCACCATTTTGTCTAGGACTCTCCTCAGGGCAACACCCACTCTCACAACCTAAGCATACCCACAGTGTGGCGAAAAGACTGCTCACATGTAAAAATGTGGTTTCTACCACACTTCCGTGACGACTGTCCAACTTGTGGCTCTCAAAGCCCAAGCAGTTCAGTGATATTTGTATGTATATTTAACATTTGCCAAGCAACTGTTTTTCAATTTTGTGGGCACTAAGGTCTGAAAGGAATTGTTTTTAGTGGTGAAATTCCAAATCACAACACTAAGATCTAATATTACTACCCACTTGAGTTAAATGCAAGTTAATGGCAACATGGGCTTATGGGTTTAAATTTTATGGAGGGCCCATTAGGTATGCACCTAAAAAAAGAAAAGGCTTACATTTACATTGCACCTTTCATTGTCTCAGGATGTCCCCCAAAGTGCTTTACAGTCAATTAATCTCTTTTTGAAGTGTAGTCACTGTTGTAATGTAGGAAATGCTTCAGCCAATTTGCACTCAGCAAGCTTCCACAAACAGCAATGTGATAATGATCAATAATCTATTTTAGTGATATCCATTGAGGGGTGAGTATTAGCTAGGACACCAGGGAAAATTCCTTTGCTCATCTTTGCATGTCATAGGATCTTTTATATATACTTGAGAGGAAACGTCTCATTTAAAAGATTGTGCAAGCACTCACTTAGTTACACACTATAACATCAGCCTGTATTTTTGTGCTGAAGTCTCTGGGATCGGGGCAGGGGGGGAGGTGGCTCTTAAACCCAAAATCTTTTGATTCAGGAGGTGAGTGTCCTACTACTGGCAGCGCAGCCATGGAAGTACTCCTCGTGTAGCCTATCTGAAATAGTGTTGTTACTATGCCAACTGCTGGTCAGATGAGGATACATGATGGGTTTATGATTTGTATGAATGTCAGTTTATCAAAACACAAAATGAGCCTCAAATTCAAGTAAGGATGTTTATTTTTCTTTTAACAGTTTTGCTTTACAAGCTCACAAATTAAATGCATCAGGAAGACTAATGTCATGAAGAATATATCTTATTTTCACAGAAAGATTAAAAGAGCTGGTACAGTAATATTAACAGACATCTCCAACTCCTGTGCAAGAGGAGAGAGAATTATATTTCAACTGACATTATTGAACAAGTATGCTGTCTGTTCAACCTTGCTCTTTCTATTTCATTTGTTCTAAGACATTCAAAAACTATTTGGGTTGAAAGCGTTCTGACGAATACAAACACACCTATAGTTGTTATACGTGACTGATAATTCTAGCTACAGTTGATAATACTGAACATTAACCAATGCATTTTTGGCAGCTATAATTTATCATTGGAAGGTTCATATAATTAGATCTTTTTAAAAAATATTCCGATTACAGGCCCTTGATCACAGACACAGTTTCACAAACTCTTGTATGTAATAGCTTACCAAAAAAAAAGGAAAACAATGAGATTTTTCACTCTACGCATGGCAGTTCCATAAGTACAGGCTCTGCTGCCTACTCTATATAAATAAGTTCAATAAATAGGGCAAATAAATATTAAATAAATGGGTACAGTATTGACCTTTATCAATATATTTACAGTGCATAGTGAAAATACAATTGATCAAGAATTAGCAGAAAAAATTTTGGTATATTTGCTAATTAGACATGGAATTGAAATAAATACCATAGGAGTGCAAAAGAAGGAGCAATTTTAAAAGTCTACCAATAACTTACTAAAGGTCATCTAGGGGGTGCTCTTATATACTAATCTGTAGGATGAGATTATTTTCACTCAGTGGCCTACTGATACCGTTGCTTCTTTTTTTGTGAATTTGGTGCTCATCAGGGTGAGGGATTTTCATGTTGGTGAGCGAAACACTTCACCATTTCAGGCACTCAGAATCAACATCAAAGACTTCCAGGTCAGATACAGGATAGCTAGACACAAGTCACTTCACTCTGCCACAAGAATGTGCTAGAGGTCGAATCTTTGAAAAATACCGACTACTGCACCAGTGCAACCTATTCTGACTATGTCCTACAGCAGCCAGCTGTGGCCTCTCTGTGCAAGATTGCCAACTTTGTGCCAGTCAGTGTCTGATTAGGTGCACGTTTATTTGGCCAGGAGGACCCAGATAGAGACTGTCCAAATGCATTTTACCCTTTGTTTTTTGAGTCCTGTACCAAACCAAGTCTGCTTTGGAGTGTAGTTCACTTTATTTTGCTTTAAAAAATACATATATACATATTAAAGATGAAATGAAATTATTCTGATTAAGATTCTGAATCCAATTAACTCTGTATTACAAAAGAAATGTATTAACTATTGAGTGGCTATGCCATCCTGGACACACTTCTTCATGCTTTAACTTTGTTGAAATCAACGTCCACCTTCTAACTCAAATCTTACTCAGATCCCCAAAACTACACAACTTTTTGTCTGCCTCAGCCTTCTCTTCCATCTACTATCTATCAGCTTTTACTCATTGCTGACTGATTTGCCTGACCTTCCCTCCAATCTTTTTGAATCTTGGCAGCTCGCTGCGCTATGGACCATGATTTTAGCCCATCAGTGAAGATTCCCCAATAGTCAAAAAAAGTAGGATGGAAAGCTCAAAAAGTTTACAGAAGGAACATTTTCCAATAAATACTTCCAAATCTATATGGGGAAGCACCCAGGAGAAAAACACTAGATGTATCTCATCCCTCACAAACTACAAAGAATATATAGTGCATATCTCTATGCCAAGACCCATGTATTTGGTGAATATGCATTTTATTCCATTATTCTGCACATAGACTATATCCAGATTTGTTATGACTGATTTTTTTAAATGTGCTGTCCTGTTGGCTAACCAGAATCTGCTCATGGACAGTAAACACTGCTTATTTTTTAAACAAGCACAGCAGATCAGACTGATAGTCTGCAGGCTTGTTGTTGGAATCCTGCCACATTCTATGAGTGGGCCCAAAATGGTATCTATTAATTAACAATTGGAGCTGCATTCTGCTGGGGGCAGGCAATGGTAGTAGCACCTTGAAGAGTGCCCATTGCACCCACAATGGTGAGTTCATTCATCTCTGTGTCAAGCAGATGCTCTGAATCCAAGTTAAATGGATGCATGTGGCATTTCTAAGGAGGGGAGGGGGAAAGATGGGTGTCAGCTGTCCTCGCACATAATCTGATTCATCACTTCAGCGAGCCAAGGTCTAAGTTTCCTCTGAAAATAGCCACAGTGCACCTGCTGGGCTGCTACAACTTTCAGTTTGAACTGCTGCTGTTCTGATTGTGTACCAATCTTTGTATCAAGGTGACTGGGATCTACACAATCCCTTGTAACAATCAAGCCAAAGCATGATTGAGAAATTGCTCCAAGTTATTTTGCTTCAAACATGGCATGTATTTTTTTTCCAAAAAAAGAAAAGCACACACGGATTTCATTTCATCTTTAAAGCGAGAGATGTGCATGGAGAAATTTGAGTCTGTCTGGCTGTTTAGCATGTGCTGTGACACATTCACACGCACCAGATTCCACATGTCACTTAAACAGTGGGAAACCAAAATAACACAGAGGTCAATCTGCAAGTAGGCAGCAGGGAAAGGGTGGGAGGTGTGAGGATTGTGCTGGTGGGGAGGGCGTTCAGCGCCGTAGGCTTTCATAGCTGCCTGCAGAATTGTAACTCTTGCTCCTGCTGCGGCTGCTGCTCCGCCCGGGCGAACTCCGGGTCCGGCTCCGGCTCCTGCTGAGGCTGCGACTCCGGCTCCTGCTGGAGTAGCTCTGGCTCCGGCTCCGGCTCCAGCTCCTGCTCCTGCTCCAGCTCCGGCTCCGACTCCGGCTTCGGCTCCTGCTGCTGTACCAGGAGGAGTAGCTGCTGACACTGCTGGAAGATGAAGGACTAGGCCTGTAGTACGGGATAGGCCTTTTTCGAGCACTGATAAAGAAAGAAGATAAATAAGAAGCTGTGTTCTTAATGCTTGATGATCATCAACATGCTGGTGGCTACCAAAGATGGGTGGTAACACAAATCATACTGTATTACACTGATCCCCAGTTATACACTCCGCCTGTTATTCAATTCCACTGATTTCAATAGAATTGGATCTCAGGCATGTTCCACAACAGTCAGCAAATATGATTCCACTTGTCTTTATCCCATCCTTGTCCAATTTCACAGTCAGTATCTGACAACCATTCAAGTATTCCATTTTTACAACTGCTTATCACCTCACTTCGGGACCTTCAGCTTGCTTGAATCTCTAAGACACTCCATTTTGAAATACAGCTGATTTGTCCCATTTAATCTCTGCAAAGTACTTCTTTGGGTTGGCTTCCATTTTTTTGGCTGGTTTTTCATTTCCCCATACCCCTCCATCCCACGTGTCAGCTCCTCTCCAGATGACCCTCCTCTACCCTACCCGCCTCCATTCTTCTTGCGTATGTCTGGACAACTGGTGACGGCAAGCCATTCAACTAAGGTGGCACCATAACAGAGCTCTGCATCAACACAGGGTAGTGATTAGGAGTGGGAACCCTCTCTTTTCACAAGGTCAGGGGTATTGAGGCCAACTGTTGTCTTGTAATTACTGCCACAGCTGAAATCACCTAACGTGGCACAGAGCCAAGGGAACAGGGTGGGCAAATGGGCTCAGGATTACTGGTCATGTGGTGAATAAACACCAACACAGACTGTTTTGGCCCAGTTGCCCAATTCCCTGTTGGAGGTTGAACCTGGGATTTGTGTCCATATGGCGGAGTACTGCATCAGGCTGTGGCTTTGCTCACTATCCCACCTTTAGAGCCTGTGTGCCAGAGTTGTAGGAACTCAGGATAATTTTAGAAATAGCTGAAGCACCATTTAGCCTCTCCCTTTTGATTAATTTCAACATTACCTACCTGTTTTCTTGTCATGGCCCTCAATGTATCTTTTCTCTAGAAACACATCTGGTTGTCTCTTTAACCTTTTTACACAAGTAAATGCAACGACCTTTCCTGATGACTTATTCCATATTACTGTGACACTTTGTGTGAGAGTTGTTTCCCATTCCAATTCCCCTTTCACACCCACCCACTTATTTCATGATGACCACTTGCTTTTTAAACTGGGGATGATTGATATGTTGAAGTTGCTGAATTGGATTAAATCATGCTAGAGTAGGACCAACCAAGAATCAGATGTATATTATTACTTAAACCTTATTATATGGTTACTATCATTTTATATATTTTTCTACAATGATTTATGAGGGCAGCCTGGGTAATTTGAATTTCTTTGCTTCCCTGTTGGGAGTGGTTAACTTGTGCACCCTGAATCCACCCAGTACAACTGTGGGGGTTGGAGAATTGGCATATGGGACAATAGGGATAATTTTGACTTCAGTAGAAATGAAAATCAGGAGACATGTATAGCCGGTGGGTGATCCGACATTTCCTGTTTTACACTGTCACCCAAGGTTAAAATGGCCCCAGCATGTGCAAAACCTGCATCCTCCCACTTGAGCAGGCAGCATATTTAAGCAACATTATATCATCATCATCATACTGTCCTACATATGAACATACATATGAATTAGGAGCAGGAGTAGGCCACTCAGCCCCTCAAGCCTGTTCTGCCATTCAATAAGATCATGGCTGATCTGATTGTAAACTCAGCTCCACATTCCTGCCTAACCTTTCACCTCTTGCTTATCAAACATCTATCTACCTCTGTCTTAAAAATATTCAAAGGCTCTGCTTCCACCACTTTTAAGAAAGAGAGCTCCAATGACTCACGATCCTCTGACAGAAAAAAATCTTCTCATCTCTGTCTTAAATGGGCGATCCCTTATTTTTAAACAGTGACACCTAGTTCTAGATTCTCCCACAAGAGGAAACATCCTTTCCACATCCACCCTGTCAAGACCCCTCAGGATCTCATGTTTGAACCAGCTCTTACTCTTCTAAACTCCAGTGGATACAAGCCTAGCCTATTCCACCTTTCCTCAAAAGACAACCCTCCCAATCCAGATATTAGTCTAGTAAACCTTCTCTGGACTGCTTACAATGCATTTACATCCTTCCTTAAATAAGAAGACCAATACTGTACACAGTACTCCAGGTGTGGTCTCACTAGTGCTCTATACAACTGAAGCATAACCTCCCCACTTTTGTATTCAATTCCCCTCGACAATACACTTGAAGTGGCTAATCTATACGTAAGGCTGCCGGAAAAGCGGGCACAGATGAAAGGTTGCCAAGTGTAAGGTTAGGACTGATGTAATGCTGGGAAATATTTCTCTACACAGAAGGCGATCAGCAGGCAGGACAGATTACTAAGAAGGGTGAGTAAGGCCAGGACACAGGAGTCACTTAAGGAGCAGCTGAGCTGTGTAATGGGATGATGGTAGAGTGGCATTTTAGAAGAATGAGATCAGATGACTTAAAGAAGCTTCTTTGGACAAATCTATCTGGCGATATGCAAAGCATATTCCATGGTTGAAACTCCTAACCATTAAAATTAAGTAAATCTACAGGGTGAAAATAATTGCCCCTTAAATACAGACCAATGTTTTACTGACCTGGTGATCCGTCGAGGTTCCAGGTGACTTGGTGAATCCCGTCTCCGTTTCCTCATTGGCGAGTAGGAGCGAGACCGCCGTCGCCTGGACTCCCTGTCTCGGGAGCTGTAGTTCTTACGATCCCGGTCTCGGTCATGGTCCCTATCCAATTACAATTTAAAGCAATAACTTTTAAAAAAACTGAAGCGATGAAACCATTTTTTGCTATTTAACAGTAAATGCAGTGGAACTTCCTTTATCCACATTATATTATCCAACACCTCAATCTTTTGCTATAATTTTCAGAAGACAGAGCCTTGTGCAAAAAGCTGCCTCACAGCTCTCTTAGTTACATGTATTTCATTCCCTTTTCTTGATAAATAAGCTAAATAATATTTCTTCTGTTACTTCAACTGTGCTTGACTTCATGAGTGGAGAATTGCTGTGAATGGACATGTAAGGTAAAAAATTGGGACTCTTGATTATTTGAGTTTCCATTACCCAGTGGTGGAGAGGTGAAGCGGGCCACTAGAATTAAAATGGATGATGGAAGGTCCATTATAGACAATTTTCGCAATAGGAAGTGCCTGTTAGTACTTCACAGTTTGATTATCGACTGAAAGAGAACGATATCTCCCAAGGTGAGACCTTTCACCAGAATCAATGGCCTGAGGAATCACGGGGCCAAGGCTTTCTGGCCCCACCCATCACCGGGGTCATCCAGTCCCGCTGAAAATCAATGGACTTCTAGTTGGGCTGCTGAGTCTCCTGCGGCGGGTCCAGCCATGGTGGAGGGCTAGAAAATCCAAGCTGTCTTTATGGAGTTGCAATTCAAGTGGCAGACATCTGAGACTTAAATGTAACATAAGATCAATTGAGAAAGGCAGAACAAAGTCATTAAAAAGAAACTAAAAATGACATTTATAAAAAGAGGGAGATGTGAGCATGAAGAATAGTGGGAGTCTCTGAAAGTCAATCCTCTATTGATATTGCAGTAAAATCTTGCGGGAGAGATTCATTCATGTAGTGCCTGCGTTATGCAGGTTTACAGTGATTTCCTGGGGGCAAGCGGACTGTGGGCTGGTACCTACACAGCCTTTTTCATTGGTAATAATTGAAGAACACCACTCAGGCCTGGCAGTGCTGCTTTCTCTGGTGAATCAATGTCAGTCTGCGTAGCTCCATTAGCTACATAAACAAATTTCTTCCTATTGAATCCTTATTGAATTATAGAATGTTAAAATGGCTAAAGCTCAGAAAGAGGCCCTTTGGCCCAATGTGTTCGTGCCAGGTCTCTAGAAGAGCAACTCACCTCCTCCCACTCCCTCTTCCTTTTTTTCCTAACCTGCAATTCTTTTCAGTTTAGGTGATCATTCAATACTTTTTTGAATGTCTTGATTGAATTTGTTTTTAACCACACTCTCAGCCAAAGCATTCCCAAATTCTAACCATGTGCTGTGTAAAAAAGGTTTTCCTCATGTCACTGTTGCTTCCTTTGCTAATCACATTAAATCGGTGCCCTCTGGTTTTCAATCCTTCTGCCAATGGGAGTAGTTTGCCTATGGACTCTGTCCTGACCCCTTGGCCAGGGTTTTTCGCTAAGCGGGCAGGAGTGCACCCAACCTGCTCGAGCGTGAAATGACGTGTGATGACGTCGGGCACCTTCCAAACCCACGACCGATCGGGGGCACGCAGCCATGTTATGTGGGCAGGCCAATTAAGGCCCGCCCAGTGCGATGTATGCACAGAAGCGCTATGCGCTCCCTGTGCGGGCGGTGGGGGGGGTAGGGGACGGGGTGGGGGAAATCCCAAAATCAAGAGTGCGCTCTTTTGCGCATGTGCGTGAAAGAGTGCATTCATCTCCCTGAGGCTAAGTGCAGCCTCAGGGAGATCGGCTGTAAATGTAAAAAAGATAAAAATGGAAAAATAAAATTTCCCTAACATGTCCCCTCATGTGACAATGTCACATGAGTTGGGACATGTCCATAATTTTCTGGGCAGTTCCTATATTTACTTAATTGACCCTGTCAATGGCCTCAATTGGCCATTGACAGGTCGGCGGGTGCGCAGCTGATTTTGCTGCGTTCCTGCCTTCCTGAAAATTTAAATGGGGCGCGGTGATGTCAGGAGTTCCCCCCCGACATCACTGCGCGTCATTTTATGCATTGGCGAGCGGGCCCCGCCTCCACTTGCCGACGTGTAAAAACCTGCCTGCTGAGTTTTTCCAGCATTTTCTGTTTTTGTTTCAGATTTCCAGCAACCACAGTATTTTGCTTTCATCCAGTTTCTCTTATCCATATACATAACTGAAGTTCCTAATACTTGGAACCATTCTTGTGAATCTTTTCTGCACTGTCTTGAATGCCTTCACATCCTTATATTAGCGCCAAGTTATGAGAGATAACCCAACTGCTCCCTCTAAAAGTTCTTTAACTTAGATAACTTAAATCTTAACTTAGATTTTCTTCAAAAATAACATTCTGAGACTTGAGGCATGACGTAGTAGATGTAACGTGCTTGGGAGGAACAGAAAAGTTTGGAATTATAATTTTAATGCTCTCCAGCACTGCTGTTTACCACACATCATGTCTGGGTATGTTTCAGGTTAATTGATAGAAGTTGATCTCTATGATTAGTCAATTATTCCAATATTGTTGAATCACGTCACTTCCAGAATGGTTGAAGGTGAACTAGATAGACCTTGGTCTTTTTCGATCTATCAGTTCCTATAGTAATAATTGAGAGATGGGGGTAGATATTCTCTTTCAGAACTCGGATGGAAAGGGTTGTATGGATGAAGCGCATATAGAAAAAATGTGTGGGCTGCATTAAAGGCCTGCGATCCTCCCTGCCCAGTTTTCTTGTATGCGTTCCAATGATATGATAGTTTACAACTAAGCGCTAAAAAGGAAAATCTGCCCATGCAAGGTAGAACTTAAATGGCTGCACAGTAAAGTATACACAAAACTAGCACTTGTTTTGCTTATTAATAAAGAGCACATAATAACAAATTATACTTATCCAGCAGAACAAATCAAACTTTACAGCCTCAACTAGAACTTTGGTCAAGATACTCAAGGAGCTTGACACCATCCAGGACAAAGCAGCCTGCTTGATTGGTACCACATCCACAAACATTCACTCCCTCCACCACCAACGAGCACTGGCAGCAGTGTATACTATCTACAAGATGCACTGCAAGAATTCACCAAGGATCCTTAGACTGCACCTTCCAAACCCACAACCACTCTATCTAGAAGGACAAGGGCAGCAGATAGATGGGAACACCACCACCACCTTGTAGTTCCCCCTCAAGCCACTCACCATCCTGACTTGGAAATATATCGCTATTCCTTCACTGTCGCTGGGTCAAGATCCTGGAATTCCCTTCCTAACTGCATTGTGGGTGTACCTACACCACATGGACTGCAGTGGCTCAAGAAGATAGCTCACCACCACCTTCTCAAGGGCAACTAGAGATGGGCAATAAATGCTGACCCAGCCAGCGAAGCTCACATCCCATGAATGAATAAAAAAAAATGGAGCATTATAGTCCCCAAAGGGATTTAAACATATCCAACCAAGATGGCAGCAGTTCATTCATTTTTGTGGCAGTCTAATCTCTTTTGAATCCCTTGAAAGTCTGAAAATATTGCAGCTAACACAGAAGTAAGAATATTCTATAGAGTGTGAGATGCCGCTGAGAGATTAATTTAACTCAATAATGCTGGATAGAGAAAGAGATGTATTCCAAGTGAGGTGGGCTGAGTAGACGAGTCTTCAGGTATTTATTTTGTTATTGAATTTGGGTGGAAATCATATATAAGCTGATGAAGAATTGTAGCAAAATCTGGTGGTGCCAATCTACTATGTCCCCTCCTAAACAAAAACATTCACCCCCTCCACCACTGATGAACAATGGCAGCAGTGTACCATCTACAAGATGCACTACAGGCACTCACCAAGGCTCCTTAGACAACACCATCCAAACCCACGACCACTATCATTTAGAAGGACAAGGGCAGCAGATAGATGGGAATAACACCACCTGCAAGTTCCCCTCCAAGTCTCTCACCATCCTGACTTGGAAGTATGTCACCGTTCCTTCACTGTCACTGGGTCAAAATCCTGGAACTCCCTCCCTAACAGCACTGCGGGTGTACTTATACCACATGGACTGCAGCGGTTCAAGAAAGCAGATCAGCACCGCATTCTCAAGGGCAACTAGGGATGGCAATAAATGCTGGCCTAGCCAGTGATGCTCACATCTCATAAATGAATTTAAAAAATTACACATGCATCCTTTACTGATGTAGATATAACAATACTTACATTTACTTTGTACCTGGTGAATTTCTGTCACAAAATCAATTTAGCACGACTGCTTAACCTATAAAATCACAAAGGTCCTTGAGTCTCTATTGGTTTATTGGTTTCTGCATAAACTAAATGGAAATTGGTAAGGCACACATCTAGAGAGATTATTCTCCAAGTTTGCACAGAGCATCACTTGATGGGGCACCTGTCAGAAATTCGGGGAAAGAAACTGTGTACACCTTCTGTGGGCTGAACGATTTTCCACCCAATGAATTTTGTTCAGCCTGCAAACACAGTGCATTATCCTCCATGCCTGGATTGCCTCTGTGCTCCCTTCTTGTGCAAAGATGTACATCGGAAGCTCAGACCTGCAAAATGACTCCTTAACACCATTACCTCTGTGGGCTGTATCTTGAATAGCTTGGGCTGCGTCGTGACCGGGAGCTTCTGCTTCCTGGGCTTCTCCTCCTAGACTTCGGTGAATAGCTCCGAGAGCGTGAAGAGGACCTGGTCAAGGACAAAGGAATAGTTTCAAATCCAACCGTAAAGTTATCCATCTTTGTGTGGCTTGAGTAGGAAATGTACAGTAACAACCAAGTTTGAAATTTAAGCTAGTGAAATGATTTATTTTACAGTGTTCTGGGGCTGATACTAGTGCTCTCTTGTATTGCAAAATTGTTTCCCTAAATGAGTCTGTTATGTAATTCCAAGCTGCTGGCATCATGGTATCTGCCTCTTTTATATTGTGGGCATATTCCAGAGTTTCATAATAAAAGATGCATAAAGTATTGGGGGGGCTTTTCACATTTCCAATATTGAAGGCAGTTTTACATTGATGGAATGTTGCTGATGGCACTCTTTACTATTAATGATTTAACCTTAAGGGTCCCACAGGGTTTGGTCCTGGAGTTACGCCTTTCAGAGCACTGGTCCCCCAGGAGTAAAATACTTTTAGGTGCAACAAGAACAAGAATTGGCAATGAGTTATTACTGACTATTTATTAACTTAAGTTAAAGGATGCCTGGAAGCCAGTTAGATCAGTTGGAGGCAGCTAACGTGTGGTTTGGAATAATGCCAGCAGTTCAGGATTCAATGCCTGTTCTGTCTGAGACAAACTTGGGGCCTGCTTCCTCACCCTGTCCTGTAGTGGAAACTCTAGCATAAACCGTGGTTCAGCAAACCTAAAATAATCAAGAAAGCTCCCTAGAGAAGAAAGAAGGCCTCTGGAACTGATGTATCCTCGCCAAAGTTTGTATTGTTCAGGGGCTCAACTGTTAAACCACATTTTCTTTAAGTATTGACAGTGAGCATACTTCAAATGAGTTCCTGGTATGCAAAGTGCTGTGAAATTTTCTGGAGAGTTAATCGGATGCTCTGTGACTACAAGTTTTCCTTTTTAAATCAGCTTTTCATCAATAGATCACCAACTGCAGAGCAAAGATCAATAATTGGAGCATCCTATGCCTTTTACAGAAGACCATTAGATCTTTAAGAAGCCCTACAAGATTTAAACCTTTTTCCTCACTGGGCTTGTTTTGTCTTAATCATTCACGGGATGTGGGCTTCGCTGGCTGGGCCAGCATTTATTGCCCATCTTGAGTTGCCCTTGAGAAGGTGGTGGTGAGCTGCCTTCTTGAACTGCTGCAGTCCATGTGGTGTAGGTACACCCACAGTGCTGTTAGGATGGGAGTTCCAGGATTTTGACCCAATGACAGTGAAGGAACGGCAATATATTTCCAAGTCAGGATGATGAGTGACTTGAAGGGGAACTTCCAGATGGTGGTGTTCCCATCTATCTGCTGCCCTTGTCCTTCTAGATGGTAGTGGTCGTGGGTTTAGAAGGTTCTGCCTAAGGAGCCTTGGTGAATTCCTGTAGTGCATCTGGTGGGGGATACACACTACTGCTACTGTGCATCGGTGGTGGAAGGAGTGAGTGTTTGTGGATGATTTGGCCTGGACACTGTCAAACTTCTAGAGTCGTGGGAGCTGCACTCACCCAGGCAAGTGGGGAGTATTCCATCACACTCCTGACTTGTACCTTGTAAAAAGTGGACAGGCTTTGGGGAGTCAGGAGGTGGGTTACTCATCGCAGGATTCCTAGCTTCTGACCTGCTCTTGTAGCCACAGAATTTATATGGCTGGTCCAGTTCAGTTTCTGGTCAATGGTAACCCCCAGGATGTTGATAGTGGGGGATGCAGTGATGGTAATGCCATTGAACATTAAGGGGCGATGATTAGATTCTCTCTTGTTGGAGATGGTCATTGCCTGGTACTTGTGTGGCATGGATTTTACTTGCCACTTGTCAGCCCAAGCCTGGATATTGTCCATGTCTTGCTGCATTTGGACATGGACTGCTTCAGTATCTGAGGAGTCGTGAATGGTGCTGAACATTGTGCAATCACCAGCGAACATCCCCACTTCTGACCTTCTGATGGAAGGAAGGTCATTGATGAAGCAGCTGAAGATGGTTGGGTTGAGGACACTACCCTGAGAAACTCCTGCAGTGACGTCCTGGAACTAAGATGACTGACCTCCAACAACCACAACCATCTTCCTTTGTGCTAGGTATGACTCCAACCAGTGGAGAGTTTTCCCCCTGATTCCCATTGACTCCAGTTTTGCTAGGGTTCCTTGAAGTCACACTTGGTCAAATGCTGCCTTGATGGAATGTAGAATAAGACCTGAATATTGGGAAGAATTTTTTTTTTAAAAGAGATTTTGATTGGGATGCTGCACAAGGTATTTGAATAGCAAAGGAAACATCCTTTCAGCATCCACTTTGTCAAGTCCCAGGACTTTACAGGGTGGATGCTGAAAGGATGTTTCCTCTTGTGGGAGAGACTAGAACTAGGGTGCACAGTTTAAAAATAAGGGGTCTTCCATTTAAGATGGAGATAAGAATTTTTTTCTCTCAGAAGGTCATGAGTCTTTGGAACTCTCTTACCCAGTGAGAGGTAGAGGTAGGATCAATGAATATTTTTCAGGCAGAGGTAGATAGATTCTTGACTAACAAGGGAGTCAGTGGTTATCGGGGATAGGTTGGTATGTGGAGTTCAAGACACAATCAGATCAGCCATGATCTTATTGAATGGCAAAGCAGGCTTGAGGGGCCGAATGGCCTACCATTGCTCCTAATTTGTATGTTTAGATTGTACCTCCTGGGACAGATAAATAATGATTTATCTGAGGGTTGAGGAATAAGTGCAGGACAGGATACAGAGGGATCTCCCCAGCTCTTTAAATATTGCTGTGAGAACTTTTATGCCCACCTGCAAGGGCAGTTAGGGTCCCAGTTGAACACTTCCTTCTGTTGCACCTCCAACAATACAGCACTCCCTCAGTACTGCACTGGAGTGTCAGCCTTGTACGTGCTCAAATCTCTGGAGCCCGACTTGAACCCTTGACTTCCTGACTCAGAGGCAGGTGCAACTGTGTAAAGGCTGACATCTTACCAGAGATTGAATTTAGGACTTTGCTGCTCTGTAAGGCTCAGTTCCACACCTTTACCAATGGTCTTATGATCTTAAGCCATTAGGAAGACTTTATCTATTCATTTCCATCTCTCCCACTGGATACTCGGACAAACCTTTTCCCTGAAGAATGCGATCTGCTTCTTGAATATTTTGTGGTTGACTTGTACTCTGGAGAGCGGGAACGAGAAGAACAGCTGGAACTGCGGGAGCTCCTGCCTCGCCCTCTGGTGCTGCAGGAGTCACTTCTGGAACGATGTCTTTCAGGAGATTTTCTGGCGGGTGAAGGGGAAGGACTTCTCTTTTTCTCGGTGGTTGTTGGCCAATCATGTGGCGAAGGTAATTCTCTGAAATGAAAGGGAAAGTAGCTGGTTTAAACATGACTGGTGAGGAATCAGACATTTGATTGCACTTATTGCCTCTCCCACTGTTAACAACTGGCAAAAATCATGGAAAATAAAGACATGAGGAAAGCATGATGGTGAACGAGGAGCTAATCCTTCTACAGACCAGTACAACCTCATCATGTACTCTGACCTATTATTTCATCACATTAGGAAATCCTCTGCAAAAAATAACTCAGTCTCCTTGGCCAGGATTATCAATGACAGTCATAGACCACCAAAGGTAAATTAGCCCCCTGACAGTGATGATCCTTCTCCTGAAAGCAATTTTTTTTTTAAATGAATGACCCACTAAGTCACTACAGAAGGTCCCTTCAGAAAGCATGAAAGGTTAACCATCTAGTGTGTGGGGTTGGAGTCAGAGTAAGGATGACACTTTTCACGCCTTTTCACAAGGCTAGGCTAACAACATTCTATAACATGACTAAGGAGCTTGTGGGCTTTCAGATTCCAATCATTAGCAATACCGTCTGGTGTTTGAATGACTTTAAGGTGGGCTCCATTTTTGGAGACCTTTCTCAAGTGTGAGATAATTTACCTCCTGGCCCTTTTGGCCAATTGATAACCTGGAGATGCACTTGGGGATGAGGGCACTGCGTTGCATGGTGATGAGCAGCTCGCCACTGAATTCCCTGAATCTGAGCTGGGCTCCGCGTCACTAAACTTCAGTTTGCCCGGGGAGATTGTCTGGCGATCTAACTCTGCATGGTGGTCAAGAGGCTGCCCTTTCTCTTCTTCAGTTTGTGATCTGGATGAGGCGACTTTGGTCGAGGGGGGTGAAGCTGTATCATTGCCCGAATCATAATCTTGGTAGTCTCCATTCTGGCTGGTTGCAATATCAGGCTTGTTGCATTCTTCCTTCATAAGCGTGTGCCCAGAAGACCCTGACTTGCATATCTGTGAACAGAAACATTGCTGCTGTTACGTTGCATATTCATGCTGGGACAGTCTTCTACCTGTATGATGCACTGTCTACTGTTAAAGGCACCTAACCCCCAAACACAGAAAAAAATCTTTCCAACATGAAAACTCGTAGATTTAGACATCATGCATTTTTTTTCTCTTTTTTTTTTAAAAAAAGCATGCGAACGATGTAGTAACAAAAGAAGAACTGTAGGAGAGAAAAAAAGAAATAAGCATTTTTTTTAAATTAAAAAAGAGTAAGGGAATAACAAAAAGTAAGTGGTATGTGAAGGAAGAAAAATAAGATGTGCGTACAGGACTACATACTGCATTAAAAAGAGGAAATTAATAGGCCCCAGTAAGCGTGGCATTAGAAAGGACAATGAACAAACATCACAAAATGAGAATTATGTACAAAATAAAATCGCAAAACAAATAGTCCATCACTTTAACTAAAAAAGCCCCTTTGAAAGGTACAGCTTTGTTGTGTTTCCTGCAGAAGAAATCTATTCTCTCCAGCGACCTATAATAAATCCCTAGTCTGCGGGTAGCATCGACTTACCAATCAAGAATTCCTCCTTAAGTAGGTAAGGTGTAAGAAAAAGGGAAGAGCGGGCAACATAAGTGCATCATTAGAGTCTCAAATGACAAGAAAAAAAGACACAAAACCCTGTCCAAATCCCTCCATTTTTTTTCTTATTATTGATTTTCCTTGTTGCTTTAAATCTATTTCAATTGTTTGTGGGAGTATTAACTTCAAAAAATCTAAACTAAGTTCGTCAGCCATATTTCACAATTTCCAATTGTCTTGTTGTTAAAACGTTAACAATGAATAATGGAGTTTTTCAAGCAACAGATTTCAAAGGAACATGTTTGCTCTTGGAGCAGTTCACAGGCCTCCTGCGTTCCCCCAGCGTGGTTTAAGGATTAGATCAACAATGTCATTTGTTAAGCACATTTCAATAAGCTTAAGTAGAAACAGCAACAGGTTGATTTTGGTGGCCGAGCAGCCCAGTAAAGTTTTGTGTGGAATTTTTGTAGACTTTCTTTTTTTTTAAAAAAAATGCAGAATTTAACAATCCATTCACTGTTGTTGTCAGAACTCAGGAGGGAAACAATATGTTGCCAGTTTCATTTCTACCCTTACAAATTTAGGCTTTCTATGAACTCAAATTATTTTAATCAAGAGGTTTTTTTTCTCCAACTCAGTGATTAACTGATGTACATCTTATGCAGAATATATGTAAGTCACGCAGCATTTTAGGAGCTGTAGTTGTGGCACTCTTTCGGTCTTGTGCTAATGACACAGTTTTATAGACATTATCAATAATTTCTCAACATGAGAGAAAGGATACTAAAATGACTTTAATTTAGTATTTTGATGTTCACCAAAATGATTGGTAATCTGTAAGTGTGCGAACATTAACTGTTATTTAATTTAATGTTGTAATGAAGTCTAAGATCTCATGCGACAATATGGACATGAAAAATGTGAGGGAATTTACTCTCTTCTAGTAGCACACTGATTAACAGGTTCATACAAAAAGCAATTTCATGCGATATTTAAACAGTCATTAATCTCTTGATAACAAATTTAATTTTCACTTGTGGTAACCAGTGTGTTACGAGCAGGAATTAAACCCCTGAAAGAACAAACTTTGCATTTTTGAGCAGAGCTCCAAGCGGAAGCGGAAGTAGGAAAATAAATAAAGTTAATTAAGGTTATTTAGCTTAAACTGCCAGTTCAGAACAAGAGGAGAGTTCAATTTAGGATTATTTTAAGGCAGGAAAGGAAAAGATTCAATGCACAGCAATGAGATTAAGTGGAATGGACCCATATTCCTGGAGTTTAGAAGAATAATAGATGAGCTCTTTGAAATGCATAAAATTCTGAGCAGGTTTAACAGGGTAGATGCTGAGAGGTTGTTTTCCCCTGGCTTGAGGGCCGAGAACCAGGATCATAGTCTCAGGATAAGGGATTGGCCATTTAAAAGAGGAGAAATTTCTCCATTTAGAGGGTTGTGAATCTTTGGAATTTTCTACCTGAGGGGCATGTGAAAGCTTAGGGGTTGAGTATATTCAAGACTGAGATTGATTTTTTTTTTGGACACGAAGGGAATCAAGGTATATGGGATAGGGCAGATACATGGGGTTGTTGTAGAAGATCAGCCATATTCTATTGAATGGTGGAGCAGGCTTGAGGGGCTGGATGACCTACCCCTGCTCCCATTTCTCACCTTATGTTCTCAACAGATAAAAAAAGCAATTAACCATGATTTTGGTTGTGGGAGAAACAATGGCTAGGACTTTGCAGGTCTGGGCAACAGTGAATGCTGTCCCAACATTCAGAAAAGGAGCGAGGCATTAGGAATTAAGGACCCTGGAGAACATGGCTAAGGAGGTGATGTCAAAGTTGATCCAGAGATCACAGAGCTCATAAGCAGCAGTCAACATGGATTTAAAAGTGATACCTAATGCTTCATGAACCTACAGGAATTATTTGATGAGGTAAATCAATCAGTTGATGGAATATCTAATTTCTATAACTTTTTTAGGTTTTCAGAGGACATTTGACAATGTTGCACATTATCAGGCATGGTAGTGAAGTGATTACATTGCTGGACTCATTCAGAGACACAGATTCAAATTGCACTATTGCAATTTTAGAAGTTTAAATTCAGATTTTTAAAAGTCTGGAAGTAAAAATGCAATATCAGTAGAAGCGACCGTGAAACCATTGGCTTTATTAAGTACCCAACTGGCTTTCAGTGATGCTGTTTCAGGAAGGAAATCTGCTATCCTAACCCAAACTGGCACATATTCTAATCCTGTATGAAAGTTGTTAAGTGCTTTCAAAAAAGCACCCCGAAAATTGACCAATGATGATGCTAAGGATTAGATCCCTTGAGCTTGGTGCTTAAGGCTGTTCTGACTAACAGGCACACAGTGAAAAGATCTCCAGCGATGAAAAAGGTAAAAACGTTTTGGGTATGACCAGTGCCTATTCATTGAAAACAACATTGAAGCTGTTACCTCTAAGGCTAATCAGGTACTTGGTCTCACTCTGAGGTCATCTGAAGAAAAGCCAATATAATTCATTTTAAAATAAAATCAGAAAATGCTGGAAATACTCAGCATTCCAACTTTGATTAAATCGCCAGTGAGACTAAATTCGAAATACGTTCTATTTTTTTTCTTTAAAATGTTACTGATGCATGGGAAAATGGTCAAAAAAGAATCCGAAGGATTATTCTAGGACCTAGGGCTCCAGGTTATGAAGACAGATTTGCAGATCAAATTTATTTTAGGGAAAAGAAAATTGGGAGAGGAGCTGGGTGAAGTCTTTAAAATGCTGAGAAGCATGGGTGATGGAGATACAGCAGGTACTTTGCAATGAGGTGAGACTGGGTAAACTTGGATTTTATTTCTTGGAAATATGAGGATTAAGTTAATGTGACTGAGATGTTTAAAATAACCTTGGGGAAAGATTCTGTGCCAGTAGGAGAGTCCAGGGAAGCTGAACATAATAAAAATAAATTAAAAACTAAGCAAGTTAAAACCAAATTCAGGAAATATCTGTTCAAACATAACATTGTGACAGTGAAGATGCATTGTCTCAGAAGGTCAGATACCCAGGATCAATTGAGATGTTTCAAAGGAAGAAAGACTTAAAGAATTGCATTTTTGCTTTGGGAGAATAACATAGATTCAACAGAAATAATTAAAATTATGAAATGCTAGGGCAGGGTAGATAGAAGCAGACTGTTTCCAGTGGTTGAGCAGTCTAAAATTAGGGCCTTAGGTGTAAAATGAAATGAAAGAGATTTAGAACAGAATAGAGAAATTTCTTTACACAAGACAGTTAGAAGGCTAGAGAATTTACTTTTAGCTTCTGTCTCAGGAACTGACCCCATGTCAACTTTCAGGATAAAGATTGGAAGCGTGGAGAAGGAAAAGAGGTTAAAAGATATAGGAACAGGGTTGGTAAATGTGATTAGCACCATTTTCTTGTGTGGTGAGTAATTGCCGGCAGAGGCTCATTGGGCCAAATGGCCTGTTTCCATGTTAATTGTAACTTCTGTGTGTTTCTATGTAAGATACTTTGGAATTCAGAATATTAAGAGATGTGGGAAGAAAGGGTGAAATTGGAAAATGTTAGAACTGGCACGGCTAATGAAATGGAACAGGAAATTGATAAGCCGAATAAACTACTCCCAGTTCTAAGCACCAATTCCCCTAACCATAGCCAATTGGCATTCAGTTCTTTGTACCCTCAATCCTAGTCTTCCTAAAACTGTTATTATCTGAGTAGGAGTCCAAGGAAAGCATGTTAGCCATGAAGAACTAGCATTTCTAATTTGTGAACCAATCGAATATTTAAAGTGAAATGTGCACGATGTATTGTGTGCACAGGATGACAGGTGGCTGAGGATGGGTGAGAATATCCATAGATCTCCCAGCGGCCAGCGCCGTGGTTTCATATCAAACTTCAGTATTGTTAAATGTGTAAGTCAAGTTGGATATAAAGCTGAAGCCCTAATGTAACAAAAATGCTGTTTTTTGTTAAATATCATGCTGGCTGGTACAAAGCAAGCATACGGATAAACTACAACTCCTAAAGTGTTTGCGCTATAGACACTTAACAAAGAAGACCAAACTTGGCTGATGTAAAAATGATATGGTCTCAGGTTCAAGAAATGAAGCATTTTATTTAAACTTGGTAGGGATCCATATTATAATTTACATCAGCCAATCTCTCACACATATTCATACTGCAATGTACTTCCTTCTTGCTTTTAAACAACATTTTTAAAATGACATTGTCTATTCCTGTATGCCTTTATTGTAAATTTAGTGACAATACCCACCTTTCCCTTATTCATTTCGAGTGCAGTATTAGAAAGAAAATGTAAACAATATTTCTAGATTGGCGTGCAACACGAGGAAAGCACAATGATTCTTTAAGTACTGTTGACTACATTTTATATGGAATGCTCTTTAAGCACAATTACTTTTACTTTACAGGCAGCTACATTTTCTTAACACCAATACCGAACTCAATAGGCTGATTGACAGAGACAAACACTCATTGTCCGAGAACTAAATCAAGATTGGAACCAAATCAAGGTTGCATGGGGAACAAAGCAAAGCTGGTTTTAATATAGAGGAGTGAGTGAATGGCAGCCTAATTCATGAACTACCCCTGCACTTTCTTATAACATAAAATGGTCAACATTGTTAACCAGTGTTGTCTGTGGAAATATGAAATGGTAAATATTTGACCTGGCAAGGAGGATGTGCCTTGCATTGCTGTGTTGATCTGCAGCCACTGGCAGCCCCTAAGATGAGTAGCAATTCTTCATGTGTGAGGCTATAGTGAATGGTAATGAGTCCTTTTACCATGTTGGACATCGGAGTCAAGCTCAAGCCTGTCCTGATCTGAAGCCCATCTGTGCTCACACTACCATTTCCAGCATAGATTAGTGAACAGTATTCCTGAACAGAAACATTGACTGAAGTCCTCTCTTCCTACCCTGGGAAGCACATGCGCTAATTGCAATACCCGTTGTTACTCAGCACATACCAGGGAAAATCTGGAATCTTCCTGGTCTGCATGATGGTTCTGTATCACATTGGGCAATACCTTTGAGGAAACTACACTTCTGTCACTCTAATTTAGGGCCCCTGCATCCATATACCATTGTGCAGACAAGAGTGCTGAGTACTTGCAGTCAGGCAACAGTGAACAGATGCAGAGAGACCCAAGTAAGTAAGCTTCTGCTGTTCCAATCTCCATTAGTATGGGATGGATCTCTCTTCAGGCTGCAGTGCTTCCTCCTCTTGGCAGATTGGTTAAGGTGGGCACTGGTCCATTGTATAGAGAATGGGACAAAGGCATAATGTTCTGCCATCCCATATGCTATCACGCTGTTATGCCAACATACAGTACCAAAGACAATCTGTTAATAAGATACTATTTTCTTTCGATTGCTGTAAAAAGACAAGGGACTCAAACCTATGTTTTATACAACCGTTTTGATTCTGCAAAAATGTCACTAACTGCTGGGGTACTGGGGCATTGGCTTTACTGCACCTAGTGATCAGCTGTACTCACAGTTCAAAATCTTACATGGCAGAATTGCAACATGTCACAGTAAAAGTGACATGGAAAGATGTGAATCTCTATGGTGTTGCTCACACTATGTAAAATATAATTGAAAAACGCAACTTAATCTGCAATTGCACCAGAGAACTTTATGCTGTTCTATAAAATTTTGCAATACAGCTAGCGTCAAACCTCAGCAAAATGAAATTCTCTTGAAATAAAAGCCCCTCCATCCAAAACACTTCCTGCTTAATGTTCCTTACTGCAAATGATGTAAATGCATGTTAACTTGCTCCTTCCCTCACCCTTACGACTGAACTGACTCCCGCCCAAGTGAAGCACTCCATCTAAAGTCTGACTTTAGAACTGAAAGTTCTCCTGGCATACTCCAATATCACGCCCTAATTGCCGGAAGTGAGCTTAAGTGACAGGCAGTCCTGGGACTCTGAGCTGTGCGCAGACCACTTGGCTAAGATGCATATAGCCACGCTGCTGAGCAATAAAGGCACGATTACGTTACTTCTGGTTTGAATGGAGGTTCTGAATTTCAGACAGTGGGAAGAAAGATGAAAAAAAGTTCTTGCACCACTAAGACCTCAAACCTAAGTTTAGATGGGCTGCATCATTTTGCAAAGCTTGAGCTACCTGTTGTTACAAAAAAGAAATGGGGTACACTATTTTGAAGGTTGATTATTTAAATGGGCAGGATATGAGCAATTAATTGCATGGCACGTGGCGGGCACATACTGCAGCTTAAATCTCAGAATTGTTTAATCTAAAACATTCCAAATGTATTCAGTGTCATTCAAGGCTCATACGAATGAATGTTTCCCAGCTATTCCTTTCAGTCCTGGGAATCAGCAGAATTCACAAGCATTATTTGTTTTCCTATTCTGCACACCCTATCGTTCAAAGCCATCACATTTCTAGCTCCCTCATTGAAGCATGTTTCATTTCTAACACATAGCTCATCTGTAATCATTAGTTCTGGTTAATCTCTGCGGTGATCTGGTTGTATGGTCATGGCCACTTCACTTCAAATGCTGTCATGAAATATATTTAAAATGGCTGTGGTTGTCCAAACCTTGGGGTGTGACAAGAAGTATAAGAGGATGCTGATTGCATTTGATTTCTAATCCTGTCTAGCCCTCTGTAATGTGATAGCTCTTTCATCTAGCTGCCTCTCGCTGGGGAAGCAGCAACTGTGACGAATAATGCCGCTTTTCCCAGCTGTTCTTCCCTGTCACCCAGGCGCCAGTGTGGACAATCTTGGAACTCTCAAACACGAGCTGGAGATCACTCACTGTTGGCTTTAAATGAAAGCACAAGAGGAGAGTTGGGGTCGAATCATCTGGTCCCATTGGCGACGGACGCCATGGCCGGCCAAGGGAGGGGAGCAATATGGCGAGAAGGCCAAAAATTGGTTTCATGCCATTGTGAAACCAGTTTGCGATTGTCCCCTCTGCTGTCAATGGCAAGCCGTGTCTGCTGCTGCTGCATGTTGGGAACATAATTTTAATATTTTGGCATCTCATTATAAGCCTTGTTTGCCAGATTCATACCCCACATCAAATTTACCCCCACGTCGGTGTGACTTCAGAATAGCTTGCTTTATGACTGCCTTTAAAAGAGGTGCATCTGGCAACCTGAACTTCGATGGGAATTTGGAGGTGAGCGCACACAGCCATGCGCAGCGCTCATAAGCATCACCCGTAGGGTATCAAAGAAGAAGTGCCGCACATTCGTGGGGCATGCAGACAAGTCTCTTTATCCCTTTCAGTGCGGTGCCAGGGCAAGGTCCTGTATGGGTCAGGTCGAGGGTGGGGGGAAGACAGCACAGACTGAAGGAAGTATCAAGAGGGTATAGGAGAAGGGGGTGGGGGGGTGAGGAATGCAGCCCACGCACTTGAAAAAGCTTGTCAAAAGTGAGCATTCTTCCACAGCTGCAGCTGCAGCTCCATTGACATGCTTGGAGTCAGGCCTCTGAAGTTTTTCTGCCCACTCACCAACGCAAAGGATGAAATTGCCCTCAAATGCTCCAGAACTTTTCATCCCTCGGATGCAGACTGCAAATTAATGTGTCTTTTAGGGGGCAGCAGAGCAATTAGCCGACTGGACAGTTGTAGAATCCCCTTGTGAAAAGTGGTCATGGTGTAGTCATTGGCGAATGTGCTCACAGCCTCTTGCATTGTCTTTATTAAGGTTTAGACCAGTGCCCATCATGGCTCAAGCTAACAGTGCAGCCTTGCAGTGCGGGTTAGGAGAATGCCTGTGCCTGAGCTGAGAGCACAACATGCAGTCCAATGGGCAAAGCTGCTGCCAATCGGTCAAGTGGAGTGGGGCGTAAGCAGGTGGGATTTCGGGTAACCAATGAACATACAACAGACTGGCCATCCAAGTGGTGGCTAGCTCTCCCCTGCTTGCGTGAAGGGGCCTTTAGACTTAACCAAGAGAGGTTCTAAGGACACATATACTAACCCACATGTCTCTCTCTCTTTGAACCTGCAGGAGAAGAACATCAGGATCATGGAGTTTGGTGATTTACTGGTATGTCTCATGGCATGCAGAGAGGAAGAAGAGAGTGGTGGAGGTGCCTGGCTTGGCAAAGAGAGGAGCACCTCCCACAAGATGGAGGGGCAGCGGGGCCTGCTGCGCACACAGCTGAAGATCACAGAGAGGTGTCACTTATAGGCACTTTGCTAGACCCAGGGTCTATAGATGGCACTTTTCATTCTGTCAGATGACTAAGAACCAGTGTCGCCAAAGAATGTGCATGTCTAAGGAACTGGTTGGTCACATATGCCACCTGCTGCAGGATTTGGTGCCACGGGGACATGGAGGGCATACACTGCCAGTGGCTGTGAAAGTGACTGTGACGCTTAATTTTTACACCAATAGCTCTTTCCAGGGTCTACAGGTGACCTTTGTGGGATCTTGTAAGCCTCTACACACAAGTGTATCCAGGAAGTCACGGACACCATCTTTGCGAAGGCACAGAACTTCGTGCATTTTGCCCAGGATCAGGAAAGCCAAGAAGCAAGAGCGCTGGGATATTTCCGGATCTCAGGTTTCCCACCGGTGCAGGGTGCCATTGACTGCACTCACGTTGTGCTTAGATCTCCATGTCAACAAGCAGTCAACTACGTCAACCACAAGGGCTTCCGCTCGCTGAATGTTCAGCTGGTGTGCGACCACTACAAATGCATCCTACAGGTCTGTGATGTTTCCTAGGGAGCATCTACGATTCCCGCACCCTTAGCAGGTCTCAGATCGCTGACATCCTCCAGAGTCCAGAAAGGCTGCAGGTTGGCTCCTTGGGGACAAGGGCTACCCACAGAGGACATGGCTGATGATACCTGTGCGGTGGCCTCAGACTGCAGCAAAGCAAAGGTTCAACGAGGCTCACAGTGCGACCCAGACTTTGGCGGAGCAAATGATTGGCATTTTGAAAATGAGGTTCCAGTGCCTCGTCAGGTCCGGGGGTGCCCTGCAATACAGTCTCCAGAGGGTGTCATGCATTATTGTAGCTTGCTGTGCACTCCACAACCTGGTGCTGCAACCATGGACCTGGCTGAGGAGGAGATGGAAGAGTTGCACATCTCCTCTTATGAGGAGGATGTCGAAGAGGATGACAGTGATGAGGTCCTCAAAAGTGAGGATACCGGCGATGAGACTACCCCGCTGGTCAGATGAGGTAGGCACACTTAGGAGGCCCTCATAGCCGCAGGATTCGGGGAGGATGATGGTGAAATGCACCGAGGACAATCCTGACATCCTCACCTTGCATCTGTGAAAGTTTGACTCTTGTGTGGCTGATGGCAGCGCACGTGCCCTCAGTGCTCAGGCTCCTGTCTTGGAGACACGGTGGAGGCCCTAGTAGTTGCTAGATTCTGGGAGGATGATGACGACACGCTGTGAGGACACTCCATAGATCTTCACATTCCCTCTGTGAATGTCTGACTCCTGTCTGGCCGAGGGCAGCTCACTTTTGCTTTGTGGTCAGGGTCATATCATGGAGATGCAACTGTCAAACTTTAAAGGCACTCAATCCTTTGTTAGCCTTCAGCATCTGAGCCCTTCAGCAGCACAGCCTCACTGGTCACAGTTGCTGATGCAATGGGGGTCCAGCCCCACATCAAAGATGCTGAGACCACACAGAGAGAATGACGGAACTCTGTGACGCCTGCCCAAGACATTCTGGCAGCAATGACAAGCACCGTCGAGGTGCAGGCATCAGTAATGTGTCCAATGTGAAGCTGGACCATCACTTTGGTCTGAAGGTTACACACTGCACAGGGAAGAGATCTGCGACACCTGCCTTTATTTTGTGCAGGACCCAAGGTTTCACATCTGAGTAACGCGAATACTGCTCATCATAACAAGGAGCCATAGACAAGATGTTCTTCGGAGTTTATTTACAATACTGAACATTATGTTCAAGTGATTAACACTTGTGCCCAGGCTGTGTAACTACATCTCCTTAACCTCCCCAACCCTGCTGCTACATCTTTGTGCTCCCTCGACATCCACAGCAGAGGTGGAGGCAGTCTGCTGACTGAGGGGTCCTCTGGAGGGCCGAGATCTGGAGTGCCCCACCTTGCTTTGGGTGTCCTGTTGTGGGCCAGCAGCACCCTCCTCGGCTTGTTGAGCTGGAGCTGTGGGGGTCACAGGAAGAGGGGATTTGGATCAGCCAGACATTCCCGGAGTCACCTGGATGGATAGCCTTAGGGTGTCGAGCTGCTGGTTTCCATCTCTATGGGTGCCTGCTGGCCCCTGGCTGACACCTTGAAGAGAAGAGGAAACTGGAATGAGATCGAGATGCCCCCTCACCCGTCTCGTGCTGATACTGTTGGAGGCCAACTATGGCATCAGCGATGGAGTTAAGCCCACGCAGCAGTGCAGGAGTGATGTCCTGGACCAAGATCTCCATTGTGGTTACCATCCTACCAGTGTTGACCTCGGTGCATTGGCATACTGGCACTATCACCTCAGGCTGAAGGATGACAGACTCCTCCATCGTGCCTTGCAATCTGAGGTGTGCAGTGGACATCCCTTCCTGATGTTCTCCAGCTTGCCTTTGCAGCTCCAGCAACTGAGCTATGACCAAATCCAGAGGCTCACCATCTGACCCAGATCTCATAAATACCTCCTCCCCAGCAGTTCTCCAAGCACCAGGGAGCTCAGCTGAACCTGCCTCCTTCTGCTGCAGACCCATATCCATGCGGTGACCATCAAATTGTGAACCTGAGGCTACTCTAGAACTGGGTCCCACCAAGATGTGTGTCCCTGTGCTGGTGGAGGGTGTGGGTGAGCGCTGTGACGGGTCCTCAATTAAGGTGTCATCAGATTCTTCTTCCAAGGCGTCTTTGGGGCTTGAGTCAAAGACCTGGCTCATGGACCCCAGATGTGCCTGCAAAAGCAAGGAGAGATAATTAGTGCATGGCAGGGGACTGCGGAACAGTGGAACTCACTCACAGCATGGTGTCTGATGGATGTTGCACTGTTGGATCCTCACTTGGTAGAGCAGCAGCGACTTCACCATCAGCACAGGAACAGTCCAGATCAGCACTGACCAACTTGGTGACTCTACTTTCAAAGTCTGTGAGGACCTTGATTTCAGGCATTCCTCCACCAGTTTGCGACCTCTCCCTGTGGTTGTGTGCCAGCTTGTCCTGCATGAATACAGATGGAGAGAGTGTAAGCAGGATGCCTGCCAGGCCAGATTAGAAGGACGCCTAGCATATGTGGGTGGTGAGTAGTGCCATGGACAGGATGAGGGTATGATCTGCAGGGCAGTTGAAGTTGTGTGTGATAGTGTGAATGGTGATATCCCTTGAACTGGTAGTGAATGAGGTCCCTGTAGATGTGTGATGTGTTTGTGATTGTGTGAGTTGAGAGGGATGAGAAGAGTGACTTACCCTGGCAGAACGGAGGAGATCATTCATCCTCTTTCGGCACTGGGTGGCTGTCATCTTCTGCAGGGCGTTGGTGCTGACCACTGCTATCACCGCCTCCCATGCTGGAATGGTGACCTTTTTTGCTGGTCTTCCCCCAAAGCGGGAATAGAGGACTTCACAGTGGGCCTCCACTGCACCTGAGGGAGGTGTCGTTAAATTTGGGGGCAGCATGTTTCCTCCCTTTGGCAGCCATGACCTTCTAGCAGCTTTCAGTCCCATAGAGAGAGCGAGCTCTGTGCAGGGGCACCTTTTAAATATGGTGCCTGGATTATTGAAGGCCTAGGGTGATGGCAGGAGTGGGGGGGGAGGTTGGGGTTGGGGGGGGGGGGGGGGGGGCGCGGTGGTGGGGGTGGGTGGCGGTGTGGCAGGTGGTAGTGGTGAATTAGAGGCTGCCCCACCAGCGAATCCATTTTTGGGAAGGCATTATTAATGAAGCAGCACACATTGGGAATAGGATGATACAGCACAAAATCTGCCATTGCTGCTGGCAGGCAAAATGATTTTTTCGCACTTGCTGCTGTACCTAGTGCAAATGTGGGATACTCCCACCCTCAGGATGTACCAGTGCACTGTTTTGTACCTGGCAATCGGCAAGAAAATTGGCTTTGGTTTCTGGAACAGTTCACTAAATAGAGAACCTACAGCATGGGTAGGTCACATCCAGTCAGAGGACTGGTTGGGACTATTTCATTAAATATTCAAATCTAAATAGGTAACTGGACTTTCAAACACACCCACAATGCCTGACTAAAGTTAATGGCTACATGCAGATCAAATGGATGAAACTCACAAAAAAAATCACGTAGATAGACTTCAACCATCTTATAAAGGCTGCAAGAAATATTTGGACAGATATGTTGTAAATAATTGTAACAACTTAAAATAAATGTTTAGATTGTAATTGTTGCTACAGGGAGAAATCAAAAATAATTAAAGGGGGGAAAAACATCTACAATGTAAAACTCATTTAAACATGCTCTTCATTCTTCAGTAAATGTTAATGCAATTATTTTTCATAATTGTTCTCATACTCTAAGGATCGCCATTGCGAATATTAATGTTCATTCTACCTATGGTTCTGGTGCTTGACAATCCCTTTAGGGACAGTATTTTATTACACAAAATTAGGGCTCATGAGGTTGTGGGGGTGGGGTGGTGGCGACAGGGGTAATATATTAACATGGATTGAGGATTGATTAAAGGATAGAAAATGGAGAGTGGGAATAAATGGGACGTGACTGGGCTGGCAGGGTATCGTAAAGATTAGTACTTATGTCTCAGCCATTTACAATCTTTATCAATGACTTAGATGAGAGGACTGAGTGTAATGCACCCAAAATTTGCTGATGAGGCAAAACTAGGTGGGAACTAGGTAGTGAGCAGGATGCAAAGAGGCTGCAGAGAGATATAGAAAGGGTGGGTGAGTGGGCAAAAACATGGCAGAAGGAATACAATGTGGTGGAATTAGTTTCAGTTTTGGTGGGGAAAATAAGCAAAATAGTTTTGAATGCTGAGAGACTGCATGTATTTAGAGACACCTTGGTGTACTTGTACAAGAATCACAGAAAATTAACATTCAGGCACAGCAAGCAGTTAGAAAGGCAAATCATCTGTTAACTTTTGGCGCAAAGGATTGGCGTATAAGAGTAAAGAAGCCTCAGTACAATTACACAAGGCATCGGTATGGTTATGCCTGGAGTGCTGTGTGCAGTTTTGGTCTAATTCCCTAAGGGGAGTGCAATGAAGGTTCATCAGGTTGATTCCTGGAATGAGGGAATTGTCCTAAGAGGAGAGATTGAGTAGACTAGACCTATATCTTAGATAAAAACAAAAAACTGCAGATGCTGGAAATCCAAAACAAAAACAGAATTACCTGGAAAAACTCAGCAGGTCTGGCAGCATTAGCGGAGAAGAAAAGAGTTGACGTTTCGAGTCCTCATGACCCTTCCACAGAACTCAGTTCTGTGGAAGAGTCACGAGGACTCGAAACGTCAACTCTTTTCTTCTCCGCCAATGCTGCCAGACCTATATCTTCCCTGGAGTTTATAAGGATAAGAAGTGATCTAATTGAAACGTGAAATTCTGAAGGGGCTTGATGGGAAAGCTGAAAAAGTGTTCCCCTGGGGAATCTAGAACATGGGGTCACAGTCTCAGGATAAGGGTGGTCAGCCATTTTGGACTGAGATGGGGAGAAATTTCTTCACTCAAATAGGACATCAGCCCTGATCTTGTTGAATGTCAAAGCAGGCTCAAGGAACTTATTACAGCTCCTTTTCTTAAGCTCTTATGTTCTTATGAGCAATATTATCTTTTTTATGCTGTGAGCTTGTGTTGAATGAGGTTAAGGATGTAAGGACTGGGGCATAGAACCTGGCATCTTTAAACACAAGTACAAAACTGTCCAGACACTAACGCTTAAAACATTGAAATGTCCTGCTCTCATCTGTTAAAACTGTTCACTATTCCAGAATCATTCCGGAATGCAAAAATAATCTGGCTTCTTTTCTCTACTGCAAACCATCTTTTTAAAACTTTCTTCCCTGTCCCCTCACTCTCAACCCCTACAGTAGGTGCTGAGAGTTCATGGATTTCTTTACCACTAAGATCAAGAGTATCTGATCAGCTGCCTCTGTTGCATCTCTCCCTTCCACTAGCCCACCTGGCCAAGCTTCCTTTAATACTCTCCCCTACCCTATCCTTGAACTTGTTTCTTTTTCATTTCTTTTCTATCTCCCCTTGTCACCTTTCTGAGTTCACCTTGCAAACTATAGTCGCAACTCCAACCTCCCTGTTCTCTCCAAAGTCCTCAAACATGTTGTCACCGCCCAAATCTATTCCTTTCTTTCCCTGAACTCCATGTTTGAATCCCTCCAATCAGGTTTCTGCTCCTGCCACAGTACCGAAACTGCTCTTAGCAAAGTCATAAATAACATCTTATATGACTGTGACAAGATAAACTTTCCCTCCTCATCCTTTCGACCTGTCTGCAGCCTTTGACACGGTTGACCGTATCATCCTCCTCCAATGCATCTCCATTCTCCATCCAGCTGGGTAGGACTGCACTCACCTGGTTTCATTCTTATCTATCTAGTCATAGCCAGAGAATGACTTGCAATGGCTTCTCTTCCTGCTCCCACATCATCACCTCTGGTGTTCCCCAAGGATCTATCCTTGCTCCCCTTCTATTTCTTAACTAACATGCTTCCCTTGGCAACATCATCTAAAAGCACAGCGTTAGTTTTCACATGTACACTGGTGACGCCAAACTCTTCCTCACCACTACCGCTCTCAACTCTGCCACTGTTGATAAATGATAGACCAGATGGATTACACCCCAGAGTTCTGAAGGAGACAGCTGAAGAGATAGTGGTGGCGTTAGTGATGATCTTTCAGGAATCACTCGAGTCAGGGAGGGTCCCACAGGACTGGAAAATCGCTAATGTAACCCCCCTGTTTAAGAAGGGAGTGAGGCAAAAGACAGGAAATTACAGGCTGATCAGCCTGACCTCGGTTGTTGGTAAGATTTTAGAGTCCATTATTAAGGATGAGATTTCAGAATACTTGGAATTGCATGGTAAAATCAGGCAAAGTCAGCATGGTTTCATCAAGGGGAGGTCATGCCTGACAAATCTGTTAGAATTCTTTGAAGAAGTAACAAGTAGATTAGACAAAGGAGAGCCAATGGATGTTATCTACTTAGACTTCCAGAAGGCCTATGACAAGGTGCTGCACAGGAGGCTGCTCAGTAAGATAAGAGCCCATGGTGTTAGAGGCAAGATACTAGCATAGATAGAAGATTGGCTGTCTAGCAGGAGGCAGAGAGTGGGGATAAAGGGGTCCTTCTCAGGATGGCGGCCGGTGACTAGTGGAGTTCCACAGGGGTCAGTGTTGGGACCACAACTTTTCACTTTATACATTAATGATCTAGATGAAGGAACTGAGGGCATCCTGGCTGAGTTTACAGATGATACAAAGATAGGTGAAGGGACAGGTAGTAATGAAGAGGCAGGGAGGCTGCAGAAGGATTTGGACAGGTTAGGAGAATGGGCAAAGAAGTGGCAGATGGAATACAACATGGGGAAGTGTGAGGTCATGCACTTTGGTAGGAAGAATAGAGGCATAGACTATTTTCTAAATGGGGAGAGAATTCAGAAATCTGGAGTGCAAAAGGACTTGGGAGTCCTAGTCCAGGATTCTCTTAAGGTTAACTTGCGGGTTGAGTCAGTAGTTAGGAAGGCAAATGCAATGTTGGCATTTATTTCGAAAGGACTAGAATATAAAAGCAGGGATGTACTGCTGAGGCTTTATAAGGCTCTGGTCAGACCACACTTAGAATATTGTGAGCAATTTTGGGCCCCGTATCTCAGGAAGGATGTGCTGGCCCTGGAGAGGGTCCAGAGGATGTTCACAAGAATGATCCCAGGAACGAAAGGCTTAAAATATGAGGAATGTTTGAGGACTCTGGGTCTATACTCGATGGAATTTAGAAGGATGAGGGGGGGATCTGATTGAAACTTACAGGATACTGAAATGCCTGGATAGAATGGACATGGGGAAGATGTTTCCATTAGTAGGAAGATGTTTCCATTAGTAGGAGAGAATAGGACCCGAGGGTACAGCCTCAGAATAAAGGGAAGACCTTTTAGAACAGAGATGAGGAGAAACTTCTTTAGCCAGAGAGTGGTGAATCTATGGAATTCATTGCCACAGAAGGCTGTGGAGGCCAGGTCATTGAGTGTATTTAATATCGAGATAGATAGGTTCTTGATTGGTAAGGGGATCAAAGGTTACAGGGAGAAGGCGGGAGAATGGGGTTGAGAAACTTATCAGCCATGATTGAATGGCAGAGCAGACTTGATGGGCTGAATGGCCTAATTTTTGCTCCTATGTCTTATGGTCTATGGTCTTATGATCAGGCTGCTTATCTGACATCTAGTCCTGGATGAGTAGAAATTTTTTCCAATTAATTATTGGGAAGATTGAATTAATTGCTTTTGATTCATTCCCTAGCTACTGACTCAATTCCTCTCCCTGGAAACTGTCTGAGAGTAAGCCAGTTTGTTCACAACTTTATGTCACATTTGACCTTGAGATGAGCTTCTAACCTCATATTCGTGCCAGCACTAAGGCTGCCTATTTCCTCTTACTAACATCATTCTACATCACTCTGTCTCAGCTCATCTGCTGCTGAAACCCTTATTCATGCTTTTGTTACCTCTTGACGTGACTATTCCAATGCACTGTTGACAGGTCTCCCACACTCTACCCTCCCTAAACCTGAGATCATCCAAAACTCTGCTGCCCATATCCTACCTTGCAACAAGTCCTGTTCCTGTATCACTCCTGTGCTCACTGACCTACACTGGCTCCCAGCTGATCAACACCTTCATTTTGTAATTCCCATCTGTTTAAAATCACCTTGTGGCCTTGCCCCTCCCTATCTCTGTAATCTCCTCCATCTCACATCCCTCTGAGACATCTACACTTCTCTAATTCAGTGCATCTCCAATTTTAATCTTTCCAGCATTTGTGGTTGTGCCTTCAGCTGCCTTGGCCCAAAGTCAGGAATACACTCCCTACACCTCTTCATCTCTCTACCTCCGTCTCCTCCTTTATGACACTCATTAAAACCTATCTCTTTGACCAAGCTTTTGGTCAACTGATCTAGTATCTCCTTATGCTGCACAGTGTCATATTTTGTTTTATAAAGCTCCTGCGAAGCATCCTGGGATGCTTTATTATGTTAAAGGCACTGTATAAATATAAATTGGTGTTGTTAGATGTAGATTAGAGCTCTTTCTACACTGGCAACAACATGCTTCGTTTCCCAACTTGGAACAGCATACTGACCGCACTGTATGACGTTTCCATTTCCTGCAATAAACACTTAGTGGCCTTTCTGAGTGACATTATTATCGGTGGGCCTGTGCTAGTAAGTGCATGAGACTCTCCAAACAGAACCATTACAACCATCATCAATCAGGGTTTGAATATATAATCTGGAGATGAAGGACCAGTGTCTTCCTCCACACTATTGCCCACTCTGCCACATCTTTAAAGAGACAATGTCCTTTTCACAATCTCACAGAGGCTATGTTTAAAAACCAGAGACTATAAGTATCCTTTTGCCTTCGTTTTCGTACAGGGTCCCCAGCACTTCTAATAAAAGAATACATAGTTAATAGTATTTTGATAAAGAATCTCTCTTGAGGTAGTGCTTTGCACTTGATTACAGTAGAAAAAGATCTAGAGAATTATAGGATTGAGATTCTACCTGTTAAATATTTTGTGAAATATGAACATAAATAGAAATTGAGCTTTCCTCTTTCGTACTCATCTCAATGTTTCAAGTCAAATTATCGAAAGGGATCATTTCACTCCGATAGGGTGAGAAATTAGAGAAAAGCCTTGGACATTATAGTTAGATTTTATTTGACTGAAAAAAATCCTACAGCTCAAGTACTGCCTTGTGTGAAGCAATATTTAGTCAGCACTTTATAAATTCAAATGATCATTAACATTCTGCAAAAAAAATGTTAAAAAGCTGACAACATGCTGAGCGACAATGCGAGCTATTGATATTCCAATGGGACAGAGAGCCTGAAATCCTCAGAGCCATTGAGGCAATGTAATGGGAATGAACAAGTTTTCTACTCCATTCACTTTTACAACCAGCTGTGCTTAGACCCCATATTTCAAAAGCTACAGCAACACAAGCAATTTACTTAAATTAGACTTGCATTAAACACTGAAATGAAGGAATGGGAAGAAATAAAATAACACTGCTGGCTTCAGTTAGACGCAATCATCATACACAGTCATAAGCAGTTAAACACCAGTTTTACATGTTAATGTTAGATTAACCTCCTGAATAGTGATGCATATTTAATGAGCTGTGTGAAGTGATTAATGAAAAGGCTATTTCACTGAAAGCCCTGTGAAACCTTAGCAGAACATTTTGTAGCACAGAATGGGGGCCATTTCATCCATTGTGACTACACTGATGCCAGCTCTGCATCAGAGTGATCTGTTCTAATCCTAATTTGCTCCTCTATCCCCATAAAATCTTACTGCCACCTCAGCTGAGGTCAGTTCATTCAGCACGGGTTGGCAACCGAACGTACTTGGGCCTTCAGCTGAATTCGCCAACTGAACTGTAAGGAAATAGGTCGCTTTAGGGATCTGTGACCCTGATTTTGTTGGAGAGTCTGCATGCCTTTGTCTCTGCCTGAAAATCTTGTGCCAAATCTTTACTCTGAGCCTGGGAGAAGCTTCAAACATGTTATGTAGATTTTCGAACAGCAAAGATGTCACACATAAATGACACAGTGATAAATTTCAACATTATTTGCATAACAGCATAGAAAGATAGGTTTGCCAAACAATTTTTCATAATGAAGATGTCCCCAGTAAGAAAGAAATTGTCCAATTTTCTCAATTCCAGAATTATTGTCTCTACTTCTACATAACCTTCTTCAATTGGGACAGTATGAGGAGATTTTACATGGACACCATCAATGCTACTCATTGGTCTACTGCCAGAAAGCACACAATCTCCTGGCGTAATGTATCATCAACTTATTTTCATAGCATATTCATTATATATTTGAACTATCTAGTGTGTCTTTCAGTGATTCAATTCAGTACTTTACATTTCTTGGCCTAGCACAAGGGATTGGCAACCTACAGCTCCAGAACCACATGCGGTTCATTGAGGACTCATGTGCTTCTCCCAACCTTGATCAATTAAACCCATTCTTATCATAATTAAATGGCTTGTTTCATTTTTAAAAAAAACTTTTATTAACATTGTACTTGTGAGAAAGTGTCATACAATTTGGAACATTTTTTGAAAAAAAACTCTTTAAAATGTTGTTGGAATGTGTCTCTGCCTTCTTTTTCATTATAATAAAAGCAAAATACAAGAGATGCTGGAAATCTGAAATGAAGACAGAAAGTGCTGGAAAAACTCAGCAGGTCTGGCAGTATCTGGGGAGAAAGAAACAGTTAATGTTTTGAGTCGAGCGATTCTTCTTCAGATTTGTATCTGTGTACAGCATTGCCGTTCTGAAGATATTGCATTTTTGACTAAATTTTTTTAAATGGCTCTTCTTGTTATGGAAGTGCTGACCACTGGCCTAGATATTCTGAGGGTATAAGTAGATCATTTCTGCCACTAATGATCTTTGTTCATCTTCTGACCTAAGGCACCATATTTTGTTTTTATCAATTAGGATGGGTAGTGTCAAGGCTTTATAATGTTTACAAAGTTCCAAGTAAACTTGAAGCCAAATTGGAGGCTGAAGCATTTGCTTAGCATCCGAAAAACAGGAATATGCTATTGAATTTCTAGGCCCTGGTGTGTAGAAATAGATTTTGGTGCAGGTTTTCTATGGAATGCCAGTATATTAAAAATATTAGAGGCAGGAATTTGGGATGCAGTTGTACTTTTTGCAAAGGATCAGGTACAAAGAAATCATTTAACTGTTCCTCTGCTAAATAAGTACTTGAAGTTTATTTTAATTGCACCTTAGGTAAATTCAGTTTTTTATGTTTTGACTAACTTCTTACTTTGGACATAATTATGTGGCATAATTTCCCATCTGCTATTCTCTGAATTAAAAGTTTCCAAACCTATGTGGCTCTGCACTGATGAAGTAGAAGGAAAACACTGCCAGTAATGGAATTATACCTTTCTCATTTGCCTTTCGTTATTACACTTCCTCTGCATCGTTGTGTTATGCCAATGAACAGACTAACCTACTATTCTCAACACTTCACACAATGTTGCTGTTCTCTGCATTTCCAAAAGCTGATATATGGGGCAGAATTTTACGCTAGCGGGATTTTACCTTCCCACCGAAATCAATGGATTTGAGAATGGCTCACCGCATTTTATGGCCCTGTCCCCACTTTGACGGGGCCGGAAAATTCCGGCCATGGTATTGAAAAGGGGTATAGAGTGGACTGTTATTTGCTAGGAAGTAGGCCAAGACTGTCAAAGTTCTTTCTGATCCTCAACGACTACTATTAATGATTGACCTCCATCATTCAACACTGTATCTGGGAAGGTTTCCAAACTGAGATTAAAGATCTTCAGTAGCTGATCTGAACAAATCGGAAGTTTAAGATTAGATATGAACTTGACATGATCGTTCAGTCTGCATCTCTCAATAGAAATTCACAATGAATGTCCTTTGCTTACTTTCAGTCAAGTCCCCCTTATTAAATCAGTTCCTAGATTCCAGAATCACACCACTTCTACAAATTCTCCATGTGCCTACCCTGACTTATCCATGTTACTTTCCCAGGTCCCTTCTTAATTTCATAGGCACCACCTTTGCAGAAATTGTTTAGCAAACTTTCTTTTTGCACACAGATGGAATGATGAAGAAAATTGCATTGAAAAGGATCATCATGTCATTTGCAGGTCACATTGTTGTGCTGAAAATCACACATTCCTCTTCTTGCTCTCCAGAAAACAAGAAGTTAAACACTTTGGGTTATTTCCAAAAATAGATCCCCTTTATAACTGTGCATCATTTTAGTGCATTGCTTAATAGTCCTTACCAAGTCAACATGAGTGCTGCTGGAAGTCAGTTTGAGGACATTCAGAAGACTGAGTGAAAGGACTTCCAATGGGATGCTGGAAGACTCACCCTGGTGTGGAAAGGAGAAGGGAGTCTGCCTAAAAGCCATGAGGAGAGTGGCTGCACCAGCTCTTAAAGTGCTCAGAGAGCCAGTGCAGACACGATGGTTCAAATGGCCTCCTTCTACATTGTAACAAATTTGTGATTCTGCTGTTTATAGTTAACAACTTGGTCAAGCTTCGCAAGAATTTCAGATGAGTGTATTAACCAATGCACTAAAAATAACACACAGCCGAATTTCAACTGAGTTACAGAAAATCATTCTATTTTCATCAATGGCAATGCATATGATATTATACAAGTATGTATCAATTGGATTAGGTCACACGTTTAATTATTTTCCTCAGAGAGTTGCATGAAGCCATAATCTGACATATTAAAAAAAAATTATGTGTGGCGTCGTGACACAATTTCACATAAGTTCAGGTGAGAAGAGTTTGAATAATGAGTAAGTAATAAGAAATTCAGGGCAGACTATTCAACATTGCTTGAGATGAGGGATGACAGATCGACTACCCATTATGCACCAAGCTGATTTGCCTTTATGAAGACTGTATGAGCAGTGAGTGGGCTGTATAATGGGTGGTTGATCACTGTTTTGATAAGTCTATGTAAGTGCTTGAACAGCAGACTGCAATGGACAATTCTGGAACTTAATGTCTGCATTGTGCCTGCCCTTTGTACAGTGTACAGTTAGTAGCCACAAGGCTGGGATTACCAAACCCAACTTTGCTCTGGGCTTCCTTGTTGGAAATGGATGGGGGGGTCAATGTGATTTTATTACCAATCATCAAACACTGGCCTAGACCTGAAAAACGGCCTTATGGACAACAGGAGTCGGGGGTACATCCGAATCCTTGACTTAGAACTAAAATATTTGGAGAATAGGAGGTTATGATTAAAGAAAAATGGAAACTCTTACTGAGAAATTAATAAGGTCCAAAAAAATACAGAATCAGGCAATGGATGTTGACCACAATGAGGTTTGAGGGTGTGGGGAGCAGGGGATAAAAGTTAATGGCTGAGTGCACTAAACTTCTCTGCTTAAATACATCTCTTTTTGAAACCACACTTCATTTTGCATGGCCCCAAGTAAAGTTTATGATTAGAATTTCATGAATTGTCATAGTGCAAAAGATAAAATTGGCCTCCATACTTACTATTTTGTCAGTTGATTTGCTGTTTTTATTCTGAGGACTTTTACATGGTGATTTGGCTGACTGGGCACGGCTAGTGACAGGGACACTCTGCTTTGTGCTGGTCTTTGAATAAGCTCTGTGGCTGCTGCTTCTCGATCTGCCTCGTGGGCTTTGTGCTGCTCCTGAACGGGTTTCATTACTGTGGAACGAGCATACCAAGAGTAAACATTAAAACAAATTTTGTGGCATTAAAAGAAAAAATGCCATTTTGTCCTCTTTTTTTCTTACTCAGTCTTCAGGGGTGGATCACCAGTGATGTATGCCCAGGCCTGTACTTAAACTGTCCTGTTGCTGCTTGCTGAGTTACCTGTGAATGTAACTCTGAGTCACTCTCCCTTTCTTTACCCTCTTTCTAATGGTGGTGTTAAGCCTCAGCTTGGCACCTCCTCTCCACACATTGACCTCCTCTCCACATGTTGACTGAGAACTGCACTCATGAAGCTATGGTTTGTTCAAGGGTGGAGGGAGGCATTTGCAATTGTAACATGTAGCGGATAACAAAACTGTGTTTCTCCAGGGAGTTTGTGCCACCTCCTGAAAAAAAACCTGCAACCTACTGCCGCACTAGCACAGAGCTTCCTGTGGCAATGAAGGTCACTAAAGCCCCTGAAATTCTTAGACTCCAACTCTTTCCAGGCAGTCACATAGGATTTCAGCAACATCAGCCAATCTGCATTGATGAAATAAAAACAGAAAGTACTGGAAAAACCCAGCTGGTTTTACAGCATCTGTGGAGAGAGAAACAGAGTTAATGTTTTGAGTCCAAAATGACCGTTCTTTGGAGCCATTTCTGAAGGTCCGTTGTTCTGAAGAAGAGTCATACTGGGCTCAAAATGTTAGCTCTGTTCGTCTCTCCACAGATGTTGCCAGACTGGCTGAGTTTTTTCAGCACTGTGTTTTTATTTCAGATCTCCAGCATCTGCAGTACTATGGCCCAGTTGTACATTGTGCCACACTCCCAGCAGATAAGTAGCCTTGAAGTCCCACACTCCTTGCAACTTTTAGGCAGGTTCCCTTCTCCTTTCCACATGAGGGCAAGTCTTCCATTGTAGTTTTTGAAAGTCATTTCACTCAATCTTCTGGATATCCTCAAACTGACTTCCAGCAGCATGGCACCCCCTGGTAACTCCTTGGTCCGTAGATCTCCACAAGTCCCATCACTTTGAACAGTAAATCATTTTTCATCGGCATCCTTCTGGTGGCTAACACTTAGCAGCCTTTGCCTCTGCTTTCAAAACAGCAGCTGTTTCTGTATTGCTCTCAGGGTCTGTGAGTCTGAGGCCCAGAGGAACTTCCAAAATGGCAGGCAGAATCTGGATGTGGAGGTCCCGCCTCCATTTTCAATAGATTCAATTTTTGCCAGTAGGAGGAAGGGGGCAGGGCGTGATTGAGGGAAACCCAAACCCAGCAGCGCCATTTGAATTCAGTGCTGTGTTCAAACAAACCCCATTTTGGCTGTGGATTAAGCCCCTTGCAACAATATGGGAGTTATGAATTGATGCAATACATGTAAACACTCTTGGAGGGCAGAGAAAGCCTGTGTAACTGCCATGATGTGTAGTTATTTAAATCCCCAGCCCTTTAAAAATTATAAATAGAAACAGGCTGCAGGTGTCCTTGAGAGCTACAAAATTACCAAAAAAAAAAATTATAGCTGTTTGTTGACATTTCCCTCAGGGTCTTTATGAATGCTTGGCTGATTTCTAAAATTGATAAATATCTCAGCATGGGCTTTCTGAGTTCAACTGTTGACTGCTAGCTTAAAGAGGCTAGTCAAGGATTAGCTGCAATAAAAACAGAAAATGCTGGAAAAACTCAGCAGGTCTGGCAGTGTCTGTGGAGAGAGGAGAAAGTTAACATTTTGAGTCTGTATGACTTGAAATGTTAACTTTGTTTCTCTCTCCACAGATGCTGCTAGATATGCTGAATTTTTCCGGCATTTCCTATTGTTATTTCAGATTTCCGGCATCCGCTGTATTTTATTTTTAATCAAAGGATCAGCTGTCTTTGGTTTGGTGTATAAATAGAAGTTTGTTTGTTTATGAGAGATTAAACTCGAGATTTTAAAAAAAGCTTTAGTTTTCTTTACTATTAAGTGTGTATAGCGAAATCTTATTTCAAGTCCACATGGCTGCTGAGGTCTGCCCAGCGTGGATACTGGCTGAGTTGGTATGAGTTACATGGAGATATACAAGGCCATGAGGTGAGAGTGCTGGGCATGATGTGGCATTGACTTGGCATGAGTTGGCATGGAGGATATAAAGGGCCATGGGGGGTGGAGGGTGGGTAGGAGGTGAGGGGGTGTGAAGGATGAGGGATCAAGGGCTTAAAATCTTGTAACACAATTAGGACATGTTGTAGTACGCCTTTAAGGGATATCAGCATCACATCACCAGAAAGGAAATGTGTCATGTGATCTAGTTTCAGGGTGGGATATTCCGGCCCCGCCCATTGGTAGGATCGTCCAGTCCTTCCAAAAGTCAATGGACTTTTGACTGGGTCCCCAAACCTCCTGCAATGGGCCCCAACACGATGGGGCTAGAAAATCCCTGCCTCAGTTTCACTTTTGCTTTGGATTGTCTAACACAGCGAAACAAAAGATATATCCTTAGATCAACATTGACATTGAACTTGAAAATTTTTTCCAAATTGATTTGCTATATTTTGTGCAATGCAAATACCAGCAGCAAAAGACACAGCAGAAGATTCTACACTTCAGAAATTATGGAAAGCCATCATTGAGGGATGGGATGGCCTGATTCAATTCAGCATGTCCACAAACATGTGTGGCCATTTTGGCCTTATCAGGATGAACTATGCATCTCCCAGGGAGTCATTTTTAAAGGCAGGCAGGTCATCATACTGGAATCTTTACAACCTGATATTCTTCAACAACTTCATCATTCGCACATGGGCTTAAATCAGATGAGAAGGCTCCCAAGAGGTAGTCTGTGGACCAGGTATGTTGTAAAGAAGGGCGAGGCATGTCAAGAGTAAATGCCAAATGAACACAAGCACCATTGATTACATATGAAGTTCCTACCCATCTTCGATCCAAAATCGTATCCGACCTCTTTCATGTCACTGGCACTGAGTTCATTGTCATTGCCAACTACTTTACCAAGTACCATATCATTCGACAATTGCGCAATATGACAAGCGCTAATGTCGTGCACACTCTTATGTGCTATTTGGTGTACATAGGGAAATCATTATGGATAATAATATTGGTAGGCTACTTCAGGATATCTGTGGGAAGTGGAGTATTGGTCACACTGTTTCTTCTCCTCATTACCCTACATCTAATTGCCTAGCTGGGTGAATGGTTCACATGGTGAAATAGCTAATTTTCAAATGTAGACAGACCAAGAAAGATCTACACATTGCAATGTTATATCCAAGAGTGATACCTTTAAGTGCAACTATTCCATCACCAGTGGAGGTTATATTTGGAAGACCAGACCAGTGCCTACCAATTTACCTACTGTTAACCATTCTACTTTCTCAGAAACCAGAGAGCAACTTTTAAAACGACAAGTGAAGATGATCAATGTGCATGATAAAAATGCATGTACAGAATATTTTTCTTCCGTTACGGAGTGTGGGCGTTACTGGCTAGGTCAACATTTATTCCCCATCCCTAGTTGCCCTTGAGAAAGTGGTGGTGAGCTGCCTTGAGGTTGGTGGTGGAGGGAGTGAATGTTTGTGGATGTGGTGCCAATCAATTGGACTTCTTTGCCCTGGATGGTGTCAAGCTTCTTGAATGTTTTAGAGTTGCTCCCATCCAGGCAAGTGGAGAGTATTCCATCACACTCCTGATTTATGCCTTGTAAATAGTGGACAGGCTTTGGGAGTCAGGGGTTGAGTTACTTACCACAGGATTCCTAGCCTCTGACCTGCTTTTGTAGCCACAGTATTTATATGGCTAGTCCAGTTCAGTTTCTGGTCAATGGTAACCTCCAGGATTTTGATAGTAGTGGATTCAGTCATGGTATTGCCATTGAATGTCAAGGAGTGCTGGTTAGATTCTCTCTTGTTGGAGAAGGTCATTGCCTGCCACTTGTGTGGCTTAAATATTACTTGCCACTTATCAGCCCAAGCCTGGATATAGTCCAGGTCTTGCTACATTTGGACATGGACTGCTTCAGTATCTGAGGAGTGCTGAACATTGTGCAATCAGCAAACATCCCCACTTCTGGCTTTATGGAGGGAAGGCTATTGATGAAGCAGCTGAAGATGGTTAGGCCTAGGACACTTCCGAGGAACTCCTGCAGTGATGTCCTGAAGCTGAGATGATTGACCCCCAACAACCACAGCCATCTCCCTTTGACCGCAACCAGTGGAGAGTTTTTCCTCAATTCCCATTGACTCCATTTTTGCTGGGGCGCCTTAATGCCACTCTCGGTTAAGTACTACCTTAGTGTCAAAGGCAGTCACTCTCACCTCACCTCTGTCCCATATTTGAACTAAGGTTGTAAAGAGGTCAGAAGCGGAGTGACTCTGGTTGGACCCAAACTGAGAGTCAATGAGCAGGTTATTGCTGAGTAAGTGCCGCTTGATAGCACTGTTGACGACCCCTTCCACCACTTTACTGATTATTGAGAGAAGACTGATTGGGCAGTAATTGACTGGGTTGGACTTGTCCTGCTTTTTGTGTACAGGACATACCTAGGCAATTTTCCACGTTGCCGGGTAGATACCAGTGTTGTAGCTGTACTGGAACAGCTTGGCTAAGGGCGTGGCAAGTTCTGGAACACAAGTCTTCAGTACTATTGCCAAATTTAGAGTTGGGACAACAAGTTTGCATCTGGGATCTTACATAAGGTACATGGAAACCAGCTGAGGTGATAAGTATTTATTCAGAATGAAGGTCCTATGAAGTCATTACACACAAGGGAGCAAGCCTTACACTAGTGAGGTGTAGGCCTGGGAAAATCAGATCCATTCCAGCTCCTCAACCGCTGAACAGTCTTACTGCAGCTGGGACAAGATCCCAAATGCAACCAGGAACAACATCCAAGAATGACAATCCCACAGATCACTGTGAGCAATTAAAGAAACCTCCAGACAGGGTTACCATTAACAAGATTTGGGCATACCAGCAGATTACCTCTATGCTTCAGGGACTCAGAGATTCATCAGTTCCATATGGATTTGTGTAATGGTAACTAAACATGAAAGTATATTGTAAATAGTTTTTCTTCTTTGGAAGGGGGAAAGTATCTCTAAAAAGAAAGGGAGATGTTGTAATATGCCTTTGAGGGATATCAGCATGACATCACTAGAATGAAAATGTGTCATGTGATCCAGCCTTAGTTCCACTTTTGCTTTGAGCAAAGCACACATGCACAGCTCTGATGTCTTCAAGCTTTATACCTATGTATAACTGTTCACACGTGCCTAGTCTTAATAAATGAACCCACAACATTTTCATCAAAGCACTAATGGGCAATTGATGCTGTGCGTCTTGGACAGTAAATAAGCTCAAGGGATTATATCATTATAATAACATGACAGGGCAAAGTCCCACGGAACTGAAGCAGGCCTCAGGGGCAGCTACCTCAGCGCTCAGTCACTCTTGTGGCCACCAACCCTCTGCTCCTGGGCTCGGCAGGCTCTATGCCATCCCACATCCTTACCCCCACAGCAAAGATCGCACCATTTCTCCAAGGTGAGCGGGATGAGCTGGGAAATTTCTCACCTCAAGCTACCTGCCTCGGTAGTGAAAATATAGTGAAAATATCTGCGCAAAATGACCAGCTACCCTTTTTGCCAGGGTGAGAAAATGGACACCTAATTTTCTATAGGTTTCAGTTATAAATCACCTGCGCCTGTCTCTGGGCAGAGTTCAGTATGATTTCAACATCCCTCCTCCTCAGGACAATCTATTTCACCTCAAAGTAAAAGAGACATTTTAAATCATAACCATCATTAAACCAAGTAAAGTTCCACATTTGCAATGATATTCATGTCAACAAACATTGTAGCATTACCAGTTACTACCAGAATACTCACTGAACCTAAACATTTAATGTCTTGTACAAATACATGCATACTATTTATCAACATGGTTGAAGCCCCTAGTACTTTAAGTGTTCTCTCAACTAGTTTAATACTTATACAAGGTGTTCCCTCAGTGGCTGCAACATGGAAAGTAGAAGGCAACTGCGGGTCAGTCAAGGGCTTTTGAGATGCTTGTGGGTGGTGACCTCCAGGACCAGATGCTGATTAAAGCAATTCAGTGGCTGCCAAAACAGCATGGCCCAGCTGAATTTCCAGGGTGGGCATTGCTTAATGGTGTAGCAAAGGTCCAGATATGTTGCCACCATGAGTGATGGCATCAGGTTCTATTTCTATTGCAGCACTGCCCCTGCTGCTAGGCTGTGAGAGAACAAACTGTGGGAGGTCTGTTATCTGACAAAGGCCCCTAACCATTTGGTCTTCTTGCTTTATCCATAGTACAGTAAATGGCGGAACCCAGAGATTGTAAGTCCCAGCATAAGCATTCCTAAAAAATGCTACTGCTAGTGCCATAGGTCCCTGTAAGGAAGGCCCAGCCTGTTGCACGTCATGAAAAATTTCATAAATCCCCCATTAAGTTGACAGAGCCTTATTCTGCACATGGTCCGTAATGCACCTGGTTCAAGTGTGTGCGCAGTTGACACCAGGCACCACAAGCAGAAATGCTTGTCGTGCATTTTAAGGAAGAAAATGTGTTTGAACAACTGCAATAATTCTGAAACATTCCCTTGTTCATATCATGGTGTGTTTCAATCATGTGTTTTTCACACTATGAAAACATTGCGCTAAAGGACAGCTTTCTAATTCCAAACTGGCTGTCATCTATAAATGGCAGCAATTAGATTCCATTGATGCCAGAACATTGGCTACAGAAAGCAAGCAATGGAAACATATTTGTGTTTGAGACACAATTTCACTTTCATTGTTACACAGCTATTATAGTACATTGCTAATCTTTAATTATGCACTAGTTCCTACAATAGACAGTATTCTTCAGTAACACTTTGGTGCTTAACATTAACAACGACAGACCTCAACAGGCTTACAGACCTGCTGATCTAGATAACACATCTTTCAAAAACAACAATATATACAATAAAACAGTATAACTCTCTCCTCTAAATCACCCATTTTAAATAGGAATTGGCATACTTTCAATAAGGATATAATTTCATTGTGGAAATGGCACTTGATTGTCCTTCAGCAGAAATGGCTGGTAAAGTTTAATCCCCTGTGTCCTGTAGCAGAATCAAAATATGATTGTCACAGTTTGTTTAAAAAATACTGTAAATTGAGCTTCTTCTCCATAAGCTTGTGCATTTCCCTGATATCATGTTTACGGCAGTAAAGAATTATTTTTCTCCTTGCCCGGCAGTCCTTCCTTCAGATTCCCTGTGCACTGTTAGCTGATGATGTAGGAGGTTGTTGAGGGAGAAGCCACAATTACTCTCCCTCTGTAATTTTGTCCCTTCTTTCCTGGGAGGCAATGATTTGTGGCACTGTGCGTGCTGCCTGTTCACCAATAACTTCCCCAGATCATCTTTCTTCACGAGCTGGAGAACAACAAAAACTGACCATGGTGGCATTACAGAAAGGACCAAAGCTGTCCTTCCCCAACATTGAGCATGGAGTATTGGATGGTGATGAAGAAAGAAAGAAATTATTTGAATTATATAGCACTTTTCATGAATTGCGGGATATCAAATCACTTTGAGAATTCAAATATTTTTGAAAAGTTGTTGCTGTTGTACTGTGGTGGCCAATTTGTGAATAAAGAAGCCCTCACAAAAAGCAACATGATAAGCGGATAATTTGCTTCATTAGTGATGTTGATTGAGGAATAAATATTGACCAGGACACAGCAGATAACTCTCCTGCTTTTCCTCAAATAATGCCATGGATCTTTTATATCCATCTGAGATGATGTAGACCTGTTAAAGGCACTGAATGCACTCTCAGTGGGGGATTTCAAAGCCCATCACCAAGAATGGCTCAATAACCTCCCTGTCGCTTGCCATTTTAACACTCCACCCTGCTCTCTTGCCCACATGTCTGTCCTTGGCTTGCTGCATTGTTCCAGTGAAGCCCAACGCAAACTGGAGGAACAACACCTCATCTTCCGACTAGGGACTTTACAGCCTTCCGGACTGAATATTGAATTCAACAACTTTAGGTCGTGAGTCCCCTCCCCCATCCTCACCCCCTTTCTGTTTCCCCCTTCTCTTTTTTTTTTCCCAATAAATTATAAAGATTTTCCTTTTCCCACCTATTTCCATTATATAAAATAAAAAAAAAAACCCACTAGAGCTATACCTTGAGTGCCCTACCATCCATTCTTAATTAGCACATTCGTTTAGATAATATCACCAACTTTATCTTTAACACCTATGTGTTCTATTGTACTATTGTTGTTGACATCTTTTGATATTCTGCTTCTATCACTGCTTGTTTGTCGCTACAACCACACCAACCCCCTCCACCTCTCTGTCTCTCTATCTCTCCGCCCCCCACACACACACCTTAAACCAGCTTATATTTCAGCTCTTTCCTGGACTCGAACTCAAGTTCTGTCGAAGGGTCATGAGGACTCGAAACGTCAACTCTTTTCTTCTCCGCCGATGCTGCCAGACCTGCTGAGTTTTTCCAGGTAATTCTGTTTTTGTTTTCAATAGCACTACTATTGACCAAGCTGGAAGAGCCCTGAAGGACATATCTGTTAGAACAGGGCATGCACAGGTTGTGAGGGAGGCAACAAGAGGGAAAAACCTACTTGACCTTATCCTCACCAATCTATCTGTTGCAGATGTATCTGTCTATGAGAGTATTGGTGGAAATAACCACTGGAAGTTCTTTGCGAAGACAAACTCCTGTCTTCACACTGAGGATATCCTCAATCGTGTTGTAGGATAGAATCAGAACAGATCCAGCAGCTCAAAACTGGGCATCTATGAGGTGCTGAGGTTCACCACTGGCTGCAGAATGCCCTCTATCACAACCTGTAACCCTTGGTCCAGCATATCCCTTACTCTAGCATTACCATCAGGCCAGGAGATCAATGCTGGTTCAATGAAGAGTGCAGGAGGGTATGCCAGGATTAGGACCAGGTAAATGTAAAAATGAGGTGTTACCCTGGAGAAGGTGCAACACAGGACAACATGCACGCCAAACAGCATGCAACAGACAGAGCGAAACAATCCCACAACCAACTGAATGAATCAAAGCTCTGCATTTCTGCCACATCCAGCCGTGAATGGTGGTGGAAAATTAAACAACTAACTAGAGGAGGAGGCTCCACAAATATCCCCATCCTCAATGTTGGGGGAGCCGAGCACGTCAGAGCAAAAGACAAGACTGAAGCATTTACAACCATCTTCAACCAGAAGTACAGAGTGGATGACCCACCTCAGTCTCTTCCTGAGCTCCCCAACAGCACAGATCTCAGTCTTCAGCCACATGATATCAAGAAAATTCTGAAGGCACTGGATACTGCAAAGGCTAAAAGCCCTGACAACATCCTGACAGTATAGTACTAAAGAGTTGTGCTCCAGACCTAGCCGTGCTTCTAGCCAAGCTGCTCCAGTGCAGTTACAATTATGGCATCCAACTGACAATGTGGAAACTTGTTCAGGTACTTCGTGTCCAGAAAAGGTAGGACAAATCCAATCTAATCAATCACCATCCCATCAGTCTACTCTCGATCATCAACAAAGTGATGGAAGGTGTTGTCGATAGTGCTATCAGGTAGTGGTACATCCTATCGTGTCCACGGATGGTCTATTCACGGCCCAGCCAGAACTAGACACATTATTGCGCCTTGTTGTTGAATTCGGCAAGATCTGCAACAGTGCAAGGTTCCTCTAGGGATAGGCATTGCAGGAGATGTTGCAATAGTCTGTGGCTCAGTTCCACGTTCACAAGTTGTCGGGCTGGTTGTACATCCCTATTTGCTTAGTGACACCTTTGAATGTCCTACACCAGTCCTAAGCCTGTTAAGGCACTTTCAGGTTGCCCAGTTGCAATTAGCTCCTGGGGGAAGGCTTTCATCCGGTAGAATTTCCATCGCTGGGGGTTGTTCGGAACTGGCGAGCCGGTCTTTCCACAAGGCAATGCGGGCTTCAGATGGGGTTGATTGAAATGGAACAGCACTGTTCATGAAGCTCTTCCTTGACTTTAGCTGGCTGGGTGTAGGTGTATGACCAAGTAGAGGGTGCCTTTCATCTGATGTTTGACGGAGTCGCTCCTTCTTGCTGGCTACGTTCTTCTTATACCGGCGGAGTGATACCTGCCAGGATATATAGGCTGTTGGTGTTTGTTGGTTTTAAACAACCTGTGATAAGTCGGCAGCTTGCATTCAGAATGGCATCCACCTTCTTAGTATGAGTAGATCTTTCCCATGCAGGTCCGGCGTATTCAGCAGTGGAATAGCAAAGAGCGAGTGCACTGGTTTGCAATGTTTTCGAGCTTGCTTCCCATTTTGTGTTAGTGAGCTTATTCAGGATGTTGTTTTGTGCACTCACTTTTGCCTTTGTCTTTTCAATGTGGTTCTTGAAGGTGAGGCATCTGTCAAGGGTGACTCCTAAGTAGATAGGGTGCTCGCAATGCGTCAGTGTTGCTCCACACCAGGTTACTTTAAGCTGGCTTTTGGCTTCACAGTTTCTGAGGTGGAATGCACAAACTTGTGTCTTTGATGGTTTGTGCGAAAGTGGTTTTTTTCATAGTAGGATGTTAGTCCCTCCAATGCCACAGAAAGCATTTTCTCCACAGTGTTAAAACCAGTGCTTTGGGCAGTGACACATAAGTCATCAGCATATATAAAACGGCGTGTGACACCGTCTATAGGTTGGTCATTCACGTAGATGCTGTACAGCAGCGGTGGTACTTAAACAGCATAATCTGCAGACTGATGCTCAGTTTGGGTATTGCCAGGCCCATTCGGCTCCCAACCTCATTGCAGCATTGGTCCAAACTTCAGCTCTTGGACCAAGAGCTGAACTCCAAAGGTGAGGTGAGAGTGACTGCCATTGACATCAAGACAGTATTTGACCAAGTGTGATATCAAGGAGCTCTGGCAAAATTGAAGTCAATGGGAATCAGAAGGGAAACTCTCTGCTGGTTGGAGTCATACCTTGTACAAAGGAAGATGGCTGTGGTTGTTGGAGGTCAGTCATCTCAGTTCCAGGGCATAATTGCAGGAGTTCCTCAGGGTTCTGTTCTAGGCCCAACTATCTTCAGCTGCTTCATCAATGACCTTCCTTCCATCATAAGGTCAGCAATAGGGATGTTCGCTGATGATTGCATAATGTTCAGTACCATTGACGACTCCTTTAATATCGAAGCAGTCTGTGTCCACATGCAGAAGGTCCTGGACAATATTCAGGCGTGGGCTGATAAGTGGCAAGTAACATTCGTGCCACACAAGTGCCAGGCAATGACCATCTTTAACAAGTGAGAATCTAACTATCTCCCATTGACATTCAATGGCATCACCATCACTGAATCCCAGAACATCAGCATCCTGGAGGTTACCGTTGACCAGGAACATAACTGGACCAACCACATAACTCTAAGACTACAAGAATTCTTCAGCGAGTGACTCCTCCTGACTCCCCAAAGCCTATCCACCATCTACATGGCACAAGTCAGGAGTGTGATGGAATACTCTCTACTTGCCTGGATGAATGTGGCTTGAACGACACTCAAAAAGCTTGACAGAATGCAGGACAAAGATGCTCTCCTGATTGGCACCCCATCCAGCAACTTTACCATTTACTCCCTCCATCATCGATGCACAGTGGCAGCATTGTGTACCATCTGCAAGATGCACTGCAGCAACTCATTAAGGCTTCTTTGACAGCACCTTCCAAACCCACAACCTCTACCACCTAGAAGGACAAATGCAGCAGATGCACAGGAACACCATCACCTGCAAGTTCACCTCCAAGCCACACACCATCCTGACTTACAACTATAATCACCATTCTTTCAGCGTCACTGGGTCAAAATCTTTGAATACCCTTCCTAACAGGACTGTGGGTGTACCTGTGCCAGATGGACTTCAGTGGTTCAAGAAGGTGGCTTACCACTACTTTATTGAGGCAATGAGGGATGGGCAACAAATGTTGGCTTTGCTAACAATGCCCACATCCCATGAAAGAATACAAAGAAGGAAGTTACCATGGAAACCGGACTGTGCAAGAGTGCATGTTCAAGGCATTGATGAGCCCTGTCAAGACTGGTATTTGACTTTGTAAAACAATGCTCCTGGTTGGTTAGAAGACAAAGATAGAATTACAATATCAGTTTACATTATTATTATTATTAGCAAAAACTCAACGGATGCATCAGTTTGTCTCAGTTGGTGACCCTCTTGCTTCTGTGTCAGTAGGTTATGGCTTCAAGCTGCACTGTAGGCCTCAAGCACATAATTTTGGTTGACACTCCAGCAGAACTCTGAGGGAGAGCTGCACTGTTGGAAGTTTCAGCGAGCTGTCAAAGCATGGCTCTGTCTGCTGGCTCAGATGGCAGTAAAACATCGCATTGTGCGACTTGAAGATCTAATTCTCCCAGTGCCCTTGGCACGATTGCTCCTTTAACCATCACTGCCAGTGATGGATTCCTTTGCTGACCACTTTTCCCTCAGCCAGAACAACCCGAAAACCAGATGAAGTGGTCATTCATCTTGGCTGCTGTTGGTGGCATCATGCTTTGTATTAATTGACTGTTGCAGTGCTCTACCTAAGGATGATGACTGTGCTTCAAAATTAATTCATTGGCTGTACAGTGTTTTGAGAAGTGATAATGTTCTCTGTCTGAATAGAAGCCTTGCCTTTTGTACTTGCTGTAGGGCAGGGACTATACGAACAGAACATCGAGCTTCTGAAGGGTTATAAATGTTTTGATGGAAATGCTTTAGAAAGAGGTGCTTGGGAAGGATTTAACGTGGTTTTCAAAGTGCCATTAGATTTAAGTACTGGAAAGGTGAATAGGAACTGCGGTGGTGTTAGATTATATTGTGGAACTTAAAATTATATTAATGGTGTTTTACAGCATGCACACAGAGATAAAAATCTACAATTTTCACACTTCACTGAACTTTCATGGTTTAGTTTCCTTAACCAACATCTGAAGATGAAATCATCATGAAACGATTGACATAGGATGGCGGTGGCTAAAGGGAAGCAGGTAGAGGGGGTGGCATGGTGCTAATTGGCTTTTAGTGTGCAGTAATGACAGGCAATGCAATATATCAGTGTGCATAGGGAAAGAACACAGATTTACCTGGTGGAGCAGCTGGAGGACCTGGAGGCTGAGCTCTGTGAACTAGAACGTCTGCATCTGTGGCCTTTACGTGAAGGTGAAGTGGCCCGAGACCTTAATAGGAAGACAAAAGAGAGATGATCAGTGGCCCTCCATTTGGGATCAGGAATTCGTTGTGCCCACTCTCCATTGTGAGCCAGAAGCACTGAACTATGGGAAGTTTTGTGCCAGATATTCATGCTTTTGAGTTTGAGTTGCTTCAATTCGTATTTTCCCTCTCCATTCCATGGGTAACATTATGGCACCTTGTACAAATTGCCGTTCTTTGCATTTAAATCATCATGAGAAGAAGCAGGGCTGATCCTGGTTTTGTCCTCATCCACCATCTGCAGTGGAACTTTCCAGCAATAAGGAAAGGCAGTCCTGGCCTATCTTTCTTCTTAAGATTTTAATTGCTGAGGCCTATTACTCCAGCTCCTATCTCCTATGGATATTTGGATAGATTTATAGATAGTAACAAGATATCAAGGGGTATGGGAATAGTGCATGAAAATGGCATTGAGGTGGAAGATCAGCCATGGTCTAATTGAATGATATAGTAGGATCAAGGGGCTGAATGGCCTACTCCTGCTCCTATGTTCCAATGCTCCAATTACGGCACTCCATTACGTACTGAGCTGAGAGCAGTTAACTCAGCCCAGAGCAGGTATTATGCACAGCTCAATATCACACCATTCTATAGATTTATCCTCTGGGGAGCCATCCTGCAACCCCTAAAAGCAAAGATAGGGAATTTAACAGACCAATTTTAACCCTGAGGTTACCTGTTGTAACATTTCTTTAAGGGATAGCAGCGTGCCATCACTAGATGGGAAGTTGTCAAATGATCCAGCCACAGTTTCACTTTGACCTGTGAGCAGAACACAGCACATGCAGCTCTGCTGCTGATATCTTCAAACTTCCAATCCATGTACATATGTTCTCATGTGCCTAGTCTAAATAAATGAACCCACAACATGTTGCCCATTATGCTGTGGATAGAATCCGATTGGTGTCTTTATATCATTATAAAACTGCAACATGGTGTTCAGCGGTGGTCAAACAACGTGGCAGCAAGATTAAGCACAGGTACAACATAGCGAACAGCATTAGATTGTGCTACATGGCATAAAACAATCCTCAACATTTTGGTCAGACCGCAATGAATTCACTGAGTTATAAAGTGGTGAAATTGCATGCCAGCTGCACAGAAAGGCTTTGAAGACACAGGGCTGAGATAATGCTCAAATAAAGAGCTGGTAAGCGGATGGATCCCTCATGGTGAGATTGCAGCGCAGAGCCCGTCAGTTCAGTGAGTGGGACAGCACGTCAAGAGGACCAGCACCAGGTTAGCTCAGTCGGGAAAGGTGAACGACAAGGGTGTGGGCTGGATTGATAGCGAGTGAAGGAGAGTCAAACAAAAAAAATCAAGTTCGTCATAAGAATTGGGCCAGAGTAGGTTGCGATTATAAAGGGTGGTTTCAGGAGTTGTTGAACAATAAGTTGAATAAAACAAGGAGGAACGTCAAAGGGATACTGTCAGAATGTCTACAAAATTCCCCAGTTTGAATTGGGATGCAGCTGACCTATCTGAATTCAAAATGTTTAAACAGCATAAGGAGCAATGGTTTCCTGATTCAGGATGTCTGAACCAGACAAACAAGCCATAAAAATTTGCCTAGCAAGTGAGACTGAAGGTCTACACAGGCTGAACATGTCAAGGTTAACAGCAAAAGAGTTAAACAATTCCCAAAAGATATGAACTATATTGCAAGACTTGTTCAGAATCAGGTTAAGCTTCTGTATTCATTGACTAGAGTTCATGTCATTTTGACAACAGCTTACAGATTCCATAGACCACTTCATCAGCAGATGCAAAGTAAAGGGTACATACTGTGATTTTTAAGGTGCAGAACTAGCAGACAAAATTATTGAGTTGGCGATCATATCCACTCCCATGGAAGCATTCTAGCAATATCTGCTGACAAGCCCAAGACATATAGCAATGAAGAACTATTTAAGGATGGACATAAGTACGAAGCAATCTTCGCAGGTTGACAAAGATTATAGGTCCTACATACCACCCAGCTGTTGACGCACTTACTAGAATATCTAAACCCACCAAGACATGCGGAAGATGTGGCCTTCTGCATGCACCAAGGAAATGCCCAGCTTTCCATCAATTCTGCAACACATGTGGCAGAAAAGGCCATTGGCAGCGGAAGTGCACCAGAGCAAAAGCTGATGCAGGTACAAAGAGCCATGCACTGATCCAAACCGAATGTATGCAATGGGTACCTTTTAGCATTACAGACAACCTTCTAGTATCCTGTCAGAAATGTATACACGAGGTGACTGACAAATTAGAAAATGACAAGATGAAGAGTGGTGAACTCATGTTTCACACTGTCAATCTCCTGGGAAACATAGATACCATCACACCATCGAAGTGTTTGCTAAGTCTCAACCTCTGTGGTTGAGTCTTGCCAGCACAATTGTCAAGAAGAAATGACAAAAGACTCCACTCTACAGAAACTGTGGAAAACCATCACTGAAGGATCAATTCAATTCAGCATGTCCACAAACAGTGAGACCATTTTGACCTCACTCAGGGTATGTTCCGGGTAGTCAGTTTTAAAGGCAGGCAGGTCATCATGCTGGAAGCTTTGCAACCTGATATTCCTCAATAACTTCATCACTCACACATGGGCATAGATTGGATGAGATGACTTATAAGAGGGACAGTCTGTCGGCTGGGTATGAACAATGACATTGAAGTCATTGTCAAGAAGTGCGAGGCATGTTAAGAGTATATGTCAAATCAGCACAAAGAATCAGTGATTCCACATGAAGTTCCTATCCATCCTTGGTCCAAAATCATATTCAAACTCTTTCATGTCCATGACTCTGACTTCATTGTCATCATTGACAATTTTACCAAGTGCTCCATTATTCAACAATTGCACAATACATCAAGGGCAGAATTTTCCCCCTGTTGGGTAGGAAGTGCAGGAACGAGTGTGTGCGGGTGTAATTTTGGGGGTGGGCACACGCTGTCATTTTACGTGGGTGGGCCAATTAAGGCCCGCCCAGTGTTACATCTGCCAGGAAGCGCTATGCGCTCCCTATGCGGGCGGTGGGGGGCCGGGGGGGGCTGCGGTGGTGATTCCCTCAGCCGAGAGTGCGCTCTTTCATGCACGTGCGGAAGAGTGCACTTATCTCGCTGAGGCTACGTGCTGCCTCTGGGAGATCGGCGCCAAATTTAAAAATGGTAAATGTTGAGAAATAAAATTTCCCTGGCATGACCCTCATGTGACACTTCATGTTCGGACATGTCCATCACTTTCAATCAAACTTTTATTAAATTTTTAAAAACCTACATGAAACCTCATACCACCTGGATGAGGTTTCATGCTTTTTCTGAAGCCCGCCAAGGCTCCCAGCTGGCCTACCAACCTTAAGGTTGGACGGGCAGATCCATTAACTAGTTGAATTAGTTTTTAAATGGCCTCAATTAGCCGTTGACAGGTTGGCGGGCACACAGCTGATTTGGCTGCGCCCCCGCCGACCTGAAAATTGAAAATGATGCCGGGTGACATCGGGAGTTCCGCCCGATGTCATCCCGTGTCATTTTACGTGTCGGCGAGCGGGCCCTGACCCCCGCCCTCAACATTCTGGCCCAAGTTTTTCTGTTGAGCACACTCTAAATGCTATTTTCAGTTTACTTGGTGTGCCTGGAGAGATCATTATGGATAACTGTCCACAATTTATTGGTAAGCTATTTCAGAATATGCGTGAGAAGTGGAATATCGGTCACACGCCTTCTTCTCCTCGTTACCCTAGATCTCATGCCTAGCTGAACAAATGATTCACCCAGTGAAATTTTCAAATGTAGACAGACCAAGCAAGATCTACACATTGCAAAGTTACATCTGAGAGTGTTACCTTTAAGTGCAACTGTTCCATCATCAGCAGAGCCCATGTTTGGTAGATCAGTGCATACTGATTAACCTACTCCTAACCATCCTCATCTTTCAGAAACTAGAGAGCAACTTTTAAAACTGCAAGAGAAGATGACCAGCATGCACAGTGAAAATGTGGGGACAGAATTGCCCAGTTGAGAGTTGGGACAACAAGTTTGCATGCAGGATCACATAGAAGTTACATGGCAACCTGCTGAGGTGACATGGCTTCGTTCAGAATCAAAATCCTATGAAGTCATTACACACAGAGGTGCAATGGTGAGGCATAACAGAGGACAGATCAGATCTATTCTAGCTCCTCAACCACCGTACAGTCATATTACATCAAGGACAAGATCCCAAATGCAATCAGGAACAACCTCCTAGAATGACAATCCCACAGATCACAGCCATTAAAGAAACATCCAGACAAGGTTACCATTACAAGATTTGGGTGTACCAGCAGATTACCTCTACACTTTAGAGACTCATATGTTCATCAGTTCTATACACTCATATAACGGCAACCAAACATGAGCATTTTTGTAAATGGCTATACTTCTTTAGAAGGGGGGAAAGGATCTTTAGAAAGAATGGGAGATGTTATAACGTGCCTTTAAGGGCTAGCAGCATGCCATCACTAGATGGGAAGTTTGTCATAGGATCCAGCCACAGTTTCACTTTGGCCTGTGAGCAGAACATAGCACACACACCTCTGCTGTTGATGTTTTCAAACTTTCTATCCATGTATATGTGTTCTCATGTGCCTAGTGTAAATAAATTTACCCAATCCCTTATAAGTGATTGTTGCCTTTATTTGATTAGAAACGTGCAACATTACCTGGAGCTAAAAGGATAGCAAGCAAAACCAGGGCACATGCCCTGCCTGTTCCACAACTGATCTCATTTATAACAAAATTTGTACCATTTCCTAGGGCTTCCTATCTGTACAAGAGTGCTTATCTCTGGTGTGTCTGTGAAAACTTTGGCAGAACTGTTGTACTGTACTACAATGACTGCAAATTTATCGGGAGAATTATGTTTTTTTTAATTCATTCACAGGATGTGGGCTTCGTTGGCTGGGCCAACATTTATTGCCCATCCCTAGTTGCCCTTGAGAAGGTGGTGGTGAGCTGCCTTCTTGAACCGCTGCAGTCCATGTGGTGTAGGAACACCCACAGTGTTGTTAGGAAGGGAGTTCCAGGATTTTGACTCAGCGACAGTGAAGGAACGGCGATACATTTCCAAGTCAGAGTGGTGAGTGACTTGGAGGGGAACTTCTAAATGGTGGTGTTCATACCTATCTGCTGCCCCTGTCCTTTTAGGTGGTAGTGGTGCGTGGGTTTGGAAGGTGCTGTCTAAGGAGGCTTGATGAATTCCTGCAGTGCATCTTGTAGACACACTGCTGCTCCTGTGTGTCAGTGGTGGAGAGAGTGAATGTTTGTGGATGTGGTGCCAATCAAGCAGACTGCTTTGTCCTGGATGGTGTCCAGCTTCTTCAGTGTTGTAGGGGCTGCACTCATCCAGACAAGTGGGGAGTATTCCATTACACACCTGACTTGTGCCTTGTAGATGGGGGAAAGGCTTTGGGGAGTCAGGAGGCGAGTTATTCATCACACGATTCCTAGCCTCTGGCCTTGGAACAAGCAAGAAATTCAGTTTGAAATCAAGTTTGCAATTTTATAATTTGTGAAATGGATTGGGGGAAATTCAGTAACAAGAGAAAAAGTTGTGGAAGAGCAACTACAAAATATTAAGTTTGACCACTACTTTTTGGCCTTGAACTGAAGGCTTCGCATTTCCTTCTATGGATTGATTTATGACTGGAAAAGAATTATAGCTTTAAAGCATACATAACATACTGGTGAATAATACTGTTTCCCTCTGAAAGAAAACTAACATATCACAAAAATAGACAATAATATCACTTAACCCAGGGCTTCAGAAGGGACAACATTTACTGGAGCAACATTGCCTCTTGACCAGCAGGGTTCAGGCTTACACTTACCATGGGAGCATCCACATACACATCTTTCCACCCTGTATCACATTAAAGCATCAGTGCATTGCCTTCTCATGGTTAATGGTCATCCATGGCAGCTATTAGCATCTCGTGTTAACAGTAAGCATTTTTCTTCAGATTTGCATTTAGATTTAAGGCAAGGTCTGAGCCAGAGTGTTCAGTTCACATAGATTATAGGGCCAGAAGGCTTTAAAGCTTGAGATATTCAGGTCAAAGACGTGGTACCATCTTGCCCACTGCCAACATGCATCAGGACATTGCATTTGGACTGTTTGCGATTGTCCATTAGCAGGGAAGGTGCCACCATGACAGACCTGAAAAATTCTATCCCCACTTCATGGTGCTTATGCAGCAAAGATTGTTATGAAATAAAAACAGAAAATGCTGGAAATACTCAGCAGGCTAGGCTGTATCTGTGGAGAGAGAAACAGAGTGAACAGTTCAGGTTGTTGACCTTTTGAAAGGCCTGATGTTGACTGGCCTGCTGACCATTTCCAGCATTTTCTGTTTTTATCTCAGATTTCCAGTATGTGCAGTATTTTATTTTTGCATTGATATGAGATATGCTGGGGAGAATGATTTGTAGATTGTGGCAAACAACCTCTTCTTAGACCCAGAGGACACAGCAGATACAAATTCATAATTAATATGTGGAAACAAATAATTGGGCGAGATTTTAACTGACTCAAACTCCATTCACTTACACAGTTAAAATTGAATCCAATATTTCAGTATGCAAGTGGTCAACCTAGGGAAGAATCTCCCTCAGGAGATGGTGGAAGCAGTTAGTATTGATTTATTCAAATGCAAATTCAATAAATTCCTTTCAGAAAATGGCATTTTGGGATACAGCGTACGAGCAATACATGACGTGATAAATGTAACATGCGTGTGGGGAGAAAACAGAGACTTTGGACTTTGGGCTTCCAAAGCGCTCCATCATTGGGGTTTTCCTCAGGTTATGTATGGGGTCTGTTGTTGTCGAATTCATAATGATTGATTAATTGCTGTGATGAGTTGCCAACTCACTGCATTATGAATAACCAGGATGGTGGCAGGCAAACTAGTTGGAGCCTTAGGGCTGGATTTCAAATGGGTTGGGGCTGAGATCAGGGGTGGACAGATGTGCCCACCATTGGCATCCTGACGCCAAGCCATTTTCAATGGGGGCAGCTCTGGGTTGGATCAGCTGCCTATGCAAGCAGCCAATTCAGGCCAATTTATGTGAATCAAAGGGCCCCCCCACCCCGACCCACAATGACTGTTGTAGCACGGCTGCAGCCGTTGGCCATTCTCCCAGAGGAGTTGCCCCTCAAGGATCACGGCCAGGCAGCTCTGGTCTAATTAAGTTTAAAATTGACGCTTCTTCAGAAGGAGCCTACATGTTGGAAGGCTTCCCATTGGCCCTCCGTCCTCCGAAGCTTGCCCACTGACCTGAATTGAATGGCGAGCTAGCTCCCTGCCACTCATTGGCCTGGCCTTTTAAAAATCCCATGGGCGTATCTTGAACATGCTGTGCAGGGGTCAGGACCCAGAACGGAACCAGCGGCTGGGTTCCTGACCCAGAATTGAAAGTTCCAGGTTTGTTTTTTTTCATTTAGTTTATGTTCCTATGTAATGTGCAATCTGGGAGGCCAGAAATACATAGCCACCATCAGCGCACGACCGTCACATCCACAGATACGCTATCTGCATATGTTTTGGGCACATGGTCTGTGCGTCTACATTTGCAGCCAGAACGCAATGTGGAATGGGCTCTTCTTCCCTCAACATTGTTCTTATTCAGTTCCAGTGCTACCTGAGTTGACTTTGCCTGATGTGCTCTAAGGCAGAAATTCCCAAGCACATTATCTGTGGCAGCAGTGCTTGAGAAAGAGCAGAAGAAGAGCAGGAGAGAAAGTGAGGGTCCTGAGGGAGGGTGAGGAAGGAAGAAGAAGAGGGGAGGTACATGCAGGAGGCATGTGCAAAAGCTGGGAGTGGAGATGTGAGTTGGAGGAGGAAGAGTGCAGGCATCAGTTGAGGTAAAGATGAAGGAGAATGCCACCTTGAACTGGAGTGGGTGAAAAATATAGAGTAAAGAAGCATAACTGATGCTGATGTAATAATGATGTTAGGTCGCGTGACTGAAAGATAGGGCTGAATTTTATGTCCCACAGGCAGGCGCGCTCCCCCGATCTGATCGGGCATAAAATCATGTGAGAAGACACCCGGGCTAGCGTTCTGACATCACTTGTGCAATATTTCACTTGGTGCGCGTGCAAAATTCGGAAGCAGACCCGCTGACAATTAAGAGAGTAATTAATGGCGCAATTGTCTCTGAATTTTCACGGCCTGTTCTACCTTACAGTTGGCGGACAGGCGAAGCGGCCAGGCGGCCTTTACATGTTTCATCAAACTTCGTCCAAGGGCAGGTTGGAATTTCTGTTATGAATTAAAATAAAATTAAATATCTGTGGACAGCAGTTTTATCAGCAATATTTTCAGGTGATTGGTTGTGAGGCAGGGACATGTTTTAGCAGCTTTTTCAATCTTTATTTGAGCATTTTCAAGTCTGCAGCTCCCTGAGCAGCTGCCTGCCTTCGGGCAGATTTTTCACAGCGTTCATCCGCGCCTATGGAAACATCATCGCCTGCCCTCCTCCTGCCCCCACCCCATCAGCGCTGAGCTTTTCAGCGCGTGTTTCATGCTGGCTGGCTGTGAGTTGGCCAGCCAGCATGAATCATGGTCGGGGGCCGGTCACAGTTGGGGGCCTGTTTCGCGACTGCTCCTGGGCCAGCCGATCGTGCCCGCCCGCCCGCCAAAGGTAAAATTCAGGCTATCGCAATCTGGAAGGAGCAGAAGTTCCAACCTCATGTGGAGGTCCCAATATGTACATAGTAGCTGTAAATAATGAGCAATGATTTTGAGAAACTACCATCTCGAGCAGCTTACTTTGCAGAATAGACAAGCCACGAAGAACCCTATCTAGACCCCTAGCACATAATGAAACAAAAATCACCAAGAGCTCATGGTGTAGGGGGTAACATATGGTTAGGATTGGTTAGCTAATAGGAAGCAGAGAGGAGGTATAAATGGGTCATTTTCTGGTTGGCAAGATGTGACGAGTGGAGTGCCACAGGGATCAACTATTCACAATTTATATCAATGACTTAGATGAAGGGACCAAATGTATGGTTGCTAAATTTGCTGATGGCACAAAGATAGGTAGGAAAGTAAGCTTTGAAGAGGACATAAGGAATCTGCAAAAGGATGGGCAAAAATTTGGGAGATGGACCATAACGTGGGAAACTGTGAAATTGCCCACTTTGGCAGGAAGAATAGAAAAGCATATTATTTAAATGGAGCGAGATTACAGAACGTGCAGAGGAATCTGGGTGTCCTGGTACATGAATCACAAAAAATTAGCATGCAGGTACGGCAAGTGATTAGGAAGGCAAATGGAATGTTGTCACTCGTTGCAGTGGGAATGAAATATAAAAGTAGGGATGTTTTGCTACAGCTGCACAGGCATTGGTGAGACCACAGCTGGAGTAGTGTGTACAGTCTTGGTCTTCTTATTTAAGAAAGGATATAAATGCATTAGAAGCAGTTCAAAGAAGGTTCACTCAACTGATACATTGGATGGGAGTTGTTATCTTATGCTGAGAGGTTGGCCTGGTTAGGCCTGTATCCATTGGAGTTTAGAAGAAAGAGAGGTGATGTTACTGAAACAAATCCTGAGGGGACTTGACAGGGTGGATGCTGGAAGGATGTTTCCTCTTGTGGGAGAGAGTAGAACTAGGGGGACACATTTTAAAAATAAGGGGTCTCCCATTTAAGACCGAGGTGAGGAGAATTTTTTTCTCTCAGAGGGTCATGATCCTTTGGAATTTTCTACTGGATGGAGCGGTGAAGGCAGGGTCAATTAATATTTTTAAGGCAGAGATGGATAGACTCTTGACTAACAAGGGAGTGAAATGTTATTGGGAAAGTGGAATGTGGAGTTGAGGCCATAATCAGATCAGCCATGATCTAACTGAATGGTGCAGCAGGTTCGAGGGGCTAAATGGCCTACTCCTAATTTGTTTGTATATATGTATGAATAGACTGGGAGCGGGGAGTGTTGAAGAAATTTTCCCCAATTTGCTGTAAGGTTTTTTTTAAAAAAAAAAGGATGTTACTTAAAACATATTATCTGCTGCTGTTGAGAGAATGAAATTTTCAAATGTAATGAAATTCATTCCAAAGAATTCAGCAAAGTTATTTTTATGTGAGGAAAGTGCAATGCTTTTGTTCATTTTAGATTGCAAAGTGCACCAAATCAAGCATCAAAATCAAATTTTCCAGGAGCATGCTCCAGAACGATAAATCTACTGCTTTCAACACTTGTCTCTCCTTTCAGCTATGCTTGCACTTGTGTATTTTTTTTGCCAAAATACAGGGGGAGGAATGCTGAATCTATCTGCACCTTAAATTACAACCCAGTATAATGACTCATTTTCACAATCACAGGCTGATCTTTAAGGTGGTATGTATGGTGTCAGAAAACTGATTTTGGGATATTGACAATTCACACACCCCTCCACCATCTCTGTGCATGGCTGCTTCTTTAGCAGGACACCAGGATTGGTTGTGTGCCCTCCAGCTCCTCCTGGCCCACAAAAACATTTAAAAAATCAGAAAACTTACCTTCCTGAAAGGGGAAAATAACCTTAAAATCAGGGGTGATGCCATGAAACACTTCATCTCACAAAGATGAGTGGAAACCTGGAAATCTCTCCCTGACAAAACTGTTGAGTCTAGCTTAATGAAAATTTGAAAACTGAGATAAATTTCTTTTACAGTATGAATGGTTAGGAAGAAAGATGGGTAAATGGATTTAAAACACAGGTCAGCTAAAATCGAGTTGAATGGCAGAATAGATTTGAGGAGGCTGAATGACTAGGCCCTTTTCCTATGTTCCTATGGAGAAGCCTGCAGTGGTCTCTTTACATATCACTGGTTTATACACGGAATATTTTTGTTCTTACAGAAAGCAACAAGCAGGCAGTGGGGAGATAATGTTTGGGGAATTAAAAACAATCTTGAGGTTTGGGTAATCTGTACAAACTTCAACCTAATGATTTACTGAATAATTTGGTCCTTAATTTATGTTAATGTCTGGTAGCTATTCAACCTATCCATTATTCCGTCGCTCTTTGATAGTGTTGTAGTTTGTTGCTGAGCATCATGTGCGATATAAGCCAATTGATACGTTGTTGAACTGACACAGTAATTTGTCACAATCGGTTGGCTCATAACCGCAGAAGTATTCTCTGCAGCTTATAAATGGCTGCATAAAATATCAGTGTAACAAACTGATTCCAGTGTTGTTGCTTTGCTTGCTATTATGCTAAGGTGTTAGCTGTAAACAGAAGAACACAGTTATTTGAGGAAGACATATTAACTATTTGTATGCTAATATGGCATAATTCCAGGGCACATATTCCTTCAGTTGCTATGTACAATGGTGTTGTGACATGCATAGGTTTGCATTTGTCCTATGACCATCTTTCAGTAAACTGAATTTCAGAACCTGGAAAAGCACATTCCGGGGTTGGGGGGACATGTAAAAAGTATTGTAATTTTTGTGGTTTACAGATTTACCTGTGGGTCGGCCTCATTTATTACCATTGAAAACAAATCATCATGGAAATATATACCTTGTTTCATTGGGAGGCATTGATAGTTTATCAGTTGGTAGCACTCTACCCTCTGATTTGAAAGTTGTACATGTGAACCCTGTTCTAGAAACTGAGCGCTGACACACCAATGAAGTACTGAGGGAATGCAGCACTGTCAGAGTCTGCCATTGTTCAAATGAGACAGTAAACTGAGGCCCTCTCAACTGAATGTAAAAGATCCCCTGACACTATTTGAAGAAGAATAGGAAGTTCACCTGCTGTACTGGCCAAAATTCAGCCCTAAACCAATGCAACCATAAAGACAAGTTGGAATAAAAACAGGAAATGCTGGAAAAACTGCAGGTCTGGCAGAATCTGCAGAGAGAAAGACAGAGTTAACGTTTCAAGTCTAATATGACTCTGCTTCAAGTGTGCAGAGCTAATGATGTGCACAAAATGTCTTTCATATTTCCCTACATGGAAGGGACTGCACTTCAAGAACAATATAATCATACCACCCAACCTAGACAGACTTTCTCTTCGTCCAGCCTCAATACACATCAACGTCACCTCAGAAAAACTCCACCTTAGTTCATTGCACAAGAATTCAGTTCCCTCTCGTGTTAAACAAAATGACACTAGCCTCAATGTCTTGTAGTCACAGCACAGTAAAAATAATTTTCTGTACAGAAGATATAACACTAGGGGGAGTGGGGGAGTGGGGGGGTGGTGTTGTGCAGGTAGCCTCATGAAAATGTATCAAATCAGTAGTTACCCAGACTCCACTCTAATGGCTGAATATGGGACTGGACACTGCAGTCTATATCTTACACTGGTTTCCTGGCTCAGATAGATTTGTGAACAACAAACATGTGATAAACAGTTGGTTGCCAACGAACCACCATAAGATATCATTTACCTTCTCCGATGTCTTTTCCCTTCCTTTCTTTTCCTTTTTGGACTTGTTGAGCTGAAGGAAAGAACAGCTTATTATATTTCTTTTTCAGCAAATTAAAAGCTAGCAGCTATTAATTTGAATTAATACAAGTTCTCTACCTGTGGCGCCGTTTCTTTGTGGAGGCTGGTTCTGACCTGCAGGTAACAAAAGGCTGGTTTAGGATGAGAGAGAATGCAGGCACTTTGCATTTGTACATATTCAGTTTTCATTTTTTTTTTCTCTTGAGATGCATGAAAATAAGCAATTATATCTAATTAGCAATGATGTAAATGAAAGGGAACTTCATTCAGTGGATTAGACATTAAGATTTTCTTTGATTTAAAATTAATTAAAAGAGGAGCTTTAATAAAGATGGTGGTTGTGAGGGATGTTAAAACAGGGCATATAATTGATATCCTGCCAAAGGAAAATCAAACAGTTCTGGCAAATTCCGATGAACTTTAACCTATAATTGGGTTATTCTTGTTTTCTGGTGGTTTTTATTTATGGGTGTTTTTTGTTTAAGTAGTTCATCATTATAACATCAATCAGGGGTAATGGATAGGAGAAGTCTGTGAATCCAAGACAATGTTAGCTGTTCCTAAAGATTGGACCTCAGAGATGACTCATGAACCAATCCCTCTTGCCTATCTTGCAATTTCTCTGAATTATTCTTATAATTTTTCACAAAGTTGGTTTTTCACAGATGAGAAAGACCATTCAGTCCGTTTTAGTTGATGGTCCCCTCTACACTGCTTCTAACAGCTTCTTTATTGAAGCCAAAGTTTTTAACCTCCTTGGAAGACTCTTTCAGAGTACATCACTTCTTGTGTGAAGAATTGTTTCTATTTGCTTCCTGACATCGTTCCTGGATTTTTAAAAAATCAGTTTGTATCTAAGTGGGCAACTTAAAATAATTAGATTTGTATTAGAATTTTACTTGGTTCTATTTCCTTTAGTATCTTATATACCTTTAAATGTCCTCTTTAGCTTTGAAATAGTTGCAACTAGTTGGACATAAAAGGGAATCCTGAAGTTTTTCATAAGCATGTTAACATTTAAAGGGCATTCAGAGGGTCGGTGGGGTCAATTAGGGACCAAAATGAAGAACTATTGGTGACAGCATAGTCATGCCTGAGGAACTAAATGAGTACTTTGCATCAGCGTTTATCAAGATAGAGGATTTGCCAAATCTAGGGTAAAGTAGGGGGTTGTTGTGATGCCAGGCAAGATAAAATTGATAAAGAGGAGGTAATAGAAAGGTGAGTGGCACTTAAAGTGAATAAATCGCCAGGTGTGGATGGGATACATCCTAGTTTTCTGAGGGAACTAAGGGTAGATATTGATAGGTGCTACACACAATTTACCAATCCTCATTAGATACAGTGATGGTACCAAAACACTGCAAATGTTACGCCCTTGTTCAAAAAAGGAAAGAAGGATAAATCTAGCAATTACAGGTCAATCAGTTTAACATCAGTGGTAGGAGAGATTTTTGAAACAATAATCTGTCAGAAAATTAACAGCTGCTTAAATAACACGGACTAAGAAGAACTAGCACTAGGATTCATTAAGAGCAAATCGGATTGGGTTTTTTGTTGAGTCAACAGAGAGAGTAAGGACTTGCAAATGGCGTTTAATGAAGTACCATCCTTCAGGTTTGTCAGCAAAATTGAAGCCCATGGGATAAAAGGGGCAGGTAGCTGCATGGATATGAAATTAGACAAGGGATAGAAAACAGTCTGTTATGGTGAATAACAGTGTTTCCGGAGTGTGGGGAGGTATACAGTGACATTCCCTTATGATCCGTGCTGGGACCACTGCCGCTTTTGATGTACATTAATGATTGATTTAAGGAACCCAGTTTTAAAATTTGCAGTTTGTATGAAAACTTGGAAGTGTATTAAACACTGAGAAAGATAATAATAGACTTTAAGAGGGCATAGACTGGTGGAATGGATGGACACATGACAACTGAAATTCAAATCAGAAAAGTGTGAGACAGGAAATTTTGGTAGAAAAAATGAGGAGAGGCCGTAAACACTAAATGTACAATTCTAAAGACCGTGCAAGAACAGAGAGACTTGGGCGTGTTTGTGCACAAATCTTTAGTAGGGGTGGAACAGATTAACAAAGAATATGTAAAATATATGAGATCCTGGCTTTATAATTAGAGGCATTGGAGAGACTTTTCTCCTCATTGGAGGGGGGGGGGGTTGGACGGGAGCTGGTGCAGGCGGGCGTGTGGCCGATTGCCACCTGCGATCGGCTGCTCGCCGTCATTTTACGTAGGCAGGCCAATTGTGCCCTGCCCAGAGTGACGCGCACCCAGAAATGCTGTGCGCTCTCTATTCAGGCAGGGGGAGTAGGCTGAGTCAGGGCCTGCGCTCTTTCTCGCACACACGCAAAAGAGCAGAGAAATCTCTCTGAGGAACAGAGCTGTCTCAGGGAAATTACTTTGATTTTGGAAAATTTTATGAAGAAAAAGAACATTTTTAAGACATGTCCCCTTATGTGACAGTGTCACATGAGCTTGGACATGTCAATGAATTTTATTAAAAATTTTTGTTAAACTTTAAAAACCTTCATGAAACCTCATCCCACCTGTGGATGAGGTTTCATGATAAATGTGAAGTTCGCCTGGGCTCTTCGCCTGCCCACCAACCTTAAGGTTGGACGGGCAGTTCAGTTAATTATTTCAATTAGTTTTTAAATAGCCTTAATAGGCCTTTGACAGTTCAACGGGCGCGCAGCTGACTCTGCTGCACGCCCACCGAACTGAGGATCTGAACAACGTTTTGTGACATCGGGATGCACGCCCGATGTCACCGCGCGTTATTTTACTCGTTGGCGAGCAGGATCTACCCCTGCTTGCCGACCCAAAGATTCTGCCCATAGAGTACAAAAGCCATGAAGTTATGGTAAACCAGATAAAACACCAGTTCAGGCCCTGCTGGAGTCCTGTGTCCAATTCTGGCACCACATTTAGGGAGGATGTGAAGAATTTGGAGAGGGTACACAAGAGGTGTACTAGAATTAGAATTCTAGAGACGATGGATCAGTGTTACATAGGTAGACTGGGAAAGTTCCTTGGAGCAGAGAAGATTAAGTTGAAATTTGCTAAGGGTGTTGAAAGTCAAGAAGGATTTAGATAGGGTAAGTAAAGCGAAACTGTTTCTAGCGTCTGAACAGTCTGTAACAAGAGTGCCCAGGTTTAAGGTGATTGTCAAAAGAATCTGAGGTGACATGAAGAAAAATTTCTTTACACACTGAGTGTTAAGTATTTGTAATGCACTGCCTCATAGGGTGTTGGTGCTTACAGATTCAACAGGAGGGCAGAATTATCCCAGATTTGTACTCTATACGGTAGCGGGTGTGAAACAAGACGTTTCAGCTGCTGGCTACATTGGTGGACTTTCGTGCCATGTTGTCCCCTTCCTGGCCTCATAAATAATGCATTCATGGGAAACATGCTGGATCTCTAACAGGTGGGCTTGCATTTGCCCGCCACGCCATGACCTCAGCACTTCCTCACTCCAGGTGCCATATTTTAAAGTGCACCAGAGCGCAACCTACTTCATGTCTACAGACCAAGACTGCTCCAGGTGACAGATGGCCCTGAAAGCAAAGAAGACAGCAGCCCCCAAAATTTAGTGATGCCTCTCTGGGGTGCCTGCTGATTGCAGTGGAAGGCCGCATAATGTCCTCTGCCCCTGCTCTGGCCATGGGAGCTCCATCAGAGTCTGGCCTGGGAGGCAGTGGCAGCAGGGGTCAGCACCAATGGAGCACAGAGGAGGTCAGCCATCCAGTGCAGGAAGAGAATAAATGCTCTCATCTGTTCTATCAGGTTAAGTCAACCACCTCATCACTCTCAACTCACACAGTCCCAAACTCATCACCCATCCACTAACTCTCACACACACCATCATATATCCATCAGGCTCATATCTTCTGGTGCTCACAAAGTGTGTGTGTGGCTGGGCCTTTTGGAGCCTTATGCAAGCACTCTCCCAAGCACGTGGAGCCTTCCTCCAATTTGCTTATCTCACTGAACCGAGCATTTTCAGTGCTGCCTGCTGGGGTTCACTTTCAGTTGTCCATCTGAGCTGACCTGCATCTCCACCCACCCACTGATCACACTCCCATGCAGCACTTGTTCCTGCCCACCATGAGACTCCTCTCACTTTTGATTTTTACAGCATGGTGGTCACTAAGTTTTTGATTAGCTTTTCCATCCTTTCCCCTCCCCCAGTCACCCATGTCCTTTCCCCCATCACAGTCCACCCCCCTGGCATCACCTTTCACCTCCCTACCGTTACCCTACAGCCTGAACCCTTCTCATTCCAGGATGTCCTGGTGAACATGCACGTTCCCTTCCTTCCTGAAAAGCCACCCCCATCCACATTCACTTCCCTGACCCCCTTCCCACTCACAGGGTCTGTGTTGGCCTTGGTGTCTCCACCAACCACCCTCACTGCCCCTTCTATTGGTACCAACGCACCCTCACCCTCCTACCCTACCGGCTCCCCTTGCCGCTTCTTGCCTTCACTATTCCCTCCTACAACACCCACCCGGAGTTCGCTCCTCAGGAGGCAGTCACTGACTGCGCAGGACCCTCTCTTGCAAGTTCACCTGGATATTCCACCTCTCCCTTACACCTTCCTCCACCCTTACACCCTCCTCCCGCTAGACACCCTCCCCTCTCCGAACTCCCTCCTCCCCTTGGAAACCTTCCCCTCTCCGAACTCCCTTCTCCCCTCGGACACCTTTTTCCCTCTGAATTCCTTGCTTCCCCCGGACACCTTTTCCCCTTACAAACTCCGCCTCTTACACCTTACTCCCCCCTTACACCTACCGCCCCACTTGCAACATTCTCCCCCATTACACCCTCGTCCTCCACCATACTCCCTCCTCAACCCACCCCCTGCACCCCCCACCACCCCCACTGGACACCCTCCTTCCGTCCCCCGACACATTTGTTCCTCCGCCTTCCCTCACCACCACCCCACCCCCCCACACTCTCACCTCCGATCCCGGTACACCTTCCTCTCCCACTCACACCCAGACCTCCCTCTTTCCCCCCCCACCCCCTGCCAACTTTGCTGATCATCTGTACATCTGTCCCAGCCCATGGTGAAGTGCATGAAGTTCTAAAGCAAGCTGAAAGCATCAATAGAGACCCCATGGGGATGTCTGTGGAGGTCCGAAGCCTCAGCGAAGTTGAAGCTGCTGTATGGAGACCTCCCACCTTTCAAGAGCTGCTTTGTGGAAGAGCCATTTGCATGACAATCCACCTAGCATGCGATGCACATGTTCCTCCAGAGCCCAGTAGCTGTAGGGCTCCAGTATCATTTTCTCCTCGGATGTCCGGGGTCTGAGTAAGGCCCTAAAGGTAAGTCCCGACTTCTGCACGTCACACTTGTCCAGTTGTGTTCTGGGCCAGTGTGTTTTCCCTTTGGCACAACGGTAAATCGGGCATGGGGGACGATTCTGGTTGGGCCTTACTATGCACCCCACTACTGAGATGCAAATCATGTTCATGCCAGCCTCCAGTGGGATTCACAATCCGCCATGGCAGACACCATCAGATGATCCCGCTGGGATTTCGCGCTGGAGTGAAATGGATTTCTGCCCCTCCCACTGAATTCTCTCCTCCGCCGCCCATCATGGACACCTGCTGCCAATGGCAGCGATCGATTCCAGCTGCAGTCTTGAAAGGAAATTTCATAAATAATTGAAGGAGAAAAATTGCAGGAATATGGGGAATGATGGGACATTGAAATTAACTGCATTGTTTTCCGAAAGAGCCGCACAGACTCAAAGGACCAAATGGCCTCCTTCTGTGCTGCACCATTTTATGATTCTACATTTAATATCACAATGAGATTTTGACATATTCACTAGCAGTGGCTAGGGGGCTTCACTGCTAGTTAATATTCAGAAAGCTACCTATTTTAGGTTTCTACAAAGTCAAGAAAAAATACTTTTTGTCAACGTATAATTTAATATTTTACTGATGATTTTGTTTCCCATCTCAGACAGAAAGCCACCTCTTCAGTGTTATGCCTATAGCACTGATTGAATAATTTTGTGTGGTAATGAGCCATGTATAAAGTGCTCATAGACAAGTCCAACATTTTCCTCTAGTGAGTTCCCTATCTCAGAAGCCAGAGCCCTCCAATTTACGGTTTTTAGCAGCTGATTAAAAAAATACAAAATAACCACCCGTAAAAAACATTTTGCTTGTGGGGACAGAGACTACAGAGAAGCTTAGAACTTGGGTCAGACTAAAAAATGTTATTTTGTGCTCAACATCACCACTTATCATTCCAACAACATTTACTTCAAATGGCAACCAACTATCTTAAGAAGAATATCCAGCAGCCAGTTCATTTTTATATTTATATGTGATAAAAATGTTCTTTTTTTCTTACCTATTTCTCTTGTGCTTCTTTGAGCTTTTCTTTTTCTTCTTTCTCGCTGGGGCAGGACTGTAGGAAGGGGACCTGGAATAATACAGCAGGAATTATATTCATAACCATGAGGGAAATGTTTTTCAAACTCCATTCGACATAAATTATAAAAGAAAACAACCATGCCCATCCTTGAACAAAGCTGCCTTCCACGGCACATGATCAAATTTCAACGAAGAGTTCATTTCTTTGAGAGGGGTGAGGGAGGGAAAACAAATTAAGCCCACTTGAAAATAAAACTATCCTTCACTGCATACTATTACATTTCTGTGGGACACCACTCTATTTGACTGAGGCAAACACAAATTAAGCACATTCCAGATTCTTTTTATCCTGACGCACGTATTAACTTGTGATCTTCGCTTGACTTTAACAGACATGAATTAGAAGATATTTTGAATATTTGAATTCACCATTGGCACCAGACATTTCACTTTGATGATAACATGTCCTGCTGGGTTAGAGGTTAGGAAGGATTGTTTAGCCAAAGGATATTATCTCTCTTCTTAAAGGTGGAAAATGTTAAATTACCTGAAGGAGTGCACTCCCCCAATGATTCAGTGGGCAAATTGAAAAACCGGAGGCATGTTGTCCTTCTAAATTAATAATTGCCTTATCTATTTTGTAGATATGACAACAATCGTTGGCCCTCAGAACTTTTAATTTGACATACTCTCACACTAAATTTTGTCCTTTCTGCATTGAAGACCTTGGGCCCGATTTCTGCAGAGCTGGAAAGACTCTGTGGATTTTAAAAAATGGTGGCCGGGACCCAAATGCAGAAGTCCCACCACCATTTCTGGCAGAGCAAGGGTGTGCAGCATGAATCGCACAAGAGGGAAACCCAAACTCAGCGGGGCCATTTGAACTTAGTGCTGAGTTCAAATCGATCACATTTTTCCTGTTGCAAGGACCTTAATCCGCAATGTGGGAGTCACAAGTTGATGGAGTAGACATATCTTCAAGGGTAGATAAGGTCTGTTTAAATGTCATGACCTGAAGTATTTTTAAATCCCCTCACTCTTTAAACATTAAAAAAAAGGCTGAAATTGTCAGTGAGAGTTAAAAAAAATCCTCTGCTGGTCTGGTGTAGGTTAGAAAATAACATTAACATTACTTCTGAATATTAATTATCTGAATATTATCTTTTTCTGAAGAAGTCATATTTAACTCAAAACATTAAATCTGTTTCTCTCTCAACTCAACAGCTGAGTACTTCCTGCACTGTTTTTATTTCAGAACGCCAGTATTTGCAGTATTTTGCTTTTATCCATTTACCCCTATCCTCTTTTCACTGTCCCCATGCCATTTCTTGACATACTTACATTCCCTTTAATACTACATGGCTTAATTTTGAGCATGAACAAGTGCATGTGCTATATTATCAAACTTTTCTAAAAAAATTGTATCCTGTAACATTCGCCACATTCCTTTTATCTGTACACTTTTATCAACAATTTGATCAAGTTATTCAAATACAACCTTTTCGCAAATCTGTACTAGATGCACAAGACTGTGTCAGATACGGGGTATGGAAAATATGCGATGTATTGGGTATATACATTAGCCCTGAAATTCTGAAGGAAATCCCCCCATCTCCACTGTGACTTTGATGGGAGACTGGCATAACCCTCAGAGAAATGGTGCAAATGGGCATTGTCGCGGTATGCAGGGTGCAGGCAAAGTGCGATGTACAGCCCATAGCCAGTGAGTGATACAGGTAGGCTACAGAAAGACAGTGGTATGTGTGATTCTTCCCTTGATATGTTCCATCCTGTTACATTCTGTATGATGTGTAGAGACATTTTGGCTGACTATATACAGAGAATCTTAGCCTTTATCGAGATAGTTTGTGATAGAAAGAAGCAGATCGCCTCAGATAAAAACACGCACCGTCTCCGCTTGTGGTCGGACTTCTTCTTCTTCTTCTTCCTTTTAGTTAGAGGTGGTGGGGAATGTGCTGAATCACAGGATCTGCTGAAATAAGGAGGAGAAATCAGCAAGAATCAGCCCTGCAGGTTACTGATGTTTTAAAAGCCACTTTGATGCTGACCACAAGGGACATCGGACGTCGAGCATGAAATGGCTCGGTTTTCCTTTAGCGACCGAGCAGAGGAACCAAAAGGGGGTCTTTTCAGTCATGTACATTTCAATGCCCCTAAGCTTCAGAGGCTCAGAGTTTAGCAATGCAGTAGAAAATCAGATCACATTTTTGTATGAAAATGAAATAAACTGCGAGTTTGTAAAATGTTTGCTCTGCAAATGAACTTTAATGAGCTTTGGTATTGAGAAAGTCTTAGACAGTCGACAAAAAAGTATTAGGTGACAAACATGTAGAAGACAGAAAGACTGCAAGAGGCTTTGGCGTGCTTGGAGCCACATTCCTCACCTTCTGCAAATTTAGTTGATCTGAAAAAAATGCATGGGGCTGGATTTTCAATTGCCAGTTGAATCGGGAAGTGGTGTAGTGACTTGAAAACTGCATCCCCAGAGGGAGACACCTGATCCCACCATCAACAGAACACAATGTGATTTTCAAAGGATCTACAGGAAGGAGGGAACAGGAAACACGCTCGCTGCCATTTAACTGCCAGTGAAGTTCCTTAAGGAGCTTGGTAAGGGACCGGTTTGGAACAGAATGGGAATTCCAATCTTTTTCCTGGACAAAGCCAAACAGTCTGGCGCAAGTTAGTGCACAGCTGTTGGAGTCACCGCGGGGGCAAAAGGAAATATCTTTCCATCTGCATTTTTTCATGGAATTTTGTTTGGTACGAATAGTCAGATATTTCTGTTGACAATTAATTGATCTAACAAGATCAATTATAAAAATGTGTAGAAAGAGCAGCACAGCAATCCAGTGCCATGCTGAGCAGTGGAATTCTGTGTCCTTGTGACCCAGAATTTACCAGTCTAGAGAAAACCTAAATCTGGGCTCTGTGTTGCCTTCAAATATTTCAATTGACAATTACTTTAGCTGAATTTTCAGCCATGAATTACATTCCTGCTGTTCTTTAAACAAAAAACAATTTGAATTAATATTTAGGAAATTAAATATGAGCATATTAATATACATCAATAACAGTTGAGTTGTGATCTCTTTATCGGCCATTCTTAGCTAAAGTACATATAAAATCTGCATTGCAGAAGAGAATGAGCTGAAGTTGAGAGCTGCCATATCTCAGAGGACCGTAGGCTGCTCTCTCAGAGAGAGATGACTGGTTGTGAGTTTAAGCTGAGAGTCACCATATCTCAGATGAGGGGTGGGGGTGAGAAGGCGAGTCCTTCATGGATGACTTCAGCCAGTACAGGAAGTGAAGCCATGTTGTTGGCAACACTCTGCATCACAAACCAGTTAACCGACCCTCTAGAGAACAAGCTAAGGTATCAGCTGTTCTCAGTAATGCAACAGCTAACAGTGGGAACTGGACATATCCCTATGGACTATTCTTCACCATCTGGCAGCTCAGAGTGCTCTACACTATCATGATAATTTTGATATTTAAATTTGCCAATAATCATAATGTTCTGCTGTCAGGACCTATTTGATCCATCAGATCCTGCGACTAAAACGTCTGCTCCCTTCAAACTCACAAAGTGACTTGCAAATTCAAAGTAGTTCCTCAACAGTGAAATTGTATTCATTTCAGTGGTTTTAAAACAGCAACACGGCTACAATCATACTCAGTAATTCATCTGAAAATTGTATTTAGCTGAGGATGAAACAGTAAGCAAAATTTCATTGTGAAACATTGCATTTACAGCAAAGTGATTCTGTCACAATATGGCAATGAATGGTTGAAGTCAGGGTTAAAGTAAATAATTGGAAACAAATAGTACTGTCAGCAGCTGAATTGTGTAGGAATCGAAAATGAGATTTGTTGCTATGATGAGAAGCTGTTAAAGATTTCCATTTCACTATATTTATAGCTTATGTTTGCTAATATCAACAATAGTAATTTCTAAACTAATAACTCAAGTGAGTCAAACAGGAAATCTCTTTCTGAACTACTGAGACAGTCCAGCATTCGAATGTAACATTTCTGTGATGTTTTGAAGCCTATTGTCTGAGCCAGTGAAAATTGTTGTGGCTCTGTGATTCTACGACAACATGCCTGGCATAATGGTTGGCAGACTGAGCAAATAAATGAGGATAATTAGGATCAAGGGTTAACCAAAAGTGCAATTCCAGAGGGGGTTTTAATCTAGTACAAATTCATGGTTGAGTACACAAGATTGCAGGGTAATGCAGCTGGGCAAAGAAATCAGATGTCCAAGACCTGTGGTCATAAAGCAGTGACATAACCCCTTAAGTATAATCATCAACCACTTTTATATGCATTAACCCGGCCAACATATGAAATTATTACAGTAGCTGTTCCATATAATTGTACTTTGAATACATCGAAAGCAAAAATAGGAATCATTAGAATCTGGTAACTTCAAGTCAGAATGGCTGCAACATCCATTGTTTTCTGACTTCTGCTTCTACTGTCTATTTTAGTTTGCTGAGCAGGTGTAGCATCTCCTATATGTGTAGCTGTATTAACTTTACCGGGTATTACAGTCTAAGTTTGTCTCTGCCTCAGCTTCTCAGAACATGCATCATTTATGAACAGACAATATCAGCAACTTGTTTCAACGTTGATTGGAACTATCCACTTAGATTGGGAAAGAAGTGGCTGCAGTCTGTGTTAACACTGTGAGTTTCAGTGGCTGGCTGAGAGCGCCATTGAGCAGCAGGCTAATGTTATAGCTTCACAAGCCGTTTATGTTTTGGGAAGCTCAGAGTGGAGAATGGCCTCAGCTGGATTCTCAGTACAACCCTTCACCACTGACTGCAAAATGGCTGGTATAGCCATTGCCTTCTTTCCAAGGAGCACAAGTGAATTTGTTTACTTTACTTTGATTACACCTTTAATAAAGCCATTGGTGGCAGGAACCTGCTATGGAAAGCCTTGGTGCATTTTGTAAAGAATGAGAGAAAGAACTTGCAACAGCTTATTCAATGCCTTTCACAACCTCAGGATGTCCTAAAGTGCTTTACAGAAGCACTTTTGAAGTGTAGATACTGTTCTGATGTAGGAAACATGGTAGCCAATTTATACACAGCAAGCTCCCACTAACAGCAATGGAATAATGACCAGATAATCTGTTTTTAATGATGTTGATTGAGAAATAAATATTGGCCAGGACATCAGGGTGAATTCCCTATTCTGTTTCAAATTATACTAAGGGACATTTTACTTGCACCTGAGAGGGCAGACCCAGCCTCGGTTTAATGATCCATCTGAAAGACAGTACCTCCAATAGTACAGCACTCCCTCAGTACGGCATTGGTATTTCAGACTGGATTATACGCTCAGGTGTCTGGAGTGAGGATTGACCCCACAAACATCTGGTGAAAATGCTACAGATGAGCCAAAACTGACACTTAACTGTCGACATTTTTCTGTGAAAAAAGCCTATGACATAACTCAAAGCAATTACGTTTGACCCTGACAATGTTGGGCATTTAACCTCGGGATGAAATGCACTCTAACTAAAATGAGTTCTGGTTTCCAGCATGTTTGATTGCACTACTCCATTTTTTAACTGAGTTTAATTTTCCCTTTCTCCTTTAGTTCCTCTATTCAGAGAACACTAACACTGTCCCCCCACCCTTATCATCCATTCTGGCTATGATACTGTGATGGTTCAATTAATTTCCCATGTTCACTTTTGACCAATAGTTTGAAAGCATAACAATAGATAGCAAAGACACCCAAGAAAAGAATAATTGTCTCCCTCTGTAACACCTAGCATGAGGTGGTGGAATCACCCTCCCTAGATTTGCTCCAATGTCTTTAAGAGGTAATTTTACCCTGTACTAGTATGGTAAACTCCATGGAATAGAAGGGTTACAGGTTCGATCTCCATGGACACTTTCTTCATCAAATCAGTAAATTCACTTCATGCCCCACTGATGACTCAAAGAACACTATTAACTCAACTCATGCCCCATTTCTTTTGATATTATATCTATTATGATTGCATACTGTCAGTCTAACCTGTAAAGTTGAAATAAAAAACAGAAAATGCTGGAAAAATCCAGCAAGTCTGACAGCATCTGTGGAGTGCTCTCGCCGCAGATGTTGTCAGACCTGCTGAGTTTTTCAAGTGTTTTCTGTTTTTATTTCAGATTGCCAACCTCCGCAGTATTTTGCTTTAGCTTGTAAAGTTTTCAGGTTTTCACAACATAAATTGATCCCCACTGCATCACCAGTTTTTTGAAAATTCATTTATGGGATGTGGGCATTACTAGCTGGGCCAGCATTTATTGCTCATTCTTAATTGCCCTTGAGAAGGTGGTGGTGAGCTGCCTTCTTGAACCGCTGCAGTCCATGTGGTGTAGGTACACCTACAGTGCTGTTAGGGAGGGAGTTCCGGGTTTTTGACCCAATGACAGTGAAGGAACGGCGATATATTTCCAAGTCAGGATGGTGAGTGGCTTGGAGGAGAACTTCCAGGTGGCGGTGTTCACATGTACCTGCTGTCCTTGTCCTTCTTGATGGTAGTGGTTGTGGGTTTGGAAGGTGTTGTTGAAGGAACCTTGGTGAGTTTCTGTATAAATCTTGTAGATGGTAGACCTACCGCCCTGGTGCGATGGTGGTGGAGAGAATGAATGTTTGTGGATGGGGTGCCAATCAAGCAGGCTGTTTGTCCTAGATGATGTCAAGCTTCTTGAGTGTTGTGGGAGCTGCACTCATCCAGACAAGTGGGGAGTATTCCATCACACTCCTGAATTGTGTCTTGTAGATGGAGGACAGGCCTTGGGGAGTCAGGAGGTTATATTCATTCATCACAGGATTCCTAGTTTCTGACCTGCTCTCCTCTTGTAGCCATAGTATTTATATGGCTAGTCCAGTTCAATTTCTGGTCAATGGTAACCTCCAGGATGTCGATAGTGGGGGATTCAGTGATGTATTACCATTGAATGTCAAGGGGTAATTGTAGGATTCTGTCTCATTGGAGATGGTCAGTGCCTGGCACCTGTGTGGCGCAAATGTTACAATAGGATGTGCTTAATGTTATTTCCAAGGAAAGCTTAAAGTCATTGAAATAGGTAAATCCAGTGGGTCAAAGAAGATAGATCAATACTCATACATTAAAAATCCATTGTAAGACCCATAAACAACATTGCTGAGACTTTCAATCCCATGGCCAGGATTTTCCAGTTATCGGGCTGAGCGGGAGCGGTCGCGAGCCGACCGCAGCCCTCGATTGGCTCTGCACCACGATTTTGCGTGGGCGGGCCCAGTAAGGCCTGCCCTGCATGGCTCACAAGCGGTAGCACTGACGCTACATGTGCGGGCAGGGTGAGGATGGAGAGCTGGGTCCAGCACTCTGACACGCATGCGCGTGAAAGAACACTTCAATCTCCCTGAGGCATGGAGCTGTATCAGGGAGACTGAAGCGCTTTTTATAAAAAATAGATAAGAATATTAAAAACTTAATGAAATAGGTCCCTCATGTGACGCTCACGGATGAAGTTTCCTAAAAAACATAAAGGCCGCTTGGCCTTTTCCCTGTCCGCCAACCGTAAGGTTGGATGGGCAGCGTAACATTCAAATTAATTACCTAGTTAAAGGCCTTAATTGGCCTTTCAATTATTGGCGGGGGAGTAGCCAGCTCTGGCATGCGCCTGCCGAACGAAATATCACGCGAGTTCACAATGACATCGGGACACACGCCTGATGTCATCACGCATCATTTTATGTTCCGGCGTGTCGGGCCTGCATGCCGAATGTAAAATTCTGCCCAATGATCAGCCTTCAGGAAGAAGGCTTGGGCTATATCTTAGCTTGTTTTTCACACGTTCCCCCAAATGACCAACTTCAGACTAGAACCTTCACCCTCAGTCATTTATTAACACAGAATTTGTGGAGAAGGGTGACTTACCCTGCTCGTGTTAGACCTTTGACCACTGCCTGTAATTTTTATTATTCTTATGAACAACCATTGACCTGAAATACTAATTTCATTTCCCTCTCCATAGATGCTGTCTGGCCTGCTGACATTTTCTGTTTTTATTTGTAATTTTTATATTGCTTTCTTTCCTTTTCAAACATGGACCAGAATTTTATCGGCATGGCTGGAACCCCAACAATGGCCCTGAAAGCTGTGGGCAATCCTGCCTCGCTCATTTTTGGTACTGCAGTGTTTGGTGATCCAGTAACTAACCAATTTCTATTGGGACCTCCATCCTGTTAAAGGATGGACACCCATTCCCAAGTGCTGCAGGCCAGTCAGAGGGTTGGCAGCTCAGCAGTGCCATAGTGTGCAGTGGTCACTGCTGGGACTTCAGCTGGAAGAGGAGGGGCAGAATTTTGCTGTAGGCGAGCAGGGGTCGGGGCCCACTTGCCGATGTGTAAAATGACGCGGGATGACGTCGGGCAGAACCCCTGACATCATTCCGCCCCATCTAAATTTTCAGGAAGGTGGGGGTGCAGCAAAATCAGCTGCGAGCCCGCTGACCTGTCAATGGCCAATTGAGGACATTGACAGGATCATTTATACAACTAAAGGACCTGCCCATCCAACCTTAAGGTTGGCGGGTCGGCCAGAAAACCGGCGGCAAATAGAAAAAACGGGAAACCTCATTCACCAACGGGATGAGGTTTCATGCAGGGTTTTAAAAAGTTTAATAAAGTTATAGTGTAAATTATGAACATGTCCCAACTCATGTGACATTGTCGCTTGAGGGGGACATGTTAGGGATTTTTTTTTCTATTTTTAATCTTTTTAAATGTGTAAGCAATCTCCCTGAGGCAGCACTTAGCCTCAGGGAGATGTGCGCTCTTTCGTGCGCATGTGTGAAAGAGTGCACTCTCGCTTTTGGGGAATCCCCGCTGCCCACAAAGGGAGATTGGGTCGGGCCCACCCGACATGCAGAAAATTCTGCCCAAAGATTCCATAGAAAGAAGCCAACCACCCTTCCAACCAGGTAAGTGGAGTCTGGAGTCGTGCAGGCTCCAGCGATGGGAAGTTGGGGGTGTGGGGTTGGCGATGGCTGGCAGCAAGTTGCTGCAGAGGTAGACATTGCTGCCGGCGGGATGGAGGGGCCCTCCGTGGGCCAAAACACACGCAGGTAGAAGGGGTCCTCTCCGAACCTGCAGAGGGGCCACCAGGATTCACCAGGTGGTCTCCCCAAGAAGTGGAAGGACCACTCACAGCTGGTAAAATGCCAGAACTTGTGGGAAGAAGCCCTTAATTGGCCACTTAAATGGCTTAATTGACCTGTGAGCGGGAGGGCCATCCTCCACCTTACCTGCTGCTGGTAAAGTGGCATGGCGGTGGGAAGACAGCACATACTCCACCCCCCTACCTTCCCTCACCATTTTACAGGCCACCCACCTCCCAAGGTTACGCCAGACAGAGGCACAGAGGTGATACAACCAATGAAACTACTCACTGGCCATCCATTGAGCAGGCCATCGGGCTTCTGAAGGTGTGAGTCCTAGATGGGCTGTGCCCTCCATTACCTTTCGGCAAGGGTCTCAGTCATTGTGGCAATCTGCTGTGCTCTCCACAACATTGCTCTCCAGAGAGGTGTGGACCTTGAGGACGATGAGTCTCTGGTGTGAGATAGCTCAACAGGGGAAGAGCAGGAGCAGGAGGTTAGAGAATGGAGAAGAAATTGGAGGTGGAAGGGGATGACACTGAATAAAGAGGAGCCCCGCTGCACAATGAGATGCCCTCCTTCTGCCACCCTCCAGGAAGAGGACCTCCCTCCTCTCCCTCACATCCTCCAGCATTAGATCCAAATTGACGTTGATGAAGTGAGGGTCTGCCTTGGGTGACAGTCCTCCGGCCCCTCTGTAACACCTCGTTATCCTTTGACACAAGCTGCTGATCTGTCCCTCAGACAACCAGCAGCCTCAGTGATGGCTGCTGTGATGTGTCTAAATGAATCCCAAGCATCATCTGATCCATCCTGTCCCCCCCGCGGCTCTAAGGAAACCTGTCTCCATACCTATCTGCTCCTATGTTCCTATGGGAAAAATTTTCCCCCTATTTGGGAGGGGAAGTGTAGGAGCGGGCTCGGGCAGGCGGGCCTCCGATCGGCGCCCCCAATTGGGGGTGTGCCACCATGTTCCGTGGGTGGGCCAATTAAGGCCCGCCCAGTGTGACGTCCGCCAGGAAGCGCTATGCACTCCCTGTGCAGCAGGCATGGGGGGGGTGGCGGTGGTGGGGGGGGGGGTTGGAGGCTGAGGGGGGGGTTGGGGAGGGGCGGGTGTGGGGCGGCGGTGGATTGCCTCAGCCGGGAGTCCGCTCTTTCGCGCATGCGCACAAAAGAGCACACTGATCTCCCTGAGGCTAAGTGCTGCCTCAGGGAGATTGGCTCCAAATTAAAACTTGTAATACGAATGATAGAAAAATTTCTACTTAGCTCATTCAATTGTCCCTGAGTCTCAGGGAATTTGTAGTTATGTCCTCCTAAAATGACTTTAGAGCATTGTAATATGGAAGTAGGTGTTTCCATGGCTGCATATTGGCCAACTATAATTTAATATATTTAGCTATGGAAATATTAACATATCCAAAATTTGGACTTAATACTTTGAGGTATCAAAGACCTGTGGCCTGGAATGGTTACCTCCTCCATAAGAACCTTGAACATTTCTGCTTTAAATACATGGAAGCACAAGCCAAGCTAACTTAATCCCAGTGCATTAGCCAACAGGCCAGCTTGTGTTTGTGTCCGGCATCTTTTTACTCATTCATGGGATGTCAACAATCCTGCTCAGTCTAGCTATTATTTCCCATTTCTAATTATCCTTGAGCTCAAAAAAGGGCAGGACTAACTACTAAATGTTCTTTGGCACAAGGTATTCAGGAAAGGCAGGGATGGAAAGGAAGGAGGAGGAGGGATGATTGTGTTGATTAAAGAGAATATTATACTGCCGGGGTCAAAGACAGAATCTATTTGGTTAGAGGTAAGAAACAATTCAGGTACCATGTAACTACTGGGCATATTCTATATGCTACCAAACAGCGTGAATGATATAGAGAAGCACATTTTCAGGGAAATTACAGAGAGGTGCAAAAACTGTAGTGTAGTGATAATGGAGACTTTATTTGTCTTACTATAAACTTGGAAAATAATAGTGTAAAGGGCAGAGAAGAAGGAAAGTTTTTGAAGTCTATTCTGGAGAATTTTCTTGATCACTATGTTTTTGGCCCAACTAGGAAGGAATCATTGCTGAATCTGGATTGGGGGGGGGTCGTGGTGGGGTCGGGGGGGGGCGCTGGAATGAGGTGGGTCAAGTTTCAGTAGTGGAGCATTTAGGCAATAGTGATCATAGTATCATAAGGTTTAGGTTTGCCATAGAAAAGGCTAAAGGGGTGAACCGATTTTAGTGGGGTAAGAATGGATCTAGCCAGCTAGATTAGTATCAAAGATTGACATGCAAAACTTATCATGGAACAATGGTTGTCTTTGAAGAGGGAATGGTTTAGGTACAGTAGAAGTACATTCGCCCAAGGGAGAAAAGGAGGGCAAACAAAGCCAGAGCTCTCTGGATGGTCAGAGAGATAGGCCTGAATTTTCACCATGACTGAGAGGCTTTAAGTTGTAGTGAAAATGGTGGATGAGCCCATAAATCCTCACTCCCACCCCTGATCATGGCCCTATCTATTTTTGCGGGGGCATGACTGGAGTTGGGCTGGGGTTCATGTATGTGTGGTGTACAGAGGCAGCTAGCTATTTAAATCATCAGCTGCCTCCACCAAAGTGGGATTTTGGTAAGCCAGGAGTGTTAAATCTGACATGTGGAGATTAGATCAGGTAAGAGCTAGTCTGAACTTGGTGGATTCATTTGGATAGCTATGGTACACCTTTAAAGTGGTAAGGTACTCCTTTGGATAAGGTGCTGGGCACTTTTGGGAGAAGTGAGGCACCCTATGGGATGGAAAAGGCATCCTATGGGATGGGTATGGTATATGTTGTGATTGTTAAAAGTAGAAATGATTGTGCATATGAAGTGCATAAACTCATTGGAACTGTCAAAGCTGTCAAAGAACTCTCAAGATGACAGAGTGCTGTCAAAACTGGCAAAGAACTATCAAGCTGGCAAGGAACTTTTAAAACTGTCAAAGCACTGTCAAAGCTGTCAAAGAACTGTCAAGCTGTCAAAGAACTGACACAGCTCTCAAAGAACTGTCAAATCTCACTGGAATTCTCAAAGCTGTCAAGGGATTTAATTCTACTGGGCTTTGAAAAAGTCTGGAGTTTAAAAAAAAGTGCTTGATATTTCACTCCGTCTGTTGACATAAACCTGAGGGTCCTCTTTATAGGATTTGTGCTGCATGACTGACTTTACAATCTAACCTTATCACAGCCTGTTAAGTGATCAGTTTGACTGACAGCTCCAAGTGGTTATAGGATAGAAATATTATTCAAAAGAGTTTAGTTGAAGGAATTTCAATGCATTATTTTTTTAATCAATGAGAGTGTTTGCTTTTAAATAATGACATTATCAATAGACACATAACTTTATTTTATATCATGGCTCCTGAGGTTTGCCCATGGCGGATACTCGCTGACTTGGCCTGGAGGGGTAAGGGCAAAAGATGGGGGTGGTGCATCAGTTGGCATTAGTTGGATCTAAGCTGCACTAAGGGGCTCTAAAGAGACATGGGAATGAGTGGAGAGGGGCATAAGGTGGAATAGGGGTATGAGGAGCATGGGTTGGCATAGGGTATATGGGAAGCAATGAGGGGTGGGCAGCGGCATGAGGCTGCATAGGTTGGCATGGGGAGGTGAGGGGGGTGAGGACTGGAGTGCTGTTTTAGTTTTAATCATTTTTAAAAATTAATTTCAACAAAGTCCTGCAGCACAGAGGCAGGCCTTCCACCTAGTCTGCCTTCGCACCCAGCAGCCACTGCAGTTATTATAGGGGCAGTGGGCCTGGATGTATGTATGTGTATGTATTTTTTGTGTGTGGGTGTATGTGCTTTTTTTAACCTGTAAGTGGCCTGGACTTGGATTCACAGCCCATAATTTCAAAGTTTGCAGATAGCATAAATCTTAGAAATGGAATAAACAGTGAGGATAGTAACAGACTTCAGGAGGGCATCAATAGATTGGTGAAATGGACAGATACATGGCAGATGAAATTTAGTGCAGAAAAGTGTGAAGCGATAGATTTTAGTAGGAATATTGAGGAGATGCAACATTAAATAAGGGCACAATTCTAAAGAATGTGAAGACAGAGAGATCTGACTGTTTGTTTATTCGTTGGTGTCATCTTCTTCCCTTGAGGTTGACTGCCATGGATCTCCACCTCAGCCTGTCCTGTACTACCCTTACACACTTCACACCAGTCAACTGCATCCAGTCCATTACATCTGTCATCCATTTTGTCCTCTGTTTGCCTCTCCTACATTTTCCATCAAGCCTCCCCTTCACTGACTGTCTCTGTTTACTATCTGCTCCAATGATGTGACCAAAGTATTGTATTGTTCTCTATATGATGTTATATACTAATTTTTTCTTTTCTCCAGCCATTTCAAGTGCTTCCTCATTAGCCTTTGTGTCTGTAGGATATGTGGAACATCCTATATGTCCGAATCTCAAATGCATTTAGCTTATCAAGTCTATGTCTCCGAGGCATATAATCTTGATGACAAAATGAAGCACTTCAGCATTCATTTCGTAAGATTTGGGTTCAATTTCTTTAATGTCAAAACATCCTTCATTCTGACAAAGCTGGTTTTCTCTATCTCAGTTCCCCTTTGGATTTCACTATGACATTCCCCATCATCTGTGATAATCTGCCCAAGGAATGTGAACCTTTTCACTTTTCCCAGGACTTGTCTATTTACTTCAATTTTCACTCCCAAGGTTAGATCCCTGCTTATTACAATTGTCTTGGTCTTCTCCACTTTTATTCTTAATCCATGTTCTTCACTCCTTGCTTTCACTTTATTTACAATTCTCTGTAGTGCCTTTTCTGTCTCTACAATCAGTGTATTGTCATCTGTATGGGGGGAATTTTTCCTGTGGTGGGAGGGCTGAGTGGAAACGGGTGGGGCAGGCACAGAGCCAACTGCCACCTGCCAATTAAGGCCTGCCCAGCATAATGCGCAGCCGGTATCGCTCCTGTGCGGGCGGGGGGAGGGAGAAGGGGAGGGTTGGGGCCTGCGCTATTTCACGCATGCGCTCGCGAAAGAGTCCAGCAATTAGCCTGAGGCACGGAACTGCCTCAGAGAGATTGGATTTGAAGACTTTTAAATAAATAAAGTAAAAATTTATTTAAAGATGTCCCCACATGAGCTGGGACGTGTTTGTGAAGTTAGGAAAATCGCGATCGTGAGCTCCGCCTGACAATGGCGGCCGTGTATCCCGCCGTCAGGCATCGGGAACCTCATTGTAATACATCTGCATATCATTATAAGGCCAGTCCACCGGAATCATTCCCCCCACCCCCGCTGGATTGTCCGCCCACGTCAGCATGATTGCATGCCAACATATTTCACAACAGTATAAGTAAGGCATGCACTTGGCGGGCTGCTCTTTGAGGGGGTCTTGGAGCTCAGTAAACGGTAACATTGCAGAGCGCTTGCCTGGGTCACCCATTGGACTTCAAGTTTCACCACGTTGGGCGGTGGCGGGGGGGCAAGGGTTGCCCTTATTTTCTGATGGTAGACTCTATCAAATGCCTTCTCATAGTCTACGGAGCTTGTATGCACCAGTTTTTGAAATTCCAGTTTATCTTTCAATGACTACTCTCAAGTTAAAGATACCCTCTCTTGTTCCTTTTTTGGTCTGATTCCTGACTGGCTATCATCTATCTCTGGTATATAGACTGGTCATTTCTTTCCAAAATGAGTATTGGAATCATTTTGATCACATGGCTCATGAGGTTTATTGTCCTGTGCTCTGAATGCTCTGGAGCTTTTGGTTTCTTTGGCACTTAACACTGACTGCATAAGGTACTCAAGTTAGAAATCCTGTTCTGTAAATTTTGTTACAGAGTTCTGTTAATATCCAAATGTTAACATCATTTAGGATTTCAGGCATTCTGTTGGTATCCCATTAATTCTTGAAGCTTTCCTTGCTTTCATCTTTTTGATTGCTTCACTGACTTCTTGCTCAATTTATCTCTGGTCCTTCTCTTCCCTTCGATGGTGCCAATTCACTTCTGTCTTCATTGTCATATAAGCACTCTGATGTACTGAAACCATCACTTCTCTACAATTTTTCAAAGAGAGCTTCTCCTTGTTGGTTCTGCAGCCACTATTTGTTGTTACTTATTGGTCAGTGCTTTGACTTGCTCTTCAATGCCCTCATGTTGTGCCTTGTCTCCAGTTCTTTTGGGTGTGTGAATGCACAAATCTTTGAAGGTGACATACAAGTTGAAAAGACTGTTAGAAAAGCAAATGGGATCCTTGGCTTTATTAACTGAGGCACAGGGTCGAATTTCCGTCTGGGTGCGGAGGCGCATTTTGGTGCGCGAATGGTGACACAGTTTTTTTTGGAGGAAATGCAATCGTCCTTTGCACTCCTGACCCCAAGTTATTTTCCTCTGGTCTTTTTGTGAACTGGGAATATTTAGTGTGCAAAACACACACCTTCTCCCCGTAAGGTCAGATTCTTCATTCTAAACAAAAATTGCATTTCCTCCCGCACACCATTTTCGTCCAGTGCGGGTTTTGGAATTAAAAGCACCCAGGCTTGAGAGTCTGTTGAGAGGTAGGAAAATAGTAAATGTAACTCCTTTATTCAAAAAAGGAGGGAGACAGAAAGCAGGAAACTACAGGCCATTTAGCTTAACATCTGTCAAAGGGAAAATGTTAGAAGCTATTATTAAAGATGTTAGAGCAGACCACTTAGAAAAATTCAAGGTAGTCAGGCAGATTCAACATGATTTTGTGAAAGGGGAACAACATTTAACCAAATTATTGGTGCTCTTTGAAGAAGTAATGTGAGCTGTGGATAAAGGGGAACCGGTGGATGTACTGTACTCAGATTTCCAGAAGGCATTTGATAAAGTGCCACATCAAAGGATATTGAAGAAAATAAAAGCTCATGGTGTAGGGAGTAACATATTGGCATGGAAAGAAGATTGGCCGGCTAACAGGAAGCAGAGAGTAGACATAAATGGATCATTTTCTGGTTGGCAAGTTGTAATGGGTGGTGTGCCATCGGGATCCGTGCAGAGGTGACACGAGGAAACTTTTTTTTGCAGCAAGCTGCTGTGATCTTGCTTGAAATGGTTGAAGAACCAAATTTAATAGTAGCTTTCAAAAGGGAATTAGATAAACACTTGAAGGGAAATAATTGCAGGGCTCTAGGGAAAGAGGGGGGGAAATGACCATTTGGATGGCTCTGCTGAAGAACTGGCACAGATTCGATAGGCTGAATGATCTTCTTTTGTGTTGTGTTATTCAATAATGTTTTGAAGCTCAATATAGTATTTTAGCTTCACCATCAAATTTATATTGCTCCCCCTTGATTTCAGTGGATTATTCCACAATTCATGACATAGTTTGAATCTCTCCGTGGAACGTGTTACCAAAAAGTTGTTCACTGGAATAGTTCTTATGAAAAAGAGTGCTGGAGTATCACTTTTTGGCATTTCAATTTAAAGTGTAGATTTAAAGATGATGCATTTTGTGCTAGAATTTGGGCAGCTTTCTCTTAGGCCCTAATATTGGAGCTATTGGATCAAATGATTATTTTAATATGTTTTGAGAAAATGCCTGTGCAATTTCTTACTATTACAATGTATTAGAAACTGCTCTCATCACTTACTGTTCAGATCAGCTGCATGTTACCATATCTGCACAAACCATGTTTAGACCAATATAAACCAAGATTGATGTTTGTCTATTTAATTCACTCAATAAATTTACAGTCCTTGCGTCCAGGGGAATTATTAAGCTTGTCCTCAGAGAGGATATATATAATATTGAGGCCATTTGGCCATGGCTGTGTATTTGTCACCTCAACTTAAATATATTGAGATATGAAAATAGCAACAGAACCAAAACTGGGTCTTAATAATTTGAGGTTTTTAACGTCGGTTGCTGTATAAGCAGGAAAATAAGAGAATTTGAGCTGGAACAATATCTCCAAAACTTTAACTTTAACACCTATGTGTTCTTTTGTACTATTGTTGTTGACATCTTTTGATGATCTGCTTCTATCACTGCCTGTTTGTCCCTACAACCACACCCCCACTCCACCTCTCTCTCTCTCTCTCTCCGCCCCCCACACACACACCTTAAACCAGCTTATATTTCAACTCTTTCTTGGACTCGAACTCAAGTTCTGTCGAAGGGTCATGAGGACTCGAAACATCAACTCTTTTCTTCTCCGCCGATGCTGCCAGACCTGCTGAGTTTTTCCAGGTAATTCTGTTTTTGTTTTTGTTTTGGATTTCCAGCATCCGCAGTTTTTTTGTTTTTATCTCTGTGTTTAATTGACTGCCACTGCTCTTCAAGAAATGCCTACCTCCTTGAAGAAGTTCTGATCTTTTCTGCGACAAGATTTCCGTTCCTCTCTTTTGCCCTGCTCACCTTCCTTGCTTTCCATTTTCCTCCTGGTGTTTGACGAGGTGTTTACTAAAACCCGCTTTCACAGCCACATCTCCTTTCTCAGTGACTGTCTCCATCTCCGGCTTACCCCACGTGGATTTCAACTGAAATTCCACCCCTCATGTTTCGAACCCACCCAGGATTACAGGTATCTCTGGGACATAAAACGTTTCTCGGACTGCTGTTCCCGTCACATTCTGAAATCCACACTCAGTGCCATGCGCCACCATATGAACACACTCGACCTCTCCCTCCAGCAGCACCGCCGTACCCTTTTTCAAAGCTGCGCGTGCCCCCAGTTTCATTTTATCCTTCGGCTCATCCGACGCCTCAACAAGAAACTTTTTCTCTTTCTCTCAAGTGCTAAGGAATGCAAGCTCCAACAACTCATCGACACCAACACCCATCTAGGACCCTCCACCCCGGCCTGTCCCTCCGTCCCCACCCCATCTTCCAATCCCAACCCAGCCGTGTATTCACTATACCCCCTGACCTTCCCCTCTCCGATGCTGAACGTTCAGTGCTCAGCAAAGGACTTAGTTTCATACCCTTACGCCCTCACCTCAATGAATTTCGGGCTCGGCATGATGCTGAACTCTTCTACCGCCGTCTTCGTCTCCGGGCTCACTTCTTTGGGCAGGATTCCTCTCCCAGTTCAACGGATCCTTTTACCCATCTCCAATATTCTCCCTCCACCTGGACCCCTCCCTCTGGATTCTTACCTTCTCTTGATCTTTTCATTGAGAACTGTCGGCGCGACATTAGTCGTCTCAATTTCTCAGCTCCTCTCTCCCATTCTAACCTGTCTCTCTCTGAACTTACTGCACTCCATTCTCTCAGGTCCAACCCTGACATTGTCATCAAACCCGCTGACAAGGGTGGTGCTGTTGTTGTCTGGCACACTGACCTCTACCTCGTGGAGGCTGAGCGTCAACTCGCAGACACTTCCTCCTACCTCTCCCTGGACCATGACCCCACCACTGAACATCAAGCCATTGTTTCCAGGACTGTCACTGACCTCATCTCCTCTGGGGATCTCCCTCCCACAGCTTCCAACCTGATAGTCGCCCAACCACGGACGGCCCGCTTCTATCTCCTACCCAAAATCCACAAACAGAACTGCCCCGGTAGACCGATCGTCTCAGCTTGCTCCTGCCCCACAGAACTCATTTCTCGTTATCTTGACTCCCTTCTCTGTTCCCTTGTCCAGTCCCTTCCCACCTACATCCGTGATTCCTCTGACACCTTACGTCACATCAACAATTTCCAGTTCCCTGGCCCCAACCGTTTCCTCTTCACCATGGACGTCCAATCCCTCTTCACCTCCATCCCCCACCAGGATGGTCTGAGGGCCCTTAGCTTCTTCCTCGAACAGAGGCCCGAACAATCCCCATCCACCACTACTCTCCTCCGTCTGGCTGAACTTGTTCTCACGCTGAACAATTTCTCCTTCAACTCCTCTCACTTCCTCCAAATAAAAGGTGTGGCTATGGGTACCCGCATGGGCCCCAGCTATGCCTGTCTCTTTATGAGGTATGTGGAACATTCCTTGTTCCAGTCCTACTCCGGCCCCCTTCCACAACTCTTCCTCCGGTACATCGATGATTACTTCGGTGCTGCTTTATGCTCTCGTCAGGACTTGAAAAAATTTATTAATTTTGCTTCCAATCTCCACCCCTCCATCATTTTCACGTGGTCCATCTCTGACACTTCCCTTCCCTGACCTCTCTGTCTCAATCTCTGGTGATAGACTGTCCACCAATATCCATTACAAACCCACCGACTCCCACAGCTATCTCAACTACAGCTCCTCACACCCCGTTTCCTGTAAGGACTCCATCTCATTCTCTCAGTTCCTTCGCCTCCGTCGCATCTGTTCTGATGATGCTACCTTCAAAAACAGTTCCTCTAACATGTCCTCCTTCTTCCTTAACCGAGGTTTTCCACCCACGGTGGTTGACAGGGCCCTCAACCGTGTCCGGCCCATCTCCCGCGCATCCGCCCTCATGCCTTCTCCTCCCTCCCAGAAACATGATAGGGTCCCCCTCGTCCTCACTTATCACCCCACCAGCTTCCGCATTCAAAGGATCATCCTCCGCCATTTCCGCCAACTCCAGCATGATGCCACCACCAAACACATCTTCCCTTCACCCCCCTATCGGCATTCTGTAGGGATCGCTCCCTCCGGGACACCCTGGTCCACTCCTCCATCACCCCCTACTCCTCAACCCCCTCCTATGGCACCACCCCATGCCCACGCAAAAGATGCAACACCTGCCCCTTCACTTCCTCTCTCCTCACCGTCCAAGGACCCAAACGCTCCTTTCAAGTGAAGCAGCATTTCACTTGCATTTCCCCCAACTTAGTCTATTGCATTCGTTGCTCCCAATGTGGTCTCCTCTACATTGGAGAGACCAAACGTAAACTGGGCGACTGCTTTGCAGAACACCTGCGGTCTGTCCGCAAGAATGACCCAAACCTCCCTGTCGCTTGCCATTTTAACAGTCCACCCTGCTCTCTTGCCCACATGTCTGTCCTTGGCTTGCTGCATTGTTCCAGTGAAGCCCAACGCAAACTGGAGGATCAACACCTCATCTTCCGACTAGGCACTTTACAGCCTTCCGGACTGAATATTGAATTCAACAACTTTAGGTCATGAGCTCCCTCCCCCATCCCCACCCCCTTTCTGTTTCCCCCTTCCTTTTCTTTTTTTTCCAATAAATTATATAGAGTTTCCTTTTCCCACCTATTTCCATGATATAAAAAAAATTTTTTTTTTTTTTTACATCTTTTATGCTCTCCCCACCCCCACTAGAGCTATACCTTGAGTGCCCTACCATCCATTCTTAATTAGCACATTCGTTTAGATAATATCACCAACTTTAACTTTAACTTTAACACCTATGTGTTCTTTTGTACTATTGTTATTGACATCTTTTGATGATCTGATTCTATCACTGCTTGTTTGTCCCTACAACCACACCCCCACTCCACCTCTCTCTCTCTTTCGTTCCTCCCCCCACACACACACCTTAAACCAGCTTATATTTCAATTCTTTCTTGGACTCGAACTCAAGTTCTGTCGAAGGGTCATGAGGACTCGAAACGTCAACTCTTTTCTTCTCCGCCGATGCTGCCAGACCTGCTGAGTTTTTCCAGGTAATTCTGTTTTTGTTTTTATCTCCAAAAGATGTATGCTATAAATAGGAATATTTTCAAACAAAGTCACTTTTCACTGAAGGAATTTTGAATATTAAGAAGATGATATTAAATATTTAAAAACTTCAAGTTCTGCAGGGAAAGCAGGCCAAAAAGTCAACGAGACACAATTTTGATCTTTTTGCACTTTAACACAATGAATGAAGGTCCAGCAAAAGCACAGATTGCTGGAAATACTCAGCAGTTCTGGCAGTATGCCTGGAGAAAGAACCAGAGTTAATTGGTCAGAATTTGGCTACCGGAATGGACAATTCAAGTCAGGAAATTTCCTAACTCCCTGGACTTGCCTCAGCAAACTGTGCCCTAGTACACACAGTCTTTGCCCTGCGGGGGGATGGGAGTGTGAGGGCTGGGGTCAGGTGCGTGATGGAATCGGGCCCACCAACTCCATAGGCAGAGCATCAGTGGCCATGGGGGCAGGTGAGTGTCATGGTGGGCTGGTTAGAGGTCTACCTCAGTTCTCTGGAACTTGGCCTCAGTTGCGTTTGAATATTTTAGGCTCACTAGCCCTCACCTATCACATCCCTCACTCATCTACCCATCTCCATTAGCCCCTTATACTCTTCATACCACTTGAATGTCAACTCATGCTCCCCATACACCCAACTTGGCCCTCACACTGTCCATGACAACTTAATGCCAACTCATGCCACTTCTTTGCCCATTATGTACATGACCAATTATCCATATGCATAATGAAGTTTGTCTGTGAGCCCAGACCAGTGAAAGCAGTAGCTCAACAGGGAGTTCTGTTTTGACAACTGAAGTGAATTTTTGACTTTGCTTGACTGACACATTTAAGTGTTTATAAGTTGTTCTTTCTATGATCTCTTTTGTCAATGTCTCAATGTTTATTTGGACAAGATTAAGAGGTGTGAAGTATTTGAAGTCTCTAAAATTGATACTTTAATGGTCTGCCCGATTGACACTTTTATAGGGTTGTAGGTGCAGTAAAGTTTTTTCAAAGGAAGGTTTGTGAATCGATGTGTATTCTTCTCTCAGCAGTTCCACACTTGCCATTGTTATTATATTGCACATTGGTTATGTACATAGTGCATAGTTGATGAATGGGCATGGAAGGGGAATGATTTGGCATTGAGTTGGCATGAGCAGTATGAGGGGGCATGAGGAGTTGTTGTGGGGCATGAGTTGGCATGGACAGTATGAGGGGCCATGGGGAATGGCTGGAGACCAGGCTGGGTGCAGAACAGCTACCCAGCCAGCAGATATATCTGGTGGTGGCCTCCTGGCCGCAGACTGGGGCTGGGTCAGGACTCCAGGATTACTTTGAGGTCCCTGCTCTTGCCCACCCACATCCCCCCCCCTCCCACCCCCCACACTCCCCCACAGCCTCCAGACTTTTTTAATCAGATCTGCAGCTGCAGGGCATCCTGTGGATGGGTGTCCACTCCACAATGGTGCTCCAGCAGCTATGACTATTCCTTTTCTTCAGTTTTATAAAATTGAAAGAATGCCTCAAGATGGGGGCGCCTCCTCTAACTCCCTTACCTGCAACGGTAGGCTGCAGCTTCTTTATTGCTGAAGGGTGTCCAATTGGCACTCCAATTTTGAGATTCTACCCACCATCCTTAATTAAATGGTGAATGTGTCCTCTGGTGATAATACTTTCAAAACCATGTTGACTGATTGTTGCTAACACGATATAGGGTCAGGACCCAGACTTGATCCCAACATTGGAGTCTGGATCCCAGATGGAAAATCCAGCCAGTTCATTCTGATTCTCTCTTCTCCGATGCTGCCAGATCTACTGAGCGTTTCCAGCATTTTCTGTTTTTGTTACAGATTTCCAGCATCTACAGTATTTTGATCCTGAATAAAGTTCCAATATCTGTTGGCTGTGTATTGTAGATATCGGAATATGGAAATATTAGAAGGCCTTTCAGCCGCTTGAGCTTATTCTGCCATCGTACTTGATCTTGGATGATCTGCACCTCAATTCCATTGACCTACCTTTATTCCACTGTTACCTAACAAAAACCTATCAATCATAATCTTAAAAATTGACTCAGCATCCACATCCTTTTGAGGGAGAGCAAGTTCTAGATTTCCACTACCCTATATATGAAAAAATGCTTCCTGATTTCACTCATAAAGAGCCAAGCTCTAATTTTATGGCCTTCTGTTTTCGATTCCTCACTGTATCCACCCTATTTTTAAAAAAATTATTTTAAATGCCTCAATCATCCCTCAATCCTCTAAACTCAAGGGAATACAAACCAAGTTTATGCAATCGGTCCTCATAACTTCAAACTTAGCCCTGATATCATTCTAGTGATTCAGCACTCTATCCTCCACTTCTGTTTCTCTTTCCTTGCTTTACTTAACTTCTCTTTACTTCATATTACAGGCTACTAAAATGTAGTGCTGCCTGCTATACAGCAATCGGCAGACAACACTTAAATCAAAAACAACTCTTCCTGTACAGGTGGTGCTTCTACGCTACCAGATTCTTCCAAACCATTCCAGAGACAGCTGCCACACAAGTGCTTTGTAATACACACATGATCCAAGCAAGTGACCAATACTGCATTTGCAATGGAGAATTCTTCATAGTATCCCAGTGGAAAGGAGGCATCAGCTGGACAGGACAGACAAGGCTTACACGGGAAGTCAAGGTTTCTCCGAGTATAATACCTCAAAGACAGACTATATGTCAGGGTTAGGGCTCTTTACATGAGCCCATCAGGCTTCATGAACATAAAAGGTTTACACTCAGTTGCATTTCAGTTAGGACACATCATAATGAATGCCAATGGCTGTAATCTAGGATGCAGACATGATTGCATCATTTTGAAGCATTCCACAATGCCTATCTTATTTGAAGGGGAGGGAACACAGGCTAGATGGTTCTTAGGAGGCTATCTTTTGAATCAAAGGCTTTTGAGCCCACTGAGAAACCTCCCAACAGCAGAGAAACGTTGTGGCCCAATCTTAGTCATTCCACCACTGGTGGCCTATTATTTAAGCTTTGGAATTCCTTCCCTAACCTGCCCCAACTCTCTATCCAGCTTTCCTCCTTTAAGACACTTCTTAAAAACTATCTCTTCGATCAAGCTTTTGATCATCAGACCCAATATCTCCTTCTGTTGTTCTGTGTCATGTTTGGTTTATAATGCTCTTGTTAAACACCTTTGGACATTTTATTGCAGTAAAGATGCTATATAAATATAAGTTGTTGGTAGCCAAGGAAGCCTCAGCGTCTGTTTGCTGTTCCATGGGCACCATCTCCACTTTCACGAAAAGTGCCCCATGCAGGGTTTGACAGTGGACAGGTGATCCAATTTGTCAGATTACTGCCCAGGTGATGAAGAAAAATATTTATACCAATGTTTCTTGGTCTCAACCTCAAAAATGAACATCTCTGATTGTTAATTTAGTCCCAGTTACTGTTAAAATAGGAGGCCATGTGGCACAGTGGTAGTGTCCCTACCTCTGAGCCAGAAGCTCTGGGTTCAAGTCCCACTGCAAGGATTAATGGCCATGGAAGGTGTGTTCATAGTGTGGCCAAACAGGTTGACCATCAACTTATATCTTCTGATATGACAGGTGGTAAAAGCCAGTGAGTTTCCTGGTCAGCTACGCTTGATGTGGAGTTGCTGTCCCTGTGGTAATTTGAGGTGTAATACATCTTTAAGAGAATTTGAGCAGATTGACCATGTGACTGTAAGACCTAATAGCTGTGTAGTGCAGGCTACCATGTTAAAGTTGATCTAGAGTAGGGTCTGGTTGGAGAAACACACATCAAGTTAGTGCTCTGTTGTTTGTGTGAATAAATTGCATGAGGCTTCATTTCATATTGGTCTCTGTGTCTGCAGTATATTGTAATTGACTCTCCTTCTGACAGATAAGCGTACAACTGGTTCATGAGCAAAGCGATCCCACAGTAGAACATAACAATTGGCAACAAGTCAAAACTTGACCAGTTGACAACACCAAGAAAAGCTGCGAAAATGCCACTGAAATCAATCAGCCATGCCTTGCAGGCCGATTGTAACTACATTACAATTGTAAGGCCTCACCATAGTCGTTGAAGTTATCTCCTTCCAATATGCCACAATTTGGCTGCATCGAACCATTTGATCAGACCACTGATGACTGGTCACATTATATTGAACGCCTCGCGTTTTTCTTTTTCTATTGAGGGAGGAGAAGAGGCAGGCGATCCTCTCATCGAAATGTGGCAGTAAAACTTACGGCCTAATTCATTGTCTAATGGCACTCAACACCCCAGATTCCAAAAGCTTTGATGAGTTGATGAGTCTTGTGAAAAGCCACTTTCAACCGAAACTGTGTATCAATGCAGTGTTTTAATTTCAATTCGAGGTGTTGCGGCCTTGGAGAGACAGTCGCTTGTTATTTAGCAGCCTTAAGGCAACTGACAGAGCACTGTGAGTTTGGGACGTTGATTAATGACATGTTAAGAGACCGATTAGTGTGTGGGATTAACGAAGACACCATTCAAACAAGGTTGTTGTCAGGTACAAGTTTGGATTTCAGCAAGGTGCTGGAGTTGGCCCTCGCAATGGAGAGTGCAGTCGGGGAGTCAGAAGAAATCAAGGGAGCACAAAATGGCGCCGTTCTTCATGTCAGGAGGGAGGCATCAGCTAGAAATGGCGAGGAAGCGTGGAGCTCCGTGGAAAGGCCGGAAACAGCTGCCATTAACAGACCAGCAAAAAGCACTGATTTAATGGATAAAAACCACATTAATAATAGCAGTTTTGGAACCAGACAGCCTACAAGCGAATGACAATTTAAAAGAAGAGTGTTTCTACTGCCATCACAATGGGCATGCTATGCCATTATATAAAGAAAGGTTGAGGCAAAATTTCAAAAAGGCAAAAGTCATGAAATGTATATAATGGAGGAGCCAGAGGGAACAGAGTCAGATATTTACTTGCTACACAATTTAAAAATGGGTAAAACAGAGCCAATCTACATTACAGTAGAAGTCAACAGAAAACCCATTCGAATGGAGGTGGATGCAGGCACATCGATGAGTCATAGGGGAGCACACGTTTAAGTATCTGAATGGAGGAGGCCACTCACTAAAGCTAGAAAACTCAGATGCCAGACTGAAGACATATACTGGTGAAAACATACAAGTAAAAGGTTCCAGTGCAATGTAGAAGCCCGTCTGCTAGCCTACTCCTGATAGTGGTAGCAGGGTAGGGTTCAATTCTGTTTGGTCAGAACTGGCTTCTTTCTTTCTTATCATGTCCACGGACAGGCTATACATGGCCCAGCCAGAACTGGACACATTTTTGTGCCTTGTTGTTGAATTCGGCAAGAACTGCAACAGTGAAGGGTTCCTCTAGTGATAGGCATTGCAGGAGATGTTGCAAAGTCTGTGGCTCAGTTCCAAATTCACAAGTTGCCGGGTTGGTTGTATATGCCCATTTGCTTGTGACACCTTTGAATGACCTACACCAGTCCTAAGTCTGTTAAGGCACTTCCAGGTTGCCCAATTGCAATTAGCTCCTGGAGGAAGGCTTTCATCCGGTAGAATTTCCATCACTGGGGGTTATTCGAGACTGGCGAGCCAGTTTTTCCACAAGACGATGCGGGTTTCAGATAGGGTTGATTGTTATGGAACAACACTGTTCATGAAGCTCTCCCTTGACTTTAGGCGGCTGGGTGTAGGTGTATGACCATGTAGAGGGTGCCTTTCATCTGATGTTTGACAGAATCGCTCTTTCTTGCTGGCTACCGTTCTTCTTATATCGGGGGAGTGATACCCGCCAGGATATATAGGCTGCTGGTGTTTGTTGGTTTTAAACAACCTGTGATAAGTCAGCAACTTGCATTCAGAACAGCATCCATCTGCTTAGCATGAGTAGATCTTTCCCATGCAGAGCAGGCATATTCGGCAGTGGAATAGCAAAGAGCAAGTGCACTGGTTCACAATGTTTTCAAGCTTGCTCCCCATTTTGTGTTAGTGAGCTTATTCAGGATGTTGTTTCGTGCGCTCACTTTTGCCTTTGTCTTTTCAATGTGGTTTTGAAGGTGAGGTATCTGTCAAGGGCGACTCCTAACTAGATAGGGTGCTCGCAATGCGTCAGTGTTGCTCCACACCAGGTTACTTTAAGCTGGCTTTTGGCTTCACAGTTTCTGAGGTGGAACGCACAAACTTGCGTCTTTGATGGGTTTGCGCGAAGGTGGTTTTCTTCATAGTAGGATGTTAGTCCCTCCAATGCCACAGAAAGCATTTGCTCCACGGTGTTAAAATCAGTGCTTTGGGCAGTGACACATAAGTCATCAGCATATATAAAACGGCGTGTGACACCGTCTATAGGTTGGTCATTCGTGTAGATGTTGTACAGCAGCAGTGCAAGCACACTTCCCTGAGGAAGACCATTCTTCTGAATACGCCACCTGCTGCACTTTGCACCTAGTTCAACATAGAACTGGCCATTCTGAAGCACGCTTTCTACTGGTTTAAGGAAATAAAGTTGGAGGGGACTGAGATTTTTCAACTCAGAATAAAAGATCTACAAGGATTATTATAGAAATATGCATCTGTGTTCAGGGGAGAGCTCCGGAAGATTCAGGGGCTGCAAGCTAAAATCTTGGATCCCGGACCCAGCTATTTGAAGACGAAGCCAGTCCCCTGTGCATTATGAGAAAAAAATAGATATTGAATTGGACAGGCTGGAAAGGTTGAGAGTCTTATGACCTGTACAATTTTCTGAATGGGCAATACCCATAGATCTGGTACTAAAGCCTGATCAGAGTGTGCGAATTTGTGGGGACTACAAGTTGACCATTAACAAAGCGGCCAGACTTGATAGGCATAGGCATCCTATACTGAAAATTGATGAATTATACTCCAAGCTGGCAGGGGGAACCACATAAAAGAAACTCAACATGAGCCAGCAAGTTGAGCTGGAAAAGACCTCTTGGGATTTTGTGACTGTCAACACACATAGCAGGTTATACCAGTTTGCCAGGCTACCCTTCGGAGTCTTATCAACTTGTGCCATTTTCCAATGGACTATGGAAAATTTACTCTAAGGTCTACCTCATGTTGTGGTTTATCTTGATAATGTCCTAGTAACAGGACTAACTGATGAAGAACACCTGCCTAACTTGGAAGAGGCATTGAAGCATTTCTCACAAGCCAGAGTACGCTTGAAAAGGGAAAAATATATCTTCCAAGCAAAAGGAGTGATTTACCTAGGTCATAGGGTCAACTCGCAGGGTCTTCACCCAATAGAAGACAAGGTGTGAGCTATTTGTGAGGTGCCCTGAAAAATGCCACAGAATTCAAGTCCTTCTTGGGAATGGTTAACTGCTATGGTCGTTTTCTCCCAAATTTGTCAACAGTATGGCTCCATTATGCGGGTTACTCAAGAGAAACCACAGGTGGACTTGGCAAGATCCACAACAACAGGTTTTTTACAGCAGTAAAGCAATTAGTTCATTTATCTGCCCTGTTGGTACATTTCGACCCAAAGAAAGAATTGATTTTAACCTGCGATGCATCCCCTTACTGAGTAGAGGCAGTACTCTCCCTCCGGATGGTGGATGGCTCCGAGCAGCCCATTGGCTACGTCTCAAGAACACTCAGTGTGACAGAACAAAGATATACACAAATAGAGGAAGAAGGCTTATCCATTGCATTTGGCATTAAGAAATTCCACCAATACATCCATGGTCACCACTTCACCATCGTATCCGATCACAAGCCACTACTGGGCTTGTTTTGGGAAGATAAGGCAATCCCTCAATCGCCTCAGCACACATCCAAAGGTGGGCACTGATTCTAGCTACTAGCGAATATACTTACAAATATACCGGGAAGCCAGATTGCCAATGCCAACACACTGAGCCGATTACCTCTAAAGGACAGCAATGTGAATGTCCCTATTCCTCAAGAACTTGTCTTTTTATTAAACTTCCTGGATTCATCACCAGTGAGTGCCAAACAGGTCAGAGAATGGACAGACTGTGATCCAGTTTTGTCTCAGGTCAGGGAACAAATCTTGCAGGGATGGTCTAATGTGCCAAAGTCAGACAAAATGAAGTCCTATTTTAACAGGTGATACGAGCTCACCTGTTAGGATGGCATCTTACTCTGGGGAGCGAGAGTCATTGTGCCATCCAGAGGCAGACAATCATTATTGATAGAATTGCATAGTGCTCACCCCTGCATTTCCAGAATGAAAATGTTGGTGCGGAGCTACTAATGGTGGCCAGGGATGGACATTGAAATCGAAAACATGGTCAAGAGTTGCATGCAACACGTGTAGAAATTGTCTCCTTTTGCTCCCCTGCATCCTTGGGAATGGCCAGGAAGGCCATGGGTCCACCTCCATGTTGACTACGTGGGGCCTTTTTTTTGGGCACAATGTTTCTCTTACTTATTGACCCTCACTCCAAATGCGATCGATGTTTACGAGATGAGGTCACCCACATCGACCCCATAGTAGAACATAATAGTCCCTCAGGCTATAGCCTCTGGTGACAGGCTGCTGACCCGTTCCAGGCAAAAAAACTAACCATGGAAACAGACATAAGTACGTGCTTTTTCTGCCACCATGCACGGGAAAGGTTTAAGTAATGATGAAATTGGGAAATTGTTGAAATTTTTTGCTATAAATCCATGAACACTAGGATTTAGATTGAGACTGACCAAATCCACACAGAACTTTGATGCACCCAGCTAAACAGAATATCTACACTGAATCTAATTCATCAAGCCTTTTCTAAGCTCTATAATTATTAGAATACTATGTTAATAGATGGAACTAGGCAGTATCTTCACACACATATTTACCCTCCATCGCAGCAGGACCTGCTGTATGTTGTGACCCCCTTGTAGAGGCTCTAAATATACAAGCAGTAATGACATTTTTACATGCAGAGCATTCACAACTTCTAGGAACACTGTTATGAACAGATGTTCCCAATGAGAATTTTAATGGGATTTTTGTCAGTGTCTTCTCCATGCACCTCCGGCAACTAATCATAATATCATATTATAGCTGCAGGATTAGCTAATAAAAGCTGAAAGATCACAGATTGGAATGCCCTTTAATATTCTGTGAGATTCATTAAAATCTTATATCTTATCTTCTTTCGTGTCTCTAATGAGGGTCCAAAAGTGCATTGCGCTGTGCGACAAAGGTTTTTCTTTGTTAAACATCACCTTTACTATTTAATTGGTTCTTGATGTAGCCACGGCTTGAAGGCTGAGCCATTAACTTAATTTTTTGCCGTCTGGTTGCATTATATATTCAAAGCATTGTCAAATTAAAACTATATCCTCTCTGGCAGGCCATAAAAGCCAGACATGAATAGGATTCCAAATTTAACCAACATCTTTCTATTCAGTATATTCTACCTTTGCAGTTTTGGTGTGGATGGTGTCCATAATTAATTTATCCTCCTGAGCCTTCGTTAAGCCAAAATTGAAAATTACAGAATATTAAAGGATCATTAGCTACTGTATCATTTTGTGAATTTACCTTCCCACTCATTTACATTGTTTGGACATTTATCTATAATGGATTGCAGTAATCTATTTGCAGTCATATGAGCTAAACAAATGAGCTAGTCTGCTCAATCATCATTTGGTAGATCGATCTTAATTTCCAAAAAATGACTCAAAATTGCAATAAGAAAATTGTGTTTCTAGTTGTTGCTGTTTGAGATGGTTACTCCAATCTACACAATGTATATGAACATCCTACTTAATAAGATTTTTGTGAAATTGAATGGACCTTTTTATTACTTTGCTCATGTTGGGTGTGAATATTGTAAGAAGCTTACTTGATGCACAAAATAGAAATAAAATATGAATTTGTGGCATTTAGGATATTATGCAAATCAAACTTGTTTTGGCTCTTCCCAATTTTCAGCCTTCATCTCCTGAAGGCATTGACTAATACTAAGCTGCCTATAAGCTCAGGCGTTCGTCCTTTCTCTTTGAACATGGGCAGTGAGTATCAACAGGTTATTTCATCATAGCCATTATCACAGCCAAACATGATTTGGTTTTACAATTCTTGCCTGGTAAGTTGTTCTTTCGCTCTCCATGTCATCCAATTGGAGCCAATCTTGAGTGAAAAGAATTCCAGTTTCAGAAGACTTGAGATGGCTCCCCCATTAGCTCAGCAAGTTTATCTAGTAAGTGGTCCAGCTATATGGACTGTCAAAATTCCAGTTTCAGCCTTCAGGTTGTGCTGAGTTAACTAATTTTAAACAAAGGAGTGTTTGTGGTGCTTGAAATGGGTTGAGGACTCGAAGATTTAGAGGAAGAAAGCAAATGGGAATCCTCCTTTTGTTCATTATTTATTTATCCTGCTGGAATTGTACCTGTCTGAATTTTGAATGAGAATCAACTATCCTAAGTGATAGCCACTGTTCAATGGCAAAGAGTGATGAATTTAAGGCAATTTATATCAGCAGAGAAAAAGTATTGGTGATACTTAAGGGATTAAAATTTGCCAAATCTCCAGGTCCTGATGGCCTGCCTCCTATGGTTTTAAAGAGGTAACTGCTGAGATAGCGAATGCATGGGCTATTATTTTTCAAAATTCCTTAGATTCCAGAATATCCTCAGCAGATTGGAAGTTAGAAAATGTAACACTGCTATTCAAGAAAGGATGGAAAGAGAAAATATGAAAGTGCAGACCAGATAATATGCTGGTGTCTATTATTAAGGAAGTCTTAACAATACAATTGGAAAATCAACATGAATTCACAAAAGCGAAATCATGTTTGACAAATTTGTTAGAGGATTTTGAGGATGTAACTAGTAGGGTTGATAAAGGGGAACCTGTAGACGTAGTATACTTGAATTTGCAAAAGACATTCAAGATGTTTGCATGCTGCTTGTCCCAACAACCCCCCCCCCCCCCCGCCCTTCTTCCCTCCCCACCTTAAACCAGCTTATATTTCACCCCTTTCCTATTTCTACTTAGTTCCGTTGAAGGGTCATGAGGACTCGAAATGTCAACTTTGCTCTTCTCCGCCGATGCTGCCAGACCTGCTGAGTTTTTCCAGGTATTTCTGTTTTTGTTTTGGATTTCCAGCATCCGCAGTTTTTTGTTTTTATTTTTGTTTTTAATACAAATGGCATGTTGGCCATTATTGCAAGGGAATTGGAGCATAAGAATAAAGGAGTCGTGGTACATTTATATAGGGTGATGAGGCCACAACTGGTATACTGTTACACTTATCTTGGAGGCAGTACAGTGAAATTTCACCAGATTGGTTCCTGGGATGACAGCATTATATAATGATGAGCAGTTGTGTAAATTAGGCTTATATTCCCTGGAGTTTAGGATGATGAGAGGTGAATGAATGGGCTTCACAGAGCAGACACAGAGAGGTTGTTTCCCCTGGCTGGGGAATCTAGAACACAAGGGCAAAGCCCCAGAATAAGGGGATGATCATTCAGGACTGAGATGAGGAGAAATTTCTCACTCAGAGGATTGTAAATCTTTGGAATCCTCTACCATAGAGGGGTAGAGAATACTCCACCATTGAGTATATTTAAAGCTGAGATAGATTGTTGTTCTTTCATAGAATCAAGGTATATAGCAAGGAAGCAGGAAAGTGGAGTTGACGCAGAAGATCAGCCATGATTATACTGAATGGTGGTGCAGACTCGAGGGGCCGAATGATCTACTCCTGTTCCCATTTCTTATGTTCTTATTTTCTCACATGAATAATTTTCACTTGATCAGGGTCCACAGTCAATAACTTCAAAAAAGCAGAGTTAAAAAAAATTGGAAAGTAAATGAAACCTGATGATACAACTGTGGAGGCACTGTAGAAAAGCGAAGTAATGTACTTAAAAATCAAAAAATATCAAAGGAAACAAATGTGTAGAATAGGAAATTATAGAATGATGAAAGTGATTACAAAAATAAAAAATTGCAAGATATAATTGGAAAGAAAAGTGAATGAGGGGAACAGAAAATCAAGGAAGCTGAAGAATTTTTGATGTTTGTTTTCGTTGTTTAATGTTACCTGACCTGATTTTTAATCATAGCACCATAACGTTATGGTCTGTTTCATCAGCAAAAGATAATGACTAGACAGTGTCTAGAATTCACAATTGTTTTCAATGTATTCTAATCCTAGATGATGGTCTTCATGGCACTGATGAGTAAGAGGAGGAGGTTGGTTATGTTAATAATGTTAATGGTAAAGGAGGAAATATTACTATAGAACAAAATTAAAGCTGAAAGGTAAACCTCATACCTGCGCAGTCTGTGGTGATTTTGCTGCTTGCTTTCCTTGACCTTGCTGCATCCATTTGTACTCGAGGCCTGCACCACTGTACCTGCACTTGATGTCTCAGTTCTCCTTTCATTGTTCCTGTATGACTGGTAGCTTGATGTACCACTGTGTTAAAAACAGAAGAAATGGAGAATTTTGTTAAGTATGATGAATGTAAGCTCAATCCATTCATTGTTCGACAAAATGTGAGGGAACAAGCACCTGGTCAGTCTCAGCAGTGGGGTTATCTTTCATCTTCCTCACTAAGCAGTAATATGACAGTGTGGATCAAACTCCTGCTGCGGAACACATCTGATTTTCATCCTGTTGATTACTGCCCAGGAAGGGATGGTAAAAATGGTCTACATTGACTGTACTGTAATGTTTCATTGTAACTGTATGAAAATGAGGCTGACCAAAATGGTTGCTTCAATGGCATTTCAATTATTAGCCCTAGTTCTAAATAATTGTTCAATACTGCTGTCATAACACCGAGTTCTATATGGTACAATAATTATCCCCCGCGTTTCATATTGCTTGGCGATGAATGACATATACAGTCTTTAACTGTTCAAAACAGTTCAGCAAAGGTGTTAATAGCTGTTTGTCATCTCAATAGTTTATGAGATATTGCACTAAAACATTGTTCACTCAAACAATGTGAAAGGGTCACAGTGAGGCGTCCATCACACTAGGATAGAAATCTTTTAGAGATTGAAATCTTGCCATGGAAGCGGGACTGTAGAATGATATGGACACAAAAGATTCAGTACAAAGCTTCAGAGTGCAAAAAGAAATAGTGTAGAGCTTTAACAACCAGTGACAGCGGTTTTCAATTGCTAATCACTGGTAGATTATCGCTTGATATACTTGCTGTGATTATGTCACAGTTGGCAATGCTTTACTGACATGAATCAGAATAGATATCCACCCCTTGCTGACAAAAAAGGGCCCAAAATGAGCCTCTTATATCCTATTGTAAATATTACTATACAACTGAGTGCAAGAATGAAATCCTTTCCTGGGATTTAAGTAACTCCAGACCCACAGCAATGTGGTTGACTCTTAAATACCACTCTGAAATGGCCGAGCAAGCCACTTAGTTGTATCAAGCCACTAGAAAGTCTATAAAGAATGAAATTGGATGGGTCACCCGGCATCAACCTAGGCACTGGAAACAACAGTGGCAAACGCAGCCCTGTCAATGCTGCAAAGTCCTCCTTACTAATATCTGGAAGGCTAGTGCCAAAATTGGGAGAGCTGTCTCACAGACTAGTTAAGCAATAGCCTGACATACTCATACTCACTGAATCACACCTTACAGATAATGTTCCAGCCACAACCATCACCACCCCTGGCTATCTCCTGGCCCACCGGCAGGACAGACCCAGCAGAGGTGGCGGCACAGTTGTATACAGTCAGAAGGGAGTTGCCCTGGGAGTCCTCAACATCACCTCTGGACCCCATCTAATCTGGTGGCATCAAATCAAACATGGGCAAGGAAACCTCCAGCTGATTACCACACACTGCCCTCAACACCCGACCCCGTCAGCTGATAATTCAGTGCTCCTCCATGTTGAACACCATTTAGAGGAAGCACTGAGGATGGCAGGGGCACAGAATGTACTCTGGGTGGGGGACTTCAATGTCCATCACCAGGAGTGGCTCGGTAGCACCACTACTAAATGAGCTGGCCGACTCCTAAATGACATAACTGCTAGACTGGGTCTGCAGCATGTGGTGAGGGAACCAACAAGAGGGAAAAACATACTTAACCTCATCCTCATCAACCTGCCTGTTGCATGAATCCATGACAGTATAGGTAGGAGTGACCACCACACAGTCCTTGTGGAGACAAAGTCCTGTCTTTGCATTGAGGATACCCTCCATTGTGTTTTGTGGCACTACCACTGTGCTAAATGGGATAGATTTCAAACAGATTTAGCAACTCAAGGCTGGGCATCCAGCAGACGCTGTGAACCATAAACAGCAGCAGGATTGTACTCAACCACAATCTGTAACCTCATGGCCCAGCATATCCCCCACTCTACCATTACCACCAAGCCAGGGGATCAACCCTGACTCAATGCAGAGTTCAGGACGGCATGCCAGGTGCAGCACTAGGCATACCTAAAAATGAAGTGTCAACCTGGGGAAGCTATGACTCAGAGCTACTTTTGTGCCAAACAGCAATAGTAGCAAGTGATAGACAGAGCTAAGCGATTCCACAACCAACGATCAGATCTAAGCTCTGCAGTCCTGCTACATCCAGTCGTGAATGATGGTGGACAATTGATGGAGGAGGCTTCACAAATATCCCCATCCTCAATGATGGGGGAGCCCAGTACATCAGTGCAAAAGATGAGCTGAAATATTTGCTACAATCTTCAGCCAGAAGTGCCGATTGGATGATCCATCTCAGTCTCCTCTGAAGGTCCCCAGCATCACAGATGCCAGTCTTCAGCCAATTAAATTCACTCCATGTGATATCAAGAAATGGCTGAAGGCACTGGATACTGCAAAGGCTATGGGCCTTGACAACATTCAGTAATAGTACTGAAGACTTGTGCTCCAGAACTTGCTGCGCCCCTAGCCAAGCTATTCCAGTGCATCTATAACACTGGCATCTACCCAGCTATATGGAAAATTGCCCAGGTATGTATTGTACACAAAAAGCAGGACAAATCCAACCCAGCCAATTACCACCCATCAGTCTACTCTCGATCATCAGTAAAGTGATGGAAGGGGTCATCAACAGTGCTATCAAGCGGCACTTGCTTAGCAATAACCTACTCACCAATGCCCAGTTTGGGTTCCAGCAGGGCCACTCAGCTCATGACCTTATTACTGCCTTGGTTCAAACATAGACAAAAGAGCTGAATTCCCGAGGTGAGGTGAGTGACTGCCCTTGACATCAAGGCAGCATTTGACTGAGTGGCATCAAGGAGCCCGAACAAAACTGGAGTCATTGGAAATCGGGGGGAAAACGCTTTGCTGGTTGGAGTCATATCTAGTACAAAGGAAGATATTTGTGGCAGTTGGAGGTCAATCATCTCAGTTCCAGGACATCACTGCAGGCGTTCCTCGGAGTAGTGTCCTCAGCCCAACCATCTTCAGCTGCTTCATCAATGACCTTCCTTCCATCATAAGGTCAGAGCTGGGGCTATTCACTGATGATTCCACAATGTTCAGCACAATTCGCAACTCCTCAGTCCATGTCCAAAAGCAACAAAACCTGGACAATATCCAGCTTGGGCTGACAAGTGACAAGTAACATTCACACCACACAAGTGCCAGGCAATGACCATCTCTGAAAAGAGAGAACCTAACCATCACCCCTTGACATTCAAAGGCATTATCATCACTGAATCCTCCACTATCAACATCCTGGGGATCACCATGACCAGAAACTGAACTGGACTAGCCATTTAAATACTGTGGCTACAAAAGCAGGTCAGAGGCTAGGAATCCTGCAGCAAGTAACTCACCTCCTGTCTCTCCAAAACCTGCCCACCATCAACATGACACAAATTGGGAATGTGATGGAATAATCTCCATTTGCCTGGATGAGCGCAGCTCTAACAACACTAAAGAAGCTCAACATCATCTAGGACAAAGCTGCTCACTTGATTGGCACCTCATCCACAGTGGCAGCAGTGTGTACCAGATGCAATGCAGAAACTCACCAAGGCTCCTGAGACAGCATGACTGCTACCATCTAGAAGGACAAGGGCAACAGATGCATGCAAGTACCACCACCTGCAAGTTCCTCCCCTCACCATTCTGACTTGGAACTATATTGCCATTCCTTCACTGTTGCTGGGTCAAATTCCTGGAACTTCCTCCCTAACAGCACTGTGGGTGTGCCTACATCACATGGACTGCAGCAGTTCAAGAAAGCAGTTCACCCCCACATTCTCAAGGGCAATTAATGAATGAATAAAAAATTTAAAAAGTAATCAGTGATTTAGCTTTCTTGCATTCACTTGTGAGCATCAACTTTTCTATATGTAAACATTGAGGTCATAACCATGTGTGAGCCCTATGGTACTATATGGTGGGAAGTAGGAGATTTGGAAGCTGAGGACAATAGTTTTGTAGAGCACTGTAGTGTGAAAAAAGCCTTGCTTTAAATAGCACTTTTCATGACCACTGGACATCTCAAAGCACTTTACAGCCAATGAAGTACTTTTGAATTATAGTCTCTGCTGTATTGTAGGGAACACTACAGCCAATTTGTGTAAAGCAAACTAACAGCAATGTGATAATAGCCAGATAATTTGGGGTTTTTGTGTGGTGTTGATTGTGTGTTAAATATTGGTCAGGACACCAAGGAAATCTCTAACCCGCTCTTCTTCAAATTATGTCATGGAATCTTTTGCATCAACCCAAGCAAGCAGATGTGGTCTCGGTTTAACATCTTGTTCAAAAGATGGCACCTCTGACAGTGCAGCACTCCCTTAGTACTGCACTGGAGTGTCACTGTTGGTTTTGAATGCTTAAGCCCTGGCATGGGACTTAAAACCATGAATGGGGGCAATGGAAACCAAGGGAGTCATGATGACTGAAATAATATAGAAAGGGAAAGATAGTAGAGTGCTTCAGGTTACAGTAGGAAAATTACTTTTCTACATATCCAAATATTGAAACTGCAAAAAATAATTTCATTCCTTGTGCAGGAGATTCATTGCTTGTTTGGATTTGATTAAAAAATCTGGTCAGTTAGAGATAACAAACAGAATGTAACTAAAGAATCAGTTACAATGATCAAGTCAGCAGAGTAACAGAATGGGAACAAATAGCTTGGGGCTAAAATGAATTGCTTGTTATCCATACCTGCAACAAGCATACACTGAAGCATTACTGGGGAAATTCTTCAAATTACACACTAGTGGTAAGAAACCTTGCCTACAGCCTGTGTACATCAGAAAATTACTGAGAGTGGATGTAATCTTTCAACATTGACAGGTAGGCTAGAATCTCAGAATGGTTTGGGTCTTCTGCCAACACTTTTGTCTGGAGTACATGAGAAAGCAGTTCTATTAACACTCAAAATCTCTTTAGCCATGAAGCATGTTCCTCAGTAAGCGCTTTCTGTTGAGTAGAGCACAAGCCTAATTATGGTGTATATTGCATCAGTGATCACACAGTTTGATCATCATAATCTCTTGTTTCATTCGAAAAGCAGAAAAAAAACACAGCAGTTCCAATGAAAGATCATTGATCGGAAAAGTTGGGCGGAATCTTCTGGCCTCACCAGCAGCAGGAAGTTTAGCAGGCAGGGGAACTTAATTTGGCGGGAGGCAAGGATCAGCTTCCCAATGGCATGTTGAACTTTAGCAATTATGTTCTTGGAGTTTTAAAGGTGTGTCGAAACTCCCAGTGCACAATGCGAAGCCCTTTTGTATGCATTAGCAAGCCACGCATGCTCATTAAAAAGCCACCTTGCCAGAAATAAGCTCCCCCTCCAAATTAGGTTCTCGCCAGCAAGAAATTAGAATGTTCATTTTTCTGACTGTGCATAAGTGGCATGCACCTAGCAAGGCAGACTTCATCCATGATTAATGGTGAATTGCTATTGCATTGTCCTCTTTGGGGAGCACCTGCAAATGCCAGCCAAAGCTTGAGAGTGGGTAGTGGTAGATGATGACCAATGAAAGGAGGAAGGGTTAGCGGAGAAGGGTGGAGCAGTGGCCAGACAAAGGTGGAAAGGGTAGTGCAGGATGTCTGGTGCCTTCTAAATATGGCACCCAGATCTTCAATCCCATGAGGTAATGGCCTTCCCCAACTGCAAGAAGCAGTGAGCTCCTCGCGAATGCATATTTAATGAGCTGAACAGCGCAAGATCACGCATGGTCAGCCACCCCACACCCACCCCCACCAACCCCCCGGAGCAGAAATCACTCCTGCTTCCACTCCCAGCTCCAAACTTACACTCCGGAATGGAAGATTCCGGGCGTTAACTCTGTTTCTCTCCACAGTTGGTGCCTAGCCTGCTAAGTAGTTCTAGCATTTTCTGTTTTTATTGCAACATGAACCACTACATATGGTCTAAAACCATTGTTTTGTTTAACACTCTGAGCACTGTATATATCAGGGAGGAAATGTAGGATATAGAAAGACAATAAAAACAATATAGCAAACAATGCATGGAAAGAATTCCAGTTGGGGTAAGATGTCCTCCCAATTGTTTGCTATTATTCCATCAGCAACGCCAGGAAAAAACAGCATACACAACCATTTCTCCATGGTTTCTGTCCCTGTGATAATGACTTAGAGTGAAGGATTGGGGAGTTGTGAATGATTAGGAAGCTACAGTGAACGATTGCAGAGTTACAATAATTAGTCAGTGTGTTATGATAGACATTCGGCGAGTTACGATGAAGGATCAGTGAGTTACAATGGTGATCAGAGAATTAGAGTGGATGATGAGGTGGTAATGGTGGACGATTGGGGCGTTACAGTTGGGGATCAAAAGAAACCCACAGAAATTCCAAGCGAAAATTTGTCCACAAAGGATTCTTACAATGTATCTCTTACATTGCTTGATCAGGGATCGGACTTTGGATGAAAAGATCTTTTGTTGGCCTGCAAGTTTACTGATCATCAGTCAGATGCAAGCATCCTTTGCTGTGATTTGCGTTGCAGAGTTCTTTCACGTTACAGCCATTTCTTCGACAACAGCTGTCACACTTTGTGAATAGGGAGTAAATTCCCATCTAACATGTCCCTGATGCAGAGGTTCACGTGACTAGAGCGGTGAAGTATGAATAATGACATCAGCGTTTTAATGCCTAGATGTGTATCTTCCTGCAATCATTTTCCTTTAAAGCTTCAGCAATCAGCAAAATTACATTTGTCTATTCTACAGTCTATCAGTCTGCATGCATTAACATTTCAAAAAGAGTGCTTTTGGTATTCGACAGTAATTGAAACCCCACAAGTTCATCTATTGGCACAAGCCAGATTTGACATATATAAATTAGCCTTCATCCTTCAAAGGACCAATAATTTGACTAGTTTGTCTTCAAAAGCAGTTCTGTTTATTTGAATTTGGTGAGGGAAGACTGCTGCCATTTTGGCTCTAGCTATTTTGAAAACCATGTAAAATAATTCACACAGTTCACCATTTGTCACAGGTCAAAAGCTTTGCAGTCATTACACTCACCCAACCATATACTACTGCCTGCATAAAGGGATTCTGCTCACAGACATCTGCCAACACAGATCTAAACTGGGAATTGGACGAGAGTTAGCCTGTGTGATTGACGACCACTTTCCTCTCTCCTTGCGACAGTTGCTGGGATTCTGTTCAGTATTTTACCTGCCAATCAGCTTTTTTACCAATAGGCAAGTCCAACATAGAAAAGGGACATTAATGGAGCAGGGCAGGGGTGAGGATTTATCTTGAGTTCAGAGTTTTGCATTGCTGTTTATAATGACTTATTGAAAACTTTTATCATAATGTATAAAATCTTATATAAGTGCGCATCTCCTATTTGCACAACTTGACTTTCTGTTATGTTGTTGTTGTACCTTTTGTGTCAGCTCTTTCCTATTATAAAGTCCTGTGTCCACATTTATAATGAGTTTTGTCAAAGTAAACTTGTTACTCTGATTGCACAATCTAGCCTCTGGGCTCCCACAATACCCTCAAAATGCTTTCTGAAGACACACAAGAAAGAGTTTGGATTTATATTTCTGGTTATTATCAGATCAGCCATGATCTTACTAAATGGCGGAGCAGGCTTGAGGGGCTGAATGGCCTACTCCTGTTCCTTGTTCGTATGTTCGTATATTGCTGGCATGATGGACTGAATAGCCTCCTTCTGTGCTGAGTGATTCTATGATTATCTGCTGAAGCACCTTTCACAATCCTAGAACAAAGATGTCTTAAAGCACTTTGCAACCAATTAAGTGCTTCTGGAGTACAGTCCCTACCACAGCAAGTATAGAACAATACATGACTTACATAAGACTGTCCTTAAACTATTCCCAAAACAATGAAGTGTCAAAATTCTTCCTAAAATATGTAAATCAAATCTCTGATGAATTGCTACTTAACAAATATTTTCACAGAGCTGCTTTGCCCAACTTATTTCCACTGTACACATACAGTACAACTGAGATCCAGAGTGGAAAACACAACTCTTATAAACTGGTTGGGTGGGCATCTTCTGCAGATTCCTTACAATAGCCAACCAAATTCCCACTGATGAAAATCCCTTCTTACAACATATTTGCTTACAATAAGAAAAAAAATATTGCCCATGAGCATTGAAAGGCAGTAAACTCATTGAGGGGAAAGAATCCAAATTTATGGATTGGATAACAATGCGATGAATATTGATTTGGTAATGTAAGCAACCTAATATTGACAAAGCACTGACTATAATAATGTCGTTACACGCAAAAAGCAAAACACTCAAGTCCCTGCTGGTGAAAATCAAGATGCCTCGGAAGGTAGCTGAAGAGTAGCCTCAAAGTAACGTATCTTTCATAAGCTTTAGTTCCAATATTTTAGGGAGTGTGTACAGCCTCATGTATCATCTTGTCATCTTTGAGTTGAGCTTTTAATGAGGTTTTACAATCCACAACATCTTGTTTGAATCAATTAAATTCCTGACTTTCTAACTGAGAGTATTGTTGCAATGGCAATTTAAATGACATTTTTCTTAAGCTTTCTCAACATATATGTCCCTCTGTTTTGATAAAGGCAACTGCTTTTTACAAGAGAAAACACAGCCGGAAAGACACAGTAGGATGGGTTGAGAGAGACTCCATGGGGCACAGATTGTGAGAGATAGATCACTTTGATAAATGTTGCTGTGGTTCAATGTTTAAATGGACTCCAATCAGTTCAAGGTCAGGAAAGGCTTCAGCACACGTTATCTAATTCCTTGCTCCAGCAATTTTCCACCTAATCTATTTTGATTACAGCCTATTACTTATCTGTTATTAATCAAGGTGTACAGCAAACCAACATAAAAGCAGAGATAAGCCTTAATTAATCAGTCTTTTATGTAATGACAATTCCAATCTTCCCTCTATGCTTCTGTGACTGTTTTCAACCTGACAGCTAATACTGTTCTACCCAACAAAACAACCTACAACAATAGCACCTCCTTCTTCTCCTTACAGTGTTCGTTTTCCAATCTGAAGACCATTCAAGAGACACAAAGCATTCATTGCTGAGCTTTATTGGACATTGCAATTGACTGTCAGCAGATAGCAGCTCGAAAACTCTGTTGATGAGTCTACTAAATGAAATCGATTCTTCCATCAGCAACACACTTTTCTCTGATCAAACTAAGAATTTATGTGCACTTTTGAAGGCAATAACTACCTTCATCTCAAGCTGGTACAGTTCATACCTGTCAGTGTTGTTTAATTCACTCCAACATGCCATTGCTCTGAAGACTAAAAAATGGTAAACTCTACAAAACAATACCTGGCTCATACAGACTTTTCTTGTCGCTTGACTAGTTAGGAAGGAAAGAACAGCAAGGATGTGATTGCATCTTGAAGCCTTGCACGCTGCTTAGCAACATTATTCAAAATGAAGTCACTCAATTAAGCTCATCAAATAACAATTGCACTACTACATAATAAAGGTTAGCAAATTGCTCATGCAAATCTCAGTTGTGAAATATATTACCTAATGTGGAACTGAGCCATAAATACCCAGAAGATACCAGACTTCATCACCCCAAGTTAGTAGATCTGATAGAAGGGAAGGCCCATTGTATTAAGTGCCACTCAGACACATGAATGGACAGCAGTGGACCTTTCCTGGGATCAAGGACCTGCTGAGAGCTGCCCAGTCAGACGCCAGCAGCGCTATTGAACAGCAATGCTACTGGGAAGGCAGCTTCTGCTGCCAGCACAACACCCAGCTGAGGCCCAGGATTGTCGCTGGATCCCATGCGACAGGAGAGCGATGGCGGGAGGAAAGAAGTGGGGAGGAAGAGGGTCGGCAGCAAGGGGAGGGATTGGCTCTCAGCAGGTCCACCCCTTTTCCAATGCCTTGCCCCTCCATCAGGCACTGAATACCTTTGAACAAGGGAACTGCCGCCTCAAGGAGCCTGGAAACAACCGTGCATGGATTTGCTTGTGTTCCCAGCATGGCAAGCGGCCCGCCACTATCCACCTCCACCAAATCAGCATTGGCTTAATACCAGCGGTGGTGGGATGAAGCCCTTAAATGGGCCTTGCTGCCATGGACCTAATCAGGATGGAGGCATAAGGTGGTGTGGTCGCCACCTTCCACTTTCCCGCCTGATTAAATGCAACCAAACTCGCCACAGGGAAGGGCATAGCCTATCTATGGGCAGAGTTTTACATTCCCCCACTGGCAGGTTTGTAGACGGAGGTTGGTTGTAAAATTCCCTGACTGACCTTCCCACTGGGCTCTCCACAAGTTTACGGTGGGCCTGTGAGGCCTAGGCTGTTCATGCACCCTCCACCCCCCCCACCCCGCCCTTGACTGATTAAGTCCCTTAAGTGGTTAATTAATGACCACATAAGGGCTGTTTCCTGCCCAGCCTCAATTTTCAAGCTGGCAAGAGGAGTTCAGGGATAGGGCAAATCCGAAAAGTGACTCTATTCAGGCCTCAGGTAGGAAGAGGATGGGGGCGCCTCTATCAATGGCCTGTTTTTTACATTGGGCACCCCCCCAAAAGCTCTGGCCTCTGTGGGTGCTTCTGCCCCACCTGCTTTCTCCACCAACACTGCAACCCCTCTACCCAGTCCTTGGAGCCTCACCACCTCTTCCCGCCCTCAGATCCCCAAAACTTACCTGGTCCTGGACTCCTGGGACTCAGAGGACTGCTTGTAGTCACAGTCCTGTCCACTGCAGCTTCTGGCACTGCTGGGACTAGACTGTTGTCACCCAATCAAATTGGCCGGCAGCTCTCTGAGGCGGGAATTCCTTCTGCGTGAGGGGTGGAATTTCTACCTCTGGTCAATTAACCCTCCTTGAAGTGTTTAGTGGCTGGGGGCACAGGTAGTATGGGGGCAATGTTTTTGCTGCCATCAGAATAATTCTGGCCTATATCTTATTGCAGTCAATTGGTATGATCCTCATTATATGCCACATCTCCAAGTTTGGTTTCATCGGCAAATTTTGAAATATTACTCTGTATTCCAATATCCAAGCCATTTATATACATATCAAAAAAGCAGTGGTCCTAGCACTGACATTTAGCAAGCACCACTGTCTACTATTCTCCAGTTTGAAAAACACCCGCTTACCCCGAGTTTGTTTTCCATCCTTAAGCCAATATTTTATCAAAGCTAACACCGACATTCCAATCCATAAGCCTGAATTCTGTTACTCATCCTTTTATGTGGTACAAACATTTTCTTAGAATCCATAGAAACAATTTCCACTGAATCCCCTTCATCAACCATCTCTGTTACTTCATGAAAAATTAAATTTGCTTATTCAAGCACAGTCTGCCTTTTACAAATCCATGCTAGCTTTCTTCAACTCAAACCTTTGATTTTTTTTCCCCTTGATTATTATTTCTCAAACCTTATCCACCACTGATGTTAAACTGACCGGCCTGTAGTTGCTAGGAACGTCCTTACACCCTTTCTTGGGTAAGGCTGTCACATTTGCCACTCTCCAATCCTCTGGCACCACTCCTATTTCTAGGGAAGATTGGAAGATTTTTTTTATTTATTTACTTGTTCATGGGATGTGGGTATCACTGGCAGGACCAGGAATACCCACTGTGCTGTTCGGGAGGGAGAACTGCTATAATGGCAAGCCTTTTGCTATCTCCACCCCTCTTCATTTAACAACCTTGGTTGCAAGCCATCCTGAACAGGCAGCTTATCCACTCTAAGCATACATCCTACTTATCAGTTTTCACCCCATTCATTACTCCTACCATCTTTGCTTCTAATGATATTTTGCCAGAACTTTTAAAAAATGTATTTATTATTTATGTCTTTTTAGTTTATTCTTTCATGGATTGTGGGCTTTGCTGGCTAGGCCAGCATTTATTTTTCATTTTCTTCCTAGTAAACACTGATACAATTAACTCATCAAGTATTCTAGCCTTGCCCTATGCCTCTAACAGGTCCCACTACACTTCTTACTACTAGCTTAATACTTACATGCTGGTAGAAGATTTTTGAGTTTTCTTTTATGTTGACTACCATTCTATCCTCATATTCTCTCTTTGTGAGTCTTATTTTCCTGTTCACTTCCCCTCTCAACTTATTGGTCCAGATCTTCCAATGCTGGGGTGATTGCCTCTGACTGTGAAGATTGCTGCAGCCCCATCTCTTTGAATCCTTTCATGCGGTACTTTCTATCTCAGCTGCAGCAGCAATGCTCCTGCACTGCCATCCACAAGAGCATTGGTGAAGAGGAGCAGCACAGAGGACTTGCCCCACCCCCACTTTTACAGTATCAGTTGCCATATTCAGCTAAGTGTTTAAAGGTCCGAAAAATTTTCAGTGGGTGGGTGAACGGATGAGTGGGTGGGCGGCTGGGTGACTCGGTGGGTGCGATGGAAGCATTCAGGGATGGGCAGTTGGGCTGGAGAGCTGGGTAGTTGGTTTGGATGCTGGGTAGGCAGGTCAGTGGTGGGTCGGAGAGGTGGCCAGTCAGGTCAGGGGCTGGGTAGTCAGGTCGGGGGTTGCGATTGGGGGTAAATTGGGGTGGTGGGTTGAGTTACGCTGTTAATCACTGAATTACACCAGAAACTAAGCAGCGTAAGAATTCTACGGTAAGCATCTGGTCTGGGTAAGTAGCACAGATCTAGCCCAAGTCTCCAACACTGAGATTAGTGTAAGAGACATTCACCGAGTGTTGAGGGCAGTGCCAATCAGCCCATCAGAAGTTTAAACGTCCAGGTCAATTACAGCACTTGTGAATGTCAGGACTTTCGATGGGTTCTAAAACTCAACAGTGGCAAATGCCTCAACGTTCATCGATGTTGACATTGGAAGATCTGGCCCATTATGTTTAGCCTGGTGCTCGCTTGAACAATTCACCTGACACACATCCTCCTTTTTATTTCTTCCACCATATTCTTTATCTCCCTCCAAGGAATCGCGACTTTGTTTCCTTTACCTTTAAAACTCCCCCCCTTATTGGAATGTACCTAGCCTGTACCTGAAACATCTCCTCCTTAAAGATCATTCGTTGTTCCACTGCAGTTTTCCTTGTCAGTTTTTGGTTCCATTTTACCCTGGCTAGATCCCCCGCACACACCCCCCCCCCCCCCGCCAACCACCACCCCCCCCCCCCACCACCACCACCACCACCACCCCCCCCCCCCCCCCCCCCCCCCCCCCCCCCCCCCCCCCCCCCCACCCGAGTTGATCCTTTTCCAATTTAGAAGTCCTACTTTAGACCGTTCCTTGTTCTTCTCCATTATTAATCTAAACCTTATGATACACTTCAGGGAAGGAGACGAGTTAAGTGACAGCAGCTTCCCAACTGGCACTGAATTTTGAGAAAGAAAGGGACATAATTAATAAGCTTTTTGGATTCATTTATCATATATATGGATAATATAATATATATTATAATATGATACAACATATATATATAATACATGCAAATATTCCAAACAAATAAAAGTTAGATATTTTGCATGATAATATCAGTTGACATAAATAAAAGAGAAGATTTGTAATATTTATTGTCCTGTTGTGTTTGTGTTCCATAAATTTGAATAGCAATTAGCATTTCAAAATGAAACTGGTTGTCTTTATGTAAAAAGGTTCAGAACACATTAATAGATGATTCATCCAAACAAAAAGCAACAAAGTCATGGGCACATCATGAGGGGAAGGGAAGGAAGACTCAGCATGCATATTACTGTAACATCAGCATCAAGCTTTGCACTGACACTGCAGTAATGGGAAAAATAAATAAATATGGCAACTTCAGCACATCCTCAGGACGTCCCAAAATGCAACCCAATGGATTACGTATGGAATCTTTAGGCTAAATTTCTGACGAATTATAGTGTGATTTCAACCTGACCCTGGAATCATTGCTTGGCCTGGCAATGGACAGAAGGAGGTCATCTCTCTGTCAATGTGGGCCTGAACAAGTTGCATTGCATACATTCAGTGTCAGCATGAAGTTGAAATCACTTTGCTCTGACCCTAAGCCTCTAGAGTGAATGCACTGTTTAGATGACTTCAAAGAGAAAGACATATATTTGGAAAATTCACCCATTACATTGAAGGGGCACAAAAGAGCACAGATGAATCACAAAGAGGAAGGTATTGCAAACAAAAGAAAGAAAGCCTTGCATTTGCTTGGTGCCTTTCTCAACCTCAAGGCATCCCAAACTGCTTTACGGCCAGTGATGCACTCTTGAAGTATAGTCACTATTGTAATACAAAAAAATGGCAGCTAATTTGCACACATCAAGGTTATACAAACAGCAATAGTAGTTCAAAATTTGAGTATTGCTGAAAAAAAGACAAAATGTCTTTTTTTTAATCAATAAACAATAATAACATAATGATCAGAGAATCTGTTTTAGGGGTGTAGACCTGGGGATAAATATTGGCCAGGACACCACCCCATTAAATAGTGCAATGGGATCTTTAAAAACCTCTTGATAGGGCAGACCTATCTAAAACACAACATCTCTGACAATACAGCAATCCCTCATTTCTGTATGGAAGTATCATCTAGATTTTCTCTGGTGTGTAACTTGACTGACTTGGAGGTGAGAGTGCTACCAACTTGGTCATGGCTGGCACACAGTAAAAAACTTAGGATAACCGTTAGATGCCAGGAGGCTGAGCTGAAAGAGGGAAGAGGCCACGTTTGATTCAGTCCTGCATCAACTCATCATACAAACAGAAACAGTTGACCTCAGAGAATGCTTCAATAAAATTGCCAGACCAAAGCTGAACTAAATAAGTTTCACAATCATTGCTTCTCAATATGCAACAAGGCTAATCCAGTTAATCAAATAGGCTGACTCAATAATCAACCTGCCAACTTAGATGCGCACAACTAACCATCCTTCAATTAGAGATACAGCTGATCAGGCCTCATTGGAATCATCTGAGGCATAATCTGTTATGATTGATGTAACGGTCTCAAATACTGTACCATTGTGGTTAATGTTCACTTCTCACATAGAATTATAGAGAATACACAGCACAGAAACAGGCCATACAATCCAGCTAGTCCTTGCCGTCATTTATGTTCCATTTGAGCTTTCATCCCTCCTTTCTTATTTAATTATATTAGCATAACCCTCTATTTCCTTCTCCCTGATATACTTACCCATATGTTCCCTTTAAAAACCGCTATACTATTTGCTTCAACTATTCCAAGTGGTAATGAGTTCCATATTCTCATCATTCTCTAGGTAAAGAAGTTTCTTCTGAATTCCCTAATTGATTTCTTGGTGATTATCATATATTGATGGCCTTTAGTTATGCTGTTCCCCACAAGAGGAAGCATTCTCTCTGTGCCCACTCTATCAAAACCTTTCAGATAAAACCTCTATTATATCACCCCTCAGCCTTCTGTTTTCAAAAGAAGAGACCCAGTCTGTTCATCCTTTCTTGGTAGGTATAACCTTGTCATCTGGTACCATCTTTATGAATCTTTTATGCACCCTCTCCAGTGCCTCTATATCCTTTATAAAACATGGGGATCTGTAAACATCTGTACTTCAGATGTGGTCTGACCAAAGTTGACATAAGTTTAGCATAGCTTTTCTATTTTTTTTCAATTCTATCCCACTATAAATAAACCCTAGTGCTTTGTTTCCTTTTTCCCTTATGGCTTTATTCACCTGTGTCTCTACTTTTAATCATACAGGTATATGTATTCCCAGACCCCTTTGTTTCTCTACACCATTTAGATTCCTATTTTCCAATTAACATATCACCTTACTTTCTTTATTTTTCTCACCAAGCTGGCTCAGTGGAAATGTCTCCTAGAGATTGTGCTTGTCCTTTATGCACTATTTAGTTTGTTAATTTAAAATACCATTTGGCAGCAAAGTTAATTTTGGTAGCTTGTAACAGTAGAATGGAAACCCAATTGTCAGCCATATTGGTGGGGACTCTACCGTCCACTTAACGCAAATGAGCAAATAATTAAATTTTCCATAAGTGAGTGGAGCCAATAATAGATGGAAAGTTGGGTGGGCTCTGTTACAGGCACTAGATCTCCCTGCCCAATTTTTACCCTACATGAATGAAATCTGCAACAAATTCTGTGAATAAACAATTAAATACTTCACAAATGTGTTCTGGCTGGTTTATGCAAAACTGAGTTAATCATCCACTGAAATTATTGTGAATAATCAAGGTTCCAGTCAGTTTTTATTGAAATATGGGCCAAAAACTGCATTTCACTTCCGTTCCCTCCTGTTCCACTTTCCAAGATGTAGCTAAGCAATTACCATGTCATACCGTATAGAAAGAAATCCTCCCACTCCCTCCAGCATCTCCACTTCTGGAACATTCTGACACTTTCTGCACTCTTTTATCCTCTATGCTTGATTTTCCTTAATATATACATATAGAAGATGACTTGCCTGATGCCAATTAATTTGCCTGAAAATGTCACATTGTGTGGAAATGAAATTATGCTAATGTTATGAGTCCTATTACACCAATTATATGGTTTGTATTATGATTAAACATGCTATTTTTCTAATGTTGCCCATTAAAATGTTTTAAGCAGAGTATTAAAGTGAAGGACAATTACAGTTCTGTGATTCACAGCAGATTTGTACTAAAGTACAAAACTTGTGAACAAATGTTAGTGTAAGACAGAAGGAGGCATAAAATATTATTTACAATTTGACTTAAATAATACATTTTTATATTCCAAAAATGAATCCCAAGTCTGTCTTATTCAAATGAGATCTGCCCCTTGATATTTGTCTTAATGGGCTATTTTGTCAACTTGTGCAGTTCTATCAAAGCTGTCTTTAATTTTTTTTTAGGGGGAAAGCTGTAATAGCAACAAATGCCCTATAAATACTGTACTGGAACTAATGGTAACAGACCACAATCAATGTTAGGGAGCATTTACTTATTTTAGCATTAGCACAATGTGATTTTGGCTTTGTACTGACAGTAACCTGGCAGCGTAAATCTGAAGTGCGGGCCTAATCTAACTCCGAAGTAAAGCAGGACTACCTGGGAGAGGAAGTTTCATGTTATATCAGTTTGGCACCACTTGGAGTATAAATCCAATCAAGGGCAAGCATTTACCAAACCATTTCTGTGGTTCAGCTCTGGTTTACAATGTACTCCCTCTGGCCATGTTGTGAATCTGTCTAAACTCAACTCACTTGCTTAGAGCACAGTGATTCTCCCTCAGTTAACTATTGGGAGATAACCTTTCCCTCATCCATGCCCAAACATGCACACAACCCTCTTATGGGCAATACCTTGTAGCTCCAGCCAGGAGTCAGACAATGGATGTGTTCACTTGGAACCTGAACCACAGCTATAGTCTGAAACAGGTAGCTGCTTTGAAAATGCATCATAAGTTGTTGATATCACTTAAGAGATCATTTTGCTGCATTCTGGGGCAACAAGGTCAATGATGAGCTATTATGCTACAGGGTTAAATCATTATACAGATATAGCGATTTAACACTATAAGAAGATAGGGCGAAAACATCTAAAGATTTAAAAGCTAAGGGGAGGTAGGGCTATGAAACTATAGGGCTAAAATACTGTTGGAAGTTAGGGCTATGGCACAGCAGGTGAAAAGAATTCTAAACAAAAGGGCTATAACATTATAATGAAATAGGTTTAATATTATAGGGCTAAACCACTGCAGGGAGGTAGGACTATAACACTAGAGGGACTTTGACTGTAAGACTATAACCTTCATTCCCCTGGAGCAGACTCTTGCAATACTACCCCTTTAAGGAATGTTTTCCATCTGCTGGTGTTGGAGGACAGGAGTGGAATAGACACCGTGGGATGGAAAAATCTAGCTTCTATCCATCTGCACCACTTTATAGCAATAAGCATGAGCTTAGCTTTCAGGCAGGCCTAAAATAGTCTCAAAAAAATTAGCCTTACTCTTGTTTAAATATTACAATGCATTTAATGAAGCCCGGCATGATGTTCTACCCACTTGAGTTCTTCTCCCACACCTCTGGGGTGTGTTTACAGGAAGCTTCATGGATGACGGAGCTCCTAAAGGAACAGAGGTTTTGCAGCGATTATTTTCCAGTGTACTTTTAGCAATAGATTTAATTACAAATCTTTATTGGAGCTTTTCTTTTTTTCCGTTTGTTTTTTTTTCTCTTCTCTGCTTTTCTTCCTCTCCCAACTAAATTATTATAAGGAACCTAAAACAGCCAAATTGTCTGCTTTAGTTCATCAGAAAGATGCCTGTAATTGAAGTATTTCCAAGACTTCACCAGAAAAAGGAAAGATAGGAGGAATGCAAGACACGAGGATTACTAGCTTTCACAGACCAGGGACTGACAAGGCTTTTAAGTAACATTTAGCAACCAATTCTAAATGACTAAACTGAGCTCAGTTTTGAAGTACCAAATATTTTAAGGTTTTACAGTAGCTTAGGGTGAAAGAAGGTATTCCAAGGGAATTAGCAAACATGACACACATACTACCCACAGCCACCATCAATATCTGTAGGCTTGGGCACACCTGGCAATGACTATGGGAAACTGGGTCCTCAGATAGCAAACAGCATGGAACTAACTGAAGACTTATATCATCAGTAGCAAGGACACCTGCTGCTGACTTGCACTGCTGGCGGCAGCACTGGGAGTAGCAGTCCAGGTTAACTCAACCTTTTGATTTTGTGGTACTCACCTCCTGCCATGCTATGGCCATGCTATGGCCCGCATATTGAATAAGTGACCGTTGCATAGGTCAGCACTTCCCTTCGTTTTCCACTCAAAAGCTGCTGTACTATCCAATGTGGCCACACTGCCACATTTTTCAAAGTACAGGGGTCACTTGCAGTAGTAATGTAGCACATTTGCATGGCAATAGGTGGCAAAGCATCATGCAAGTGGGCAGGTTACAATGAGTTTATGTATGAAGCATTTTGAAGATGGTAATGTACCAAAGGTGCCAGTTAAATGTGTACCCTGATGGAGTATGGCCCAGATAAGCAATGAAATCAAGTTATTTGAAAGTTTTGCATGGGCCACAAGTAAATTTGAAGCAAAGTTGACAATAAGGTGTGGCATCTATCTAATTAAAAGCGCTCTTGAGTAGTTTTACTGTGGAAGTTTTTTTATAATCTTTAGAATGATCGGCCTAAACAGAGTTGGTGTATTTGGTGACCGCTTTGGTATGTTCAGAGACAGCGTGTTTGGCCAGTTGCCTGGGCATCATGAGGCGGACAGTGCTCTGGATCTCCCTGGCCGAGATGGTGTGGCGCTTGTTGTAGCGAATGAGGTGCGAAGCTTTGGAGGCGATACGCTTGAAAATGTTGACAACGTAGGGATTCATAACACGCATGGCCTTGGACGAGATGGAATTTTTTTTAATGCTGCACCATTCATTTCCATATCTGTACCATCGGGTGGAATTTTCCATGCCCGCTGGTGTCGGGCATGTTTGGCGATGTGAGCAGACAATATAATGAGAAGGCCAAAAATTAGTTTCACAACGTCATGAAAAAAGTTTGCAATTGTCTACACTGCCTGTCAATGGCGGGCCGCGTTTCCCACCGTCGGACGTTGGAAAATTAATTGTAATACATCTGCATGTCATTATAAATCCAACTCACCGGAATAATCCCCCCACACTGGATCATCTGAGCAATCACGCCGATGTGTTTCACAACCTGGTGAGCTGCACTTCGCTCAGGACCTCGAGGTTTGTTTGCCTACCTTGCTTCAGGCAGCACTCGCAGCCATCAGCACCAGGCTTCACAGGCAGCACCACATCACTTTTAGGGGGGTTCACTTGCAGGTCTGTACCTACCAGACCAGCCATAAAGCGGGTGTGGTTTTTCAACGGTTGCAGGGCCAGAGCTTGCTTGGGGAAGGGAGAAAAGTGGCCTCAGCCAACGGAACAAGCTGCAGGATGAGAGCTGTACCGGGGAAGGGGTATCCCAGGGTGTGTATGGGGGCATATGTTGACCTGTGCAAGTGGCCTCAAGATAGTGATGGCTGAGGAGGCAGTCTCCTGAGGAGATGAGGCCAGATGGACATGTGAGGGTGTGTGTGAGAGAGTGAGCAGCAATGTCCCTTCAGCTGGCAGTGAGTGAGATGTCAGTGAATGTGTGAGGGGCTTGTGAGTGTGTGAGTTTAGGGTGATGAGATGGTTGCCTTACCCTGGCTGTATGGATGAGATCATTCATCTTCTTTCTGCATTGGATGGCCCCTTCTGTGCAGCATTGGCACTGATCTCCACTGCCATCACCTACCAAGTTGAAGTGGTGAGATTGCTGGACCTCCTGCAGCCAGAGCAGGGGTAGAGGACATCACAGCGGGCCCCCACAGCATCCAAAAGGAGTTCCAGGGCTGCGTCGCTGAATCAGAGGGCTGCAGTGTTCTTGTCTTTCGGGGCCATGTCTTCTGTGCAGCAGTCCTGGGCTGGTAGCACTGAGAGGTGTGCATGTGGCTACAATTTAAATATGGCACCCGGCGTAAGGAAATAGCAAAGTGATGGCGTGGTGGGCAAGTGAAAGCCCGCCTGCCTTCAAAACAGCATGTTTCCCCAGAATGTGTGATTATCGAGGTGGGATTAGGACAATACAGTGGGTAAAACGTTCTTTTTCCTGCCCGCTTCCACACTTAGTGCAAACCTGGGACGATTCTGTACCTAGTCTTGCAAGTGTTAACTCTGGCCACAGCCTCCTGTTAAAATTCTTTCCTTTAGGGAGAATGCTTTTGCATCTCAGACAAGGGCACCACTGCACCGCCCCAACCATCCCACACCACCCCACACCTATCTCATACAATAGCACCTCCAAATCACCAGCCATCATACAGGGAGTTTGGGTCCTGCGCTACTTTAGCACTCTTGTCTCCTGTCTTCACACTTAGTTAATGCACCTTCCCTTAGGTTTTTCCAGCCACTTCGTTTCCCCTCTACCCTGGAAAGATGGAAAAAAGGAAACTGAAGCAACTTCTTTCTCAGGTCGCTATTTATCATTAAGTGGGTACATCGTTTTAAGTTTTGTCTATATCCACTTAAGAGCTGTTTATGATTCCAGTCTACTATCCATTGGTGAGTGCCCTCTGCCAGGCCTAACATGAGCCAAAAGCTTGCCACGAATAAGTAAAAGGATCCAATTTTGGGAAATTCCACATACTGTCTCAGTACCACTTATCTAATTATTATTTCCACAAAGGATTAGTGAAACATCTGACTTCAGATCTATGAAAGATATATGGAGGTGTGAATTTATTTATTTCAAACAGGTTAAAACCACTGTTAAAATAGCAGAGAGCGGAATATCAGACAAACACATCAAATGTTTAGATGTTTCATATGCCACAGTGTAGTGTTTGGATCCTGATACTTAAAGATACTACAACCAGAAATATGCAATGTTTCATCTGTGCTTATTTCCCCTCTACACAATGAGATCACACTGTTGTGAGGCCTGTGTCACATGTTATTGAGAAAAACATAATGGCAACACCCAACCAGTTGACAGAGAGGTGGCTTGGGTGATTTGAGTACCATTTATTTGTATCATTGTCGACGTTACTCAGAGTGGTTTCCACACTGATGGTTTTGATGGGAGATTATACTTCTTACATGCTCAATAAATGGAGAAAATATTGTTTTTTCAACATATAAAATAGAGTTTATGGGGTGCAATTAATGAAAACATGAATACAGCAACGCCTATGCTATAACATAATGCACATTTGAGCTTACTAAAATGTCAATAAAAAAGATCTTTAATAAGCCAGGAAGCTGGAATACTTGTGCTAAGTACTAACCTTTGGGGAGATTCTGTGAGTGAAAGCTCCAGTTCTGAGCACTTTGAAGCTGGCTTCTGATACTCAACCTCCACTAAGGCTTGTTTCCATCATGCCTAATTTCACTTCTATCAAAACACTGACTGAGGGACACTTGTCATAGGATAAAAAAAAGTAAGCAATAAAAGGAACTGGAAGGCTTGCATTATAACATGCAATAAAAACATCAATAATGTTCGCCTGAAGTGAAAGTTACTTACATCGAACTGACATTACAATGGAAGACAAATCCAAGGGAGCCAAAAAAATGGGATTTATGTTTTGGACCAAGTCCAGAATGGGTTGCATTTTTACATGAAGTAACAGATTGTAAATTAACAGGTTTTTGTTAACAGTTTCATATATTGCTTCGACTTTGTTTAAGATTAGCAGGAATTCACTGAAGCATGCAAATGGAATATGTTCCCTGTGGGTTAGCCTTTGTTGACATTTGACTACAAACCTGTTGCCAAACATGAACATTGGGTCAAAAGGTGCTTTCCATTAGTGCCATGCACTATAATTTCAGTCACAGTGGGGCACACTCAGGGCAGTAATGGAATATCATTAATGTTAAGGAAAGGTTCAAAATAAACAATAGCTTCATAATTTACACAATGTCTGTTGTTGCCAGTTCAATGTGTGTTGAAGCCATTTCAGATTTCATATACTTCAAAGTCTAAGATAAAGATTTGATGGGAAAGCAGCCTTCTGAATGTTTTTGCCTTATCTCCTAGCTTCAAATATTGCATACTGCAAATTATTTCACCTTCTAACATCCTTACGGTGCTGAAATAAAATCTTAACCGAGGGCAGGAGCTTTGCAGACCTCAGCTGAGGAAAATTAACCTGACCCACCACCATGAGGCCTGCAAGATTTAATATCCCATATTTTAGCTGCATAGGCCCAGTCGGGCTCCCACCCGTAATTGGCAGGAATTAAGGGGCACTTGGTTGGCATGTGGGCGGGACCACTGTGTTGGGTGGCAGGAGACCACCACTGAAGGTCAAAGGATCACTTCCTCAGCACCCAGGTAAATCGATCAATTGGCAAGGATAACCCAGTGCTGGGGGCTGGGGAGGTGGCGGGGAAGGGGGGTTCAAAATTCTCCTTATGTTGCCTGGAGATGCACTCTTGCTCCCCCTGGCCCAACAAGGCTGGTGATTTCCATTTGTACAACGTACTCTAAATTCAGTGATAGTACAGCAGGCTCAAGGTGATAGTGGAGTATTATTAATGTTAAAATCCAAATTTGGCCTTACCTAATCACTACTTGCATCAACTTAGGTCTTTGGTAGCACTCTAGCCTCAGATAATGTGTTTGACACCTACTCCAAAAGTTGAATATTGATTGAGCATTGAGTTGTGTTGACATTCAATGCAGCACTAAGGGAATGCTGCATCATCAGTCTGGTAGTTAAGCCAAGGCCCTGTCTACCTGTTCACATTGATATTAAAGATACCATAGTGGGCAACATTTTGATGAAGAGTGGTGGGCTCTCAAGATGTCCTGGCCAACTTAAGCCTCATAATCATCACCACCAAAGCAGTTTAACTGGTCACTCAACACTGGTGTTTGTTGGCCTTGCTGCATTCAAATTAACTGCTGCATTTTATGAAGCAACAGTGACTACACTTTCAAATATAATTCATTGGCTGTAAAACTCTTTGGAGCATCAAAAGTGTGGTGATGGTTGCTTTAAGGCCAGCCTTACTGTGTAAGGATCATGCGGTCAGAACAGCCAATCAACACTGAGTGCAGGGAATCTCATAGGGGGTGGAGTTTTCCTAGCCTTGGGGAGTGTATTGTAGCCTTCTTAGAAGCAGGCAGTTAATCCAGCAGCTCTCTAAATGAAGTTCGTTGTTCAGTTAAAGAAGCCTGTCGTTAGTACATCTCTACAACAAGGATGTAAGAAGTGATACAAAACAGCAACCATTTTCTGTACTGCTCGATTTATCTCCTACTCTTTTACCTCTGTGAAATATTGGCCCTGGTTCTTTAGGTCTGCAGTTGAAATAAATGGCACATAGCTAAGAAAATTAGAATAGAGCTTTATTAAAGGTTGAAATTACCAGTAAATTGCTCGTCGCATAGTTAATAAATATAATGGTCTTTTATTTGTATGATGGCTGAGGAATTGGGTGACAGAGACTTCAGAAACTCACAAACACCTTGTGGCTGGAGACGGCCATCATGACACTTGACGTAGCAAAACCAACAGGAAATGTTGCCATAGAAGTTTACAATGGGAAATGTTCACAGAAAAGAGTCACCAAGATCAGTAGAAACACAAGATAGTACTTGTGAACAAAAGGCAAATGCCCCACCGATATATTAATTATGTAGATATGCCATAGGTTTTCAATTGGACATCCTTAGAAGGGGTCTGATGTCATCAGATCTAAATCTTTTTCTATACTTATTCATTTACTAGCACATGCCTTCTTGCTGTTGTTGCTGAAAAATATTTTCTTAATAACAGCACGGTTTTCCTTCGAAACAAGTGCCACCCTTTTGAAGATAGAACAAGGATTCTGTATCTCTGCCAATGTTTGCAGTAGGTTGCCCCCATGCATTAGGTGTGAAAACTATTGCTACATAATGAGAATGATAACTTTCTAAGTCTTAATATGATTCACCCACAACTTCACAAGCCTGTTTTCTTCCTGTCTCATTTTATCTTGCTTTAATTACCAATCAAGTGAAAATTCAAAGACTGCAATATGGAATGCTAATTAATTGGACTTCAGACTAGGTTTGAATTATAAGCAACTTCAACCAAGTAAAATTGGCAATTAAAACAAACCACAGGATTAATAGAATCTCAATTACTGGGCCCTATGTCCAGTTCCAGCTTCAGTGAAATGATATTATCATAAAATTCAACACCTCACTCATCCCAAATTTTATCTTATTCTTCCCTTTCTCAACTGATGAATCCATAAGGTATTACAGCTAAATAATTAAAATCCCACAAACTGCTTTACTACACGAAACATCAAAGAGCTCACTGTATATCTTATGAGTGCTTTACCATTAGACATAGGCACAGAACATCAAATTACTTAAGTCAGTGGGATGAGAACCTCCAAGAAATGTTGTCGAAGGAGTCTTATCTGCCCATGAACCACGTTTCTGTATTTGCTAAATCTGGAGGAAATTAAAAGTAATTATCCCATTTCCATACAAACAAGTGTAAAGGATGGCAGTTCTAGAGAATGGAACATTTTCTACTTTGTACCTAGATACAGTCAGTATCAAATACTCCCAGGTCAAATAAGCCACTGATTCCCCAGGGTCCAGCTAAGTTTTTGGTGAAAAGGGGAGATTTTCCACATGGCACATACTGGCAATGTGTATAGTAATAGTGCAGCCCTGGTCGCTGATTTTTCCATGCGTGAAGTTTAATGGACAGGAAATCACATCAAAGCAGAAAATCTTCAGGGTATTTCTCTTTCAAATTGACAGTGTATGCTTATCCTGCCTTCATCCACTGAAATCAAATCTAAATTGGAATTATGGTCCTTGTTGGCTTACCTGAAAATTGCTGTCTTTGTTTAGAGAAAGAACAACAACTTGCATTGACCTAGCACTTTTAATGTAAACAAAAATATCCCAAGGCACTCCAGATTGAAACAGATAAAGGAATGGACGATGAGCTATTGATGGAGAGATTAGGATGGTTGGGTGAACAAAACGCATTTTGAGAAGAGAGTTGAGGGGGATGGTGGAAGAGAGAAGCAGAGCAGCTTAGGGAGGGAGGTCTAGAGAATCGGGCTGAGGGAATTAAAGGTCTTGCCACTGATGAAGAGGGTAAAGGAGAGCCTGATGTACAATATAATCCTGAGTCAGAAGATGAAATGCTGTAAAAAGGGATATAAGGTTGGGGAAGGATTTTAAGTCAAATATGAGGGCAATAAATATAATGCTTTGGAGGACAGGGAGCATATGGAGAACAGGTGGCATATGTTGGTCAGCGGGGTTTTAGCAGGGCAGAACACAGGAAGCTGAGTTTTAAACAAGTTTGAGTTTATGGATGCTGGGCCAGGATTTTATGGCCCCTCCCGCCTGGCGGGATATTATGGTCCTGCCGAACTGAATGAAGGTATAAATGGCTGGCCGCATCCGCCGGGGGAGGGGGGCGGGGGGCGTGGAGCCATGTCGTGGGGGGGGGGGGTAGGAGTGGCGGCGGGGGGGTTGTGTGGTGGGGAATGGAATCAGTGGTGAGGAAGTGGAGTTTTTCATTGAACTGATCCAGATTTTTGGAACAGAAAAAGATGAAGAATGTCATGCAAGTTTAATTCCTAAACAAAAGTATCTGGAAATATAATCTTGTCAGACAAATGGCATGCCTGTGAAAATGTAACTCTTATCTGCACAAAACAGTAATTGAATAAATAGTTTTTCCATAAAAAGAATGAGGCAGCAAGATAATATAGTATTGGTACCTCACAAACCTTTGCTGTTCCCATTCCACATCATAAAATGGATAAGATTTCAATTAGCAATTTTGACTTTTTCCTCTGTGTTCATAAATTTAAATCTGAAATTGATAATCTTTTTCCAGTCAACAATTTTAAGGAATATGGAACCAAATTGGGTGGATAGAGTTAAGATACAGTTCAGCCATAATTTCATTGGCTGGCGGAACAGGCTTGAGGGGCTGAATGATCTATTCCTGTTTGTATGTTCCTTTATTAGATCATGAAATTTGCCAATCTGTGGCTAAAGTCTGAATAGGGCATTACTCCGAATGAAAGTAAGCAGCATTGTTCCAGTTTCCTATTGTTTGGAAGTGCTGAATAAATGGCCTAATTAGCCCATTGAAAACTCTCCTTAAAGCTGCTCTCATATTTTTTATCCTGCTTTATCTCTCATCTTGATAATAATTCAAAGGACAGTGAAACATTAACAATGTTTCAATATACTGTGCTGACTTGTTCACCTGAAAAAAAAGCTTGGTTTTTCAGTGTGACACGTTGTAGGGACTGTAAAAGCAAGTTTTTTGCATTTTCTTTTGCTTTTCAAATTGGTCCATTTGCACTATCTCTCTACATACAATCTTAATGCCAAATGATGCACTCAATGTTGTGTCTTACTCGTTTGTTGTATATTTCATATATCTAATTTTCCTCAGAACAATGCAGGGATGACACTAATTTCTAAGCATGCAACAGTTTTATTTAGAGTGCTTTAAAATATCGCTGCAATCACAAAATGTCTGCACCATGCTTATGTCAGCTCTAGCTTCAAGCAGCTTCAGTGGTGTCCGTTTACTTTGCTCTGAATCAACACCCAGGCTTAACCAATCAAGCATAGTGAGCATAGATCAGTTACCAGACTCACATAATCAAACAAGGAACAACTGAACAGGTGAACACTACACTGAAGATGTATCGGTAGTGAGAATAATTTTCAAATGGAGCACTTAAACTGCATTATCATGGGGGTCATGTGGTAAATCACATTGATTACACAGATGGAGAGAAAAATCATCTTCAATGTCAGCAAGCACAACCTTAATTGTGGAGTTTATTTTTTGCTTTTCAAAATGTTTCCACTTATCTCTGTCTGCAGATGGTGAAGGAGACAGGCATTGGCATTCTCACCATGGGTGCCAGCCCAGAAAATCCTAGGACAAATGCTACCTTAAAGCAAAGATAATTCCATTAAGAGAACCCGCAGAGTCTCACAAAATATACCACGAAGCATGAACTTTAATTATGAAAAGCTGATTTTTAGATATATTTAAAAATTGATTTTATTTCTCTTTCAAACTACAGCGAAACTTTCTGATTTGTCAGAGTATGAATTTATCTATTAATATATACAATATTTCTAATCTGTTCATTTCACCTTGTCAAAGCCCCTCATTCTTGAGGTATTACTTGTCACCAAAGGCAAATTCTTTATGAGATATAACACTGAGATCCAAGCACATAAGCGCCATTACCATAACATGCTAATCTTCAAACCTAATCCATATAGCTTGTCACAGCAGGCAAAGAATGGACACAGAAAATAGTGTTTTAACTTTATATTGCTTTAGTAATCTGGACAAGGAATGAGCCATTAATAACTAAACTGTACGTTTTGTGGCAGTAGAAAAATTGAGCTTTTTCTCAGCACAGTGCTGATAGTTCATTCTTCACAATTAACAAGTTATGTTTCTTTGTTTTACGATGTAAAGAAATAACTTGCATTTATAGAATGCCATTCATAAGAACAAGATATCCCAATGGACTTCATAGTTAACAAATTACTTTCAAAGTGCATTTGCTGTTGTTCTGTAGTGTGGGTGCACAGTCCACAGCAACATTAATTTAGCACTTGCAGTGACTGCCAGCTGTGTTCTCAAGTCAGATGAAGTCAGTGAAATTTCAGATTTTGTCCACATGAGAAAGTTAAAAACAGTCCAGCAGAACACTGGAGTTCATTTAAATTTTAACATAATGGCAACTGTGCTGTGTGAATCTACTTCTGTAAAGTGATTCTCACACCTAGTGCCATGAGCTAAACTGATTGGGCCTTAGTATTATTTCTAGCTTAGCTTCATATTGCAGACTGGTTGGAGCTAAGCCTACAATGTTGAAGGGGGAAATCTCGCTATCTATTCCAGTAAAACTGATTTATGTCAATGAGAATAGATTTTTTTAAAAATGATTTGTTCATGGGATATGGGTGTCAATGGCTAGGCCAACATTTGTTGCCATCCCTAATTGTCCTTGAAAGGTGGTGGTGAACCACTACAGTCCAGGTGTTGTAGGAACACCCACAGTGCTGTTAGGGAGGGAGTTCCAGGATTTTGACACAAAATTGTCATGGAAATATCAATTAATCTTTGGAATGAAAGCAAAACGTTGCAGATGTTGGAGATCTGAAATAAAAACGGAAAGTGTTGGAAAAACTCAGCAGGTCGGGCAGCATCTGTGGAGAGAGAAAAAGAGTTAACATTTCGAGTCCAATATGACTCTTCTTTGGAATCTTGAAAAGCCTTTTCCAGTAGTAGCATGTTTTAGGATCATACCAAATTATTTTCTGAATTTAAATTTATTTTAGAGCAAGTCCCTGAGTGATTCTATTTTATATTGTTTTCTCTCTTTGTGTTTCAATTTTTCTAAATAGATTTTACATGAAAGCCCAGTCTAGGCTATCTTAAGATATTTGTTATTGCTGTCCTCACTGGCTGTGATTCCATGGGAGCCACTGAAAAAAGGAGACATCAGCCGGCAGTGATAGGATGTTTTGTAAGATGTTTCCTTTGGCAAATCTCCTCAAAATTCTGTTTGTCACTCAAAAGAACATTCATTTTTCCTGCAAGGCCTGTGAATGGCAGCTGTTACAAGTAAACCTCTGTTAATTAGGCTGCATTTGATTTTTCCCAGCATTGTAATAGAGCACAAATGAGAGACTTAAAAAAGAAAGGCCAGCTGTTTCTTCAAGTCCAACACAGCTAGAAATTGGAAGCCATGAACTTGCCAGCGGGCAAAGGTCAACAGCAACATTCTATTGTACCAGTTACCAGTACAACTATATTACCGACATATTTACAGCGTATACATAAATAAATGTTTTACTAACTCTTCCATATTATCGTGAATTTTAATTTTTAGGCAGTCTAATTACAATATGTAATAGAAATGGCAGTTTTAACATAGATCACACTAAAATTCTACCTGCAGTCTCATTAGGATGGATTTTATGGCTGTCACGTGGATGGGCGTTCCCCCCTGCGCAGACGTAAACTAGGGCGCGGTGACCCTTGGTCAGTAGTATGACATCACCACGCCAGTCTCCAAAATTACAGAAGGCGAGCAGGTACGGAAATCAGCAGCTAATTAACAAGCTATTGAGTTATTAATGACCCAACCGTTGCCCGCTGCATTTTCCGGGCTTCAGACGTGAAAACGTTGGGGCTTGTTTTATGACAGCTATGATGAGGCGGCACAAGAAGCAAAGAAAATGTTTGTGTTGTAGGGCAGCCGAGTTGTACTATTAATGATAGAGTTGATCAGCAGACATTTCTTGAGTGGAAACATAAGGTTTATTTACAATAGACTCAGCAGCAATTACACGTGTGCTTTCAACTCCAACTCCATCTCTACACTGACTGCTGAGGTAGCCCGCACTACTCTCCTATTGGTTACTACAGATCATGTGATCTTCCTTAACGAATATTATTCTTGACGGTACATTGCACACTAAAGAAAACCATAATTACTACATTCCTCCTCTTTTAACTCAGTTATACAAGTTACATATTTTTAAAGATAACATAATATTTACACTGGGTAAATCATCTTTCAGGTGGTTTCCTGGTATATGTGGAATGTCACAGCTCCACAACTTCAGATTCTTTGTCAGGAACCTCCTATTCTGGAGTTGCCTGAACATCAGGTGATTCGGTGGGCACTTGCAGTTCTGTATCCTCAACTCTTAAAGGAATATCAGACAAATCAGTCCTGGGTTGAGTATCCTCAACAGGAAACACAGACCCGGTCATGGTCACTGGTGGAACCAAATCTTGGTGATTTGTCTCTCTCTTCCTTAAATGGTCCACATGTTTATGGTTGATCTGGCCTTCCACCTCCACATGGTAAGATAGAGGTTCAGTCACTGCACTTATTCCACCCAGTAACCACTTTGGCCCTTCCCCAAAATTTTTCATGTATACTGGCTCTCCCATGGTAAATTTCCTCTCACAACTATGCCAGTCGTGTCTGGTTTTCTGGCTTCCCTGACTCCTTTCCACCTTCTCCTCTAAATTCGGCATTATTAAGCTCAATCTCATCCTGAGATGGTGTTTCAACAATAACTCTGCAGGTGTGACCCCTGTTATTGTATGAGGCGTAGTCCTATAATGAAAAAGAAAGCGTGTTAGCTTGGTTGCCATGGAATCACCAGTTAGCTTTCTCATGCCTGCCTTGAACGTTTGAACTGCCCTTTCCGCTGGTCCATTTGAGGAAGGGTGGTATGGTGCAGTTTTCACATGAATGATACCGTTGAGGCTGATAAACCATTGAAACTCACCACTTGTAACTGCCGTGCCATTATTGGAAATGACTACTTCTGCTTGTCTGTGAATGGCAAAGCTCTGACGTAGTTTCTCAATTGTAGTAGCCGATGTTGGTGACTTCACTTCGTATAGGTCCAACCATTTTGACTGGGCATCGACAATGAGCAGAAATATTATTCCCGGGAAAGGTCCAAAGTCGTCAATGTGCAACCGCACCCAAAGTCTACCTGGCCAATCACATTACTGTAATGGAGCTGTCACTGGCAACTTTTGCAGTTGCTGACATTGCACACAGTGCTTTACTAAACTCTCTATTTCACCATCCATCCCAGGCCACCATTGATAGCTGTGTGCTATGGTCTTCATTCGAGAAATTCCTGGGTGGGCACTCTGTAGTTCAATTAAAAGTGGCTCCCTTCCTTTTGGAGGGACAATCACTCATGCTCCCCACAATAAGATGCCATCCTGGCTGGCTATTTCATGTCTTCTGCTGAAGTACGGTTTCATTTTATTAGCTATGGGCTCCTGTGACCAATCACGTAGCACTTGTTCTTGTACCTGAGATGGGGCTGGGTCCCGACTTGTCCAGTCTCTGATCTGTTGAGCACATAATGGTGAGGATTCTAAGAAATTTAACAGTAAAACAAGTTCATGTGGAACTGGGACACGCTCATCATTTTCTTGTATAGGTAAACGAATAAGGGCATCGGTGTTTGCGATTTGATTGCCAGGCCTATGTACGAAAGTGTATTCGTATGCTGCCAGAATTAAAGTTGCCAGAATTAAAGCCAATTGTTGTATCCTTGACGAGGCTATGGGTAGTATAGCCTTGTCCTCACTAAACAATCTTAGCAATGGTTTGTGGTCTGAAATTATTTTAAAATGATGGCATGTATGTACTCGTGAATTTTCTTGACACTAAGGATGATGGACAGGCCTTCCTTTTCTATCTCTGAGTATCCCTTTTCACTGTGGTGAGCATTCTTGATACGTAACATATTGGCCGTTCTGAGTCATCGTCCATCCGATGAGAGAGCGCTGCTCCCGCTCCGTAGGGAGATGGGTCACATGTCAGCACCAATTCTTTTGTCTGGTCATGATGCACTAATAGATTGGACAAGTGCAACAATTGTTTCACCTTTATGAAAGCTTTTTTGGGGGGCACCTCCCAAGACCAACATTGGTTCTTTTTAAGTAAAGGATGCAGGGGGGCCAGCACTGTAGATAAATTGGGTAAGAATCACACATGACAGCTGATCATTCCTCGGAATGATTTGAGCTCTGGGGTGCTCTTTGGTGCAGGTGCCTCTCTTGTGGCTCTCACTTTCTCCTCAACCAGTTGGAGGCCCTATTAATATTTCTGTAACTTCTTTCTATGTTCTGACTTCTTTCTAGCACAGGCTTTAATCTTAGTCTTCTTTTTGACTTCTTTGACTATTGGCCAGACTTCTTTCAGATGCAAGCTCACTCATCTTAGTTCAGTACTTGAGCTACCCATGACTTCATTCTTTGTCTGCTTCTTGGGAAATTCTGCAACTTTTGTTTCCAAAGCTTCTTTGGCTTCATCTAGCTGATTCTTCAGCTCTTTGTTAGACAGCTGTCTTCACTGAGCTGGCACTGCCTTGCAGTTTATCTCCTGGCTGTATCCAGCAATACACGACTCCCAGGGCTTCTTGTGAGCCCTCGATGATCACCATGGCTTCCCCTGAGCCCCCTCCAATTACCAGAGCTTTTCCTGAGCTGTCTTCGATTGCCAGGGCTTCCCCTGAGCCCTCCTCATGTTTCTTCTGTTATGCTTCCATTCTACTGTTTAAGAGGGTCTTCATTTCTTCATGTTGCTGAATGGTTATGCATTCCTATTACATTTGACCTTGAAGGGCAATCAACTGTTCTTTCAACTATTTAATTTCATGTTGCCCTCCCGTGGGGGTCTCCTGTTGTCCTTGACGGAGTTGCCCTCTCTCTGGGGGTCTCTTGTTCCTATCCTCAGAGCTACCCTCTCTCTGGGGTCTCTTGTTCCCTTCTGCAGAGTTGCCTTCTCTCTGGGGTCTCCTGTTGTCCTTGGCAGAGTTACCCTCTCTCTGGGGTCTCTTGTTCCTTTTGGCAGAGTTATTCTCTCTGGGGTCTCTTGTTCCCTTCCATTGAGATGCCGTCTCTCTGGGGTCTCTAGTTCCCTTCAGCAGAGTTGCCCACTCCCTGGGATCTCTTATTGCCTTCCTGAGAGTTGTCCTTTCTCTGGGGTTTCTTGTTGCCTTCCATGTATTTGCCCTCTCTCTGGGGTCTCTTGTTGTCTTCCACAGAGCTGTCCTCTCTATGGGGTCACTTGTAATTTTCTGTCCATAGCCATTTTTCTTGCATTTACCACTTTAAATGTAGTGCTGCTTTAAGTCACCATTTTTTAAAACTCATGCTGTCTCTGCAATTGTTGGCTTTTCTCTGCTGTGTTATCATGCTTTTTGAGTTTTGGCAGGATCCCCACAATCTTGGGCCTTCTTCTCCCTTAACTTTGTAATACTTAGTTCCTGTTTCTCCCTGTTCTGGGCAATTCTGTGGGGATTTTTTCTTTTTTTAAAAACCTCTGCAGATTCCTTTTATGTTGCACTTCAGGAGACCCAGCAGCTCCAATTGGGCCATTTTCTTTTTGTTCAAACTTAAAACCATAGCACTGCTTTCTGCTCTGATTACTGCTTTCTTTTTACTTGCAAGCTGTGTGCCAACTTCTCCAACCTACAGAGTCTGCAGGGCTGCCACCTATTTTATAATTAAAGTACAGATTCTATTTTTTTGTTGTTTTGCTCACTCGTCTTGTGGATACTCACTCAGGGGCCTTGCAATGTTGGTACTTTTTTTTAATCTTAAGTGTGCTCTGGGAGATTTCTTAGCCATTTGGATTGAGGCCCATTTTTTCTTTAACTTAAGCGACAGCTTACCTGGTGAGTATATCTTCCTTTCTTTTTAACTTGATTTCTTCTGTTCAATCCTATTTTATCCTCATCACCAGTTTGTCATAGGGTGGCCGAGTTGTACTATCAATGACAGAGTTGATCTGCAGACACTTCTTGGGTGAAAACATTAAGTTTATTTACAATATACTCAGCAGCAACTACATGTGTGCTTTCAATTCCAACTCCATCATTACACTGACTGCTGAGGTAACCCACACTATTCTCCTATTGGTTACCACAGATCATGTGATCTTCCTTAACAATTATTATTCTTAAAGGTGCTATTGCACACTAAACAAGACCATATTACCACAGCCTGTCACTGCGACCATGGCTGAATGTAGCAGCAGATTGAGCCGCATGGTGAAGGTGACAGTGCCTTTTTTTAAAATCAATTTTGTTTTAGTTTTTTTCAGCCTTCAATAAAAAATAAAAACAGATGGAGAGAGCGGGGGGACCTTTATATTTATAGCCATGACAACTTCCTGTTCGTGACATAAGACCTTCCTGCCATCTCTTGATTGGACAGAGAGCCCTCCCTCGCAACTCTAATTGGCTGCCTTCCTGCCGGATGGCCTCTACTAGGCCATTCAATACTTTATTTGATCAGCTAAGAGGCGGGGGCGGGAGTGAGTGGACCACTCAGTTTCCATTCTGCTCCCCCTTGTCCCACTGAAAAATGTGAAATCTGGCTTATTCATGCTGAAACATTTGTTTCAAACTTTCATTGTTGTCAGTCTCTGGCTGGTTTACAGTCATTGCACAATAAGACTCAAGAAAAATCAAATCATTCTTAAAGCTTTTGAATCCATCTCAACAGTATTTATAATTTAGTTTAGGTATTAAACTAATCCCCAAAGAGAAATGGGGAACTCACTTCTAAATACAGTAATTCTGCATTCATTTTAACACAGTCTGAATTCATTCTGCTCTGCAATGTGGCTTGTTCTCATTGGGTACAAAATCCTACCCTCAGCTGCAAAATGAAGTCCTTGATATTTCAGTTTGCGATCAAACCTTTTGCTTCACTTTTTTTGTGGGGGCAGGGGGGAGAAATGCTGTGTTGTAGAAATGCATGACTTTTAAGGCCTCTATGAATGCAATCCTCAACATGGGCTGGTTGTGACAGATGCATTATTCCATACGATCTATATGATAGGATTTTGTAATGCTTTTGAGATTATCAAATAATCCCAGCACTCCATGTCACGCTATTAAAAAGCAAAGCTGTATATTGCATACTGAAAACAAGTTTCAGTTCTTTATTTTGCAGCTGATGGATTCCATCAGTTCAAAGGACTTTTCCTATGGGAAAGTCATTATATTTTATTATCAAACAAAGCAATATAACTTAATTTCATTAAACATTTGGAAGAAAGAGCCTTCAGGATGCAACTTTATATATTTGCAGTAGAGAAAGAAGTAGAAAGTACTTGAATTTATAAAGCACCCTCCATGACCAGGGTAGGCAGTGGCATAGTGGTATTGTCACTAGCCTGGTATTCCAGAGACCCAGGGTAATGCTCTGGGGAACTGGGCTCCAATCCCACTATGGTAAATGGTGAAACTTGAATCAAATAAAATCTGAAATTGAAAGTCTGATGATGAACATGAAACCACCGCTGACTGTTGCAAAAACCATCAAGTTTACTAATGCCCTGTAGGAAAGGAAATCTGCTGTCTTTACCTGGCCTACATGTGACTCCAGGCCTTTAGCAATGTGGTTGACTCTAAAATGCTCAAGGGATGGGTAATAAATGCTGGCCTAGCCAGGCCAGTGATGCCTATGTTCCAGGAACCCAAGCACTTTACAGTGAAGTACTTTTTAAGTGCAGTCACTGTTATAATGTAAGAAACACAGCAACCAATTTACATGCTGTAGCAATGAGCTAATTTTAAGCCATTGGCGAGGGTGGGTAGCTCGGATTGTGTATGTGAGAGAGGGTTCAGCCAACAGAAACAGTTTTGAGAAGCTGGAGGCTGGCAAAGAGAGCTTTCAAGAAATCAGCCTACAAAGTTATGGAGGTGTGGGTGTAGGTGAAAGTTTCAACAGTGGAAGAAATGAGCATAAGATGGGGGTGAATTTTACATTTGGAAATAGGGCGCATGTTAACAATCTTATCAAGCTTGTTAACAATCGTTCACAATTTTATACTACCTGCTGGATTTTTTGGGCACCAGATCTCAAAAGGCTTGGGAGTTTTTGATGCCACCTAGAACAAGGTGGCACAAAGGTAGCAGACAAGGCCTGCCACAGGGACCATGGTTGAATATGCCAGCAGATTCTGCTGGAGAAGATGGCAGTATCTGTATGAACTTTTACTAATTTAAAAAAAATTGTTTTTGTGCCTTCAAGATAATTAATAAAGACTGATTCTAAGTGCAGGGGGACTTTGCAATTCTCTCCGTGACTGCGGCACTACTCTTCTGCTACATAATGTGGTACTGATTCTCAGACCCTCAAACGGAGTTGTTATTCATATTACATAGTGAATGTAGGTGCAAAAATGTCGGCAATCATTGTTGGATTGCCACTCTGCTCGAGCTTTTCCGTGCGCCAATGCTGTTCTTGCATTTCTTGCCAGGTCTTCCGAGCCTGACTTATCCAAAACTGCAAAGCACAATGCCCATCGAAGAGTTTCATCGCAGAGCTGTGTCAAGGAGAAGACGGGACAATCCTCCCCTCTCTTTGTATAGCAACAGCTGCTGTATGGTGTGTTTAAAGGCCCAGTGTGAATGTTAATGAATGAGTGAATGCATGAATGAGTGAATGGGTAGGATGGGCAAGTGGGTGAGATGAGTGGGTAGGTAGGTGGGTAGGATGGCAGGTGGATAGGATGGCGGGTAGGTGAGGTGGTAGATGCGTAGGGTGGCAAGTGGATAGGATAGTAGGTGGATGAGGTGGCAAGTGGATAGAGTGGCAGGTGGGTGAGGTGGTAGGTGCATAGGGCGGCACTGGGTAGGGTGATAGATGGGTGAGTTGGTAGGTGGGTAGGTTGGCAGGAAGGTGAGGTGAGTGAGATGGATGGGTGGGTCAGGGGTAGTCAGGTGGTGGGGGTGGTTGTCAGGTCTGGTTGGCAGGGGGGTGGTTGGGTCAGCGGGGTAGTCAGAGGGCCTGGGCGCAATCGGAGGGGGGTGCTGAAGAGCGAGTTGGGGGGTCAGTGTGAGTGACTGGGAGGGTCAGTTCCGCAGTTAGACTAGGATTTCCTTGTCTAATATTTCCTGGTTAACTATCCAGGTAAGTACTGCAGAACTGTCTGAAGTCTCCAACTCTAGCTCATAATTGGAGACTTTTGAGGAGGGTCCCAGGAAGCAGGGTAAATTACCCATCAGCACTTCAAGATTCCCAGGTAATCCCCATGGAGGCCAGCATGTTGGGACTTCAGCGGGGTCCCAATGTACATGTTGGGTCATATGTCCATTCTCCAATGATCCAGAGACCAGAAGATCTGGGCCTATATTATTTATCATAATAACTCAAGTCACAAGAGCTTACTAAGGAGTGGCATTTAAAAACAGGCATGAGGTACTGGCCCTGATACTAACTGCAAGGTTGGTAGGGAGCAAGGGGAAGTGTTTGTGGTTGGGAGGCAAACTTCCTATGCAGCTATAATTGGCCAGATTCCCATTGGGCAGCCGCTAATTGGCACATATAAAGGGCAGGGGTGGGAGTTGGCAGGCTGCACACTCCTGGGTTGGCCCCCTGCACCCCAGCGAAAAGTGTAAAATTCAGCCAGTGATGTTATGGACATGGATAAACACCAGTGACACCTGCTGGAACGTACACGTGGATAGACACAAACAGAATCAGCTGCCACAACTCCTGCAATTGAATGGCATATCAACATTTATTAATAATCTCACTTAAGAGAGTGGTCACTTCAACGTCTTCAAGAGAGGAATGGGCAACAATTACAGAAAAATGTAAATCTGTCCTTATTTGTTTCTCAACCCCATGATCCAATTTTCTTCTCAATTTCTTGCAGACAAGACACTAATGCAAGGCATTATAAGCCCATGCAGTATTTGCTCAGTTACATGAGACAACCTCATGCAATCAATTTTGACATTTGTACATATTTCAGAAAGGTAGAAATAAATTGTACTAAAGAACAAAAACTAATTTATTTGGAAACTGCTGCATTATGTATTTGTACAATAAGATTGGTTTTGAAGCACTTCCACAAAGTGGTAATGACACATTGGTTAGATTCTAATGGGTAGGCAGTAATTATCACATTACCTATTGTAATGGGAAGACAGCACAGCTATAGCTGTCAACTGTATCTTAATAGAAAATGACCCTTATTATAAGTGTACGATAGAAGCAATCTCTACTAGAAATGAATAGGGTAAAATCCTGTATTTAAATACTATTCACTTTGCAAAACTTCTTAGCCAAGTTGGCTTAGAAACAAGAGAAAATGACAGTAGAAGGAAACTACAAAGGTTTACACTGTACAAGCAAGTCAAAGTTTCACTCATTTATGGCTGCTCAGCACTGACCCATCCGAGCATATAACATCATTCTATTGTCACAGCTTGGAAGCTAAGTAATTGATTCATAAGAATATAAAAACGAAAGAAAATCTGTACAGTACGCACCATCATCCAGAGCTCACTGTGCTCAGTTTTAGCATTTCCCTGTTCCAATCTCATATCACCGTACACTTTGATGAATCAGGAGTTGACCTAAATCAGGTCTTAATGTATAGAACTATGCGAGGTGGGTGTCCATTCCATAACTCAACTCTTACAAGGAAGCTTTTCCACTTCTCTGTATCTAAAACCTTGAAACAAATGTCTTAATAATCCAGCAACCCAGTTCTACTAATGGCACAATGAATAAGCACATTGCTTGTTGTGAAACAGCACCATAAAGCCTAGACAGGTACCCAGTTGAGGTGTCATTTTTTGCTAAGTAATCGACTCTGGAGTATTGGTGCAGCACGACAGTTGGCCTCAATGCCTTTGAGTTAGAGAGGGAAGAAAGCAACCATGGTTTCTACTCTTGATTGATATTTTGTGTTCCTTGCTGGGTTGTGTACACATGGATATTAGCTGAGGTCAATAACAACAACTTGTATTTAGATAGCACCTTTAATACAATAAACATTTTAAAGCACCTTACATGCATGATCAAATAAAATTAGACACTGAGTCACATAAGAAGATATTAACCTGATCTCCATATCTCTAGGTTCTTCTCGAGTCCAAAAATCCATTGATCTCAGTCTTGAATATACTCAAAGTTGGAGCATCCATGACCCTCTTGGGTGCAGAATTCCAAAGATTCACAACTTTGTGAGTGAATCAATTCCTCTTCATCTCAGTCTTAAATGATCAACCATTTATCCTGAGACTACATCCTCTTAACATCTACCCTGTCAAGTTCCCTCAGAGGGTCATATGTTTCAATGAGACCATCTCTCTTAATTCTAAACTCCACATAGTATAGGGCTACTCTACTCAACCTCTTATCATAGGAAAATCCTCTCATCCCAGAAATTAATCTGGTGAACCTTGGCTGCACCACTTCTAATGCAAATACCCAAATATCGTGAGGTAATGATCTGATAATCTGTTTTAGTGATGTTGGCTGAGAGATAATTCTTAGCCAATACATCAGGGAGAACTCCACTGCTCTTCTTTGAATAGAGTCATGGAATCTTTTACAACCAACTGAAAGGGAAGATGAGGCCTCAGTTTAACATCTCATCTGGAAAATGGCACCTCCAATCGTGCAGCAACTTATCCAGCCTTCTTCGACAGCATGTTTCAAACCTGTGGCCTTGACCACCTAGAAGGACAAGGGCAGCAGATTCATGGGAATGCCACCACCTCCAAGTTCTCTTCCAAGCCACACACCATCCTAATTTAGGACTATATTGCCATTCCTTCACTGTCACTGGGTCAAAATCCTGGAACACGCTCCCTAATAGAACTATGGGTGTACCTGCACCACAAGGATTGTGACAGTTCAAGAAGTCAGCGCACCAAAACCTTCTCAAGGGCAATTAGAAATGGACAACAAACACTGGCCTTGGCAGCAATGCTCATATCCTGTGAAAGGATAAATTTCAGTTGAAAGTACTGAAATGCCAGCCTCGATTTGATGCTCAAACCTCTAGAGCAGGACTTGAACCAGAGTCAGAGGCAAGGGTGCTACCACTAAGCTGAGGTTGACACATGAACTAGTTATCCATTAAGTAGACTCAGATTCACACAAGAAGAATGGCCAATTGGTGCAGGAGGGAAGGTGAAACTCATGGTGAAGTGTCCTACCAGGAGTAAGCATCTTCAGAACAGGATAGAGAAAGTAGCAAGGAAGAAATATAAATGCGTTACTCAGTGATTCTCCTGTTGTGTAATGAGCTGGGAACTGAAACCCCACAGTAACGAATCGACTTAACTTGGTATCGTATCTAGGTTAAGTAACAGTGCTTAGAACATGCAGTACAGGACCCAGGTCAGAAATCAACTTACACAAAGTAAAGGATTTATGATTTGACAAATTTAGCAGCCTGCAGCCCTCAACACTTCCCATCATGAGACCACATCTGGAGTAATGTGTACAATTTTGGTTTCCTTACTTAAAAAATTATATAATAACCTTAGAAGCTGTTCAGAGAAGTTTCACTCGACTGATTTCTGGGATGAAGGAATTATTTTATGAAGAAAGACTGGACAGGGTTGGGCCTGTAACTGTTAGAGTTTAGAAGAATGAGAGGTGATCTTATTGAAACATATAAAATCATGAGGAGACTTGACAGGGTGGATACTGAGAGGATGTTTTCCTTTGTGGGAGAAACTAGAACCAGGAGGCACAGTTTAAAAATAAGGGCTCTCCCATTTAAGATGGAGGTGAGGAGAATTTTTTTCTCTCAGAGGGTTGTTGGTCTGTGGAATTCCCTTCCCCAGGGTATAGTGGAGGTTGGGTCATTGAATATTTTTAAGGCAGTGGTAGATAGATTATTTACTGACAAGTGTATAAGGGGCAGACAGCGAAGTGGAGTGAGACCACAATTAGATCAGCCATGATCTTATCAAATGGCAGAGCAGGCTTGAGGGAGCAAATGACCTATTGCTGCTCCTAATTCATATGTCTGTATGTATGTTCATTTGAAGGGGTTAAGGAAGAAATTGGATCTTAACGGTTTCTTTACTTCTTCTGGAACCAAACCAAGATTTGGCACAGCTTTCAGAATTTCACTTTGATTCTCCTCAGTGGCCCCGCTTTTCCCTGAGGTATGATATTTCTTGCAGTTCTTCCACTAGCATCTGGCTATGCGATGCTCCAATTTCTGTAATTGTCTCATGATTGTGGACTCCTCAGTTCAATCATGGGCCTCACTACACTTTTGCTTCATGATTCCACATCAGAAAACACCCTTGATCTCTCATAGTCCTCTGCTACTGGCCTACAATTCCTTGCAAACTCTATCTCTGCTTACCTCAAAGCTGTTTCCAGACTCACTTCAATTGCCCTTCTGTGAGAAAACATACAGATAAAAACCCAAAACCAAAGCAAGTTACCTCCCTGCAATTTTACCCCCAGCAACATTGAAAACGTGGGTTGTCCCAGATAAAGATTAAATTAATTAACTTTACCTTCAAAATATTCCTTTGATTCTGGGACCCATATGAATAATTTGTATCTCTAATGGGGACAATTGCAATCTTACCAGACTCATTGGCTCCAATACGAAGTTAAGAGAGGACCACCTGCTGTTTATTCTTTACACACCTCTAAATCTAATCCCTTTATGTAAACATGGACCATCCTTTGAATTGTAATTATCCTAGGGGTGTTTATCAGTTTCTCAAACCAAGTTCTTTCATTTATCCTACATTCAAAAAATTTAAATCCCCAAACTTAAACTTACACCCTTACAAAATATGCACCATAAAATTAGATGTTTGTAACACTGGCAGCAAATATAAAATGGAATTCAAAAGCCATCGATAAAAGTGTATAAATAGTAAAAGGGTAACAAGAGGAGCTTTGAGGCCATTTAGGAACCAAAATAGCATCTACATATGAGGCAGAGGGCATGACTGAGATAAGAAATGAGTACTTTGCATGTGCCTTTACCAAAGAAAAAGTTGCTGCTAAGTATAATGAAAAAGGAGGTAGTTGAAATAGTTGATGGGCTAACAATGGTTAAAGAGGAGGTATCAGAAAGACTGGCTATACTTAAAGTTGATAAGTCACCAGGACTGGATGCATTCAAGGATGCTGAGAGAAGCCAAGGTGGAAACTGAGGTGGTACTGGCCCAATGCTTCAATCTTCCTTAGATGCAGGGGTGGTGCCAGAGGACTGGAGAATTGCAAACGATACGCCCTCGTTCAAAATAGAATAACCCCAGCAACTACAGGCCAGTCAGTAATCCTGGTGGTGGTAGAGCTTTTGGAGTTGGTAATCCAGGACAAAATTAATAGCCACTCAAACAAGCGTGAGTTAATTAGGGAAAACCAGCACAGATTTATTAGGCAAATCATGTTTAACCATCTTGATTGAGATTTTTGATGGTTGATGAGGGTAACATGGCTGTTTTGTCATTTATGCACTTCCAAAAGGTTTTTGATAAAGTGCCACATAATAGATATCCCAGAAAAGTTGAATGCCATGGAATGAAAGGGACAATGGCAACATGGATAAGAAGTTGGCTGAGTGACAGGAGACAGAGTAGCGGCCTGGGGGAAGGTACACAGAGGGCTCCCCCAGGGGTCTGTATTAGGACCACTGTTTTTCTTGATATATATTAAAGATCTAGATTTGGTATGTAGGGCACCATTTCAAAATTTGCAGATGACCCAAAAATTGAAAAGATAGTGGACTGTGAGGGAGATAGTGATAATCTTTGAAAGGGCATAAGCAGGCTGGCAGAATGGGTGGACACATGGCAGATGAGATTTAATGCAGAGAAGTATGAAATGGTACTTTTGGTAGGAGGAATGAGGAGAGGTAATATAAAATAATGGCATAAGTCTAAACATGGTGCAGGAACAGGAGGACCTGGGAGTATATGTGCACAATCATTGAAGGTGGCAGGGCAGGCTGAGAGAATACTTAAAATGGGATATAGGATCCGGGACTTTATAAATAGAGGCTTAGAGTACAAAAGCAACAAAGTTATGATGAGCTATGATAAAACGCTGATTTGGTCTCAGCTCCAGTATTGTGTCCAATTCTTAGCCCAATACTTGAGGAAGGTTGCGAAGACTTTAGAGAGGGTACAGAAAAGATTTGCAAGAATAGTTCCAGAGATGAGGGATTTCAGTTATGTGGATAGATTGGAGAAGTTGGGGTTATTCTCCTTAGCAGAGAGAAGGCTGGGAGAAGATTTGATAGAAGTATTCAAAGTCACGAGGGATGTAGACAGAGTAGATAGGGAGAAACTGTTCCCATTGGTGGAAGGGTCAACAACCAGAGCATACTGATTTCAGGTGAATGGCAAAAGAACTAATAGAGGCATGAGCAAAACCTTCTTTTATGTAGCAAGTGGTTAGGATCTGGAATGCACAGATTGAGAGAGTGGTGAATACAGAATCACTCACTGCTTTTGAAGGGAAATTGGATAAGCACCTGAAGAGAAAAACTTTGCAGGGCTATAGGGAAAGGGCAGGGGTGTGGGACTAGCTGAATTGCTCTTGCAGAGGGGCCAAGTGGCCTCCTTCTGTGCAGTATCCATTCTATGATCTTATATAGCACAGAAATGGGACGTATGGCACAAGCAGTCCATGCTGGCATTTACGCACTGCTTTACCCACTCCTATCCTTTCTCAGCTCATTCTATCACCATAGCTCTCTCTTCCCTTCTTCCTCATATGCTTGTCTAACCTTCCTTGAAGCACACCTATTCCATTTGGCCCAACTACTCTGAATTGCAAGTTCTGTTAATTAGATTTGATCTGTGCTGATCACAACAGAAAGAATACCTTGAAAAGACGGGAGTCTATTTCACTTGAGAATCAATTGCATGCTGTAGCTGCAAACAGACATGGGCTCATTCACAGTCCTGTACTCTGTGAAATGGGAAACAATTGATTTTGTTTCAGATGCTGATTTGGCAAAAGTTCCTAGAGCAGTGATTGTATCTGCTGGTTTAAAGGGCATTCATTGCACTAAAATTCCAGGGCTTTGTTTTAGTTCAAGTAAATAGCTTTTTATTTCAAAATAATGATTTCTTTTCCCCCACAGCCCAAGGGCCGATTTCATTTTTCTACTAAAGGCATGCAGGCAACATTTGACATTTAACTTAACTGGAGATCACCCTCAACTCCTTTTCCTAAGACCAGTGAAAGTTAAAGGGAGACTTAATAGCACTGCACAAAAAGAACCAGAACGAAGATGAGGAATGCTGCTTTTGCGCAGCAAGTTGTTATGATTAGAAAGCATTGCCACAAAGTCTAGTGGAGACAAATCCAATAGTAAGTTTCAAAATTGAATTGGATATACATTTGAAAAGGAAAAAAAATTGCAAGACTATGGGCTGAACAATATGTCACATTGCAGTGAGAGGGACTTGCACCCGGAAGTAGGTGGCTTCCCGAATCCCGTCAATTGAGGGCCTGAGGGCGGGTTTCAAGCCCGCAAAACCCAATGTCTTTCTCCTGCCAACCATTGGAGCCGGACGGCGGAATGTCCAGCATCTCCTATAGTTGGCCGTGACCTGGAAGGAGGTCATGGGCACTCGTTTACAGCAACAGGCACTGGGGTGACCACCAACACAGCTAGAAAAGATCTCCCCTGCCAGCATGTCACAAAGAGAGGTCACTGTGGATCCTGAGGCTCCTTCAGCACCGTGGCCTGAATTTTTCACTCGTCGGGCTTGTCTGGCCAATTAACGGCCAATGTGTGCTGAGAAAGGCTCAGCACTGCCGGTGGGGGTGACAAGAGGGTCAGCGCTGATGTCACCGTGGGTGCTGGTGAGTGCTTCCACTGAGCTCCCCGAAGGCAGACAGCTGCAGACCTCCACAGTATAAACAAAACAACAAAAATGCTGCAAAATATGTTCGCGCAGCACAGTCAAGCACCTGAAAGCATACCTCATAAAAAAAAACAGTCCCCAGATATCTCTTTTATTTTATTTCTCAATGGAGGTTTCAGGCTGCTGCAGCTGAGGTTTGAGCAGAAATGTAAAGGCTGCCTGGCCAAGTGGCCTGTCTGCCAACCTTAAGAGTTGATGGGCCACAAAAAATCGCTTTCAATTGTCTCCTTAACGGGCTTGATTGCCTGCTTAATTGTTGGCGGGTGCACTTCAGGCTGCCACGCGTTCCTGCCAAGCGAGATATCACACGACTGTGCGATGATGCCGGGATGTTTGCCCAACGTTATCTCGCACTATTTCGCAGCCAGACAGCTCAGGCACATGCCCGCACGTGGGACGTAAAATTCTGGCCCATGTCTCTGACATCTGAAGGTAACTCATTCTCTGCCTATACACTCGATTGGCAGCACAAGTCCTTCTGCACCTCCGTTGATGCATCATTTTGACTGCATCACCTTCTTGCTCCAGTGCAGCTCTGCCACCCTCATTGAACAAAGAACAAAGAACAAAGAAAAGTACAGCACTGCAACAGGCCCTTCGGCCCTCCAAGCCTGCGCCAATCATATTGCCCGTCAACTAAAACATTTTGCACTTCCGGGGTCTGTATCCCTCTATTCCCATCCTATTCATGTATTTGTCAAGCCACCTGTTAAACACCACTATTGTACCACCTTCCACCACCTCCTCTGGCAGCGAATTCCAGACACTCACTACCCTCTGCATAAAAAACTTGCCCTGCTCACCTCCTCTGTAGTTTTCTCCTCTCACCATAAATCTATATCACCTAGTAATTGACTCTTCCAACCTGGGCAAAAGCTTCTTGCTATCTACCCTGTCCATGCCACTCATAATTTTGTAAACTTCTATCAAGTGGCCCCTCAATCTCCGTCGCTCTAGTGAGAACAATCCGAGTTTCTCCAACCTCTCCTCATAGCTAATAACCTCCAGACCAGGCAGCATCCTGGTAAACCTCCTCTGCACCCTCTCCAATGCCTCCATATCCTTCTGGTAATGTGGCAACCAGAATTGCACTCAATATTCCAAGTGTGGCCTAACCAAGGTTCTATACAGCTGCAGCATGACTTCACAGCTTTGATACTCAATACCCCTGCCAATGAAGGCAAGCATGCCATATGCCTTCCTGACTACCTTATCCACCTGCGTTGCCACTTTCAGTGACCTGTGGACCTGTACACCCAGATCCCTCTGCCCATCAATGCACTTAGGGGTTCTGCCATTTACTGTATAATTCCTGTCTGTATTAGGCCTTCCAAAATGCATTACCTCGCATTTGTCCGGATTAAACTCCATCTGCCATTTCTCCGCCCAAGTTTCCAACCGATCTATATCCCGTTGTATCCTTCGACAATCCTCTTCACTATCTGCAACTCCTCCAACCTTAGCGTCATCTGCAAACTTACTAGTTAGCCCAGTTACATTTTCCTCCAAATCAATTATGTATACTACAAACAGCAAAGGTCCCAGCACTGATCCCTGCGGAATCCACTAGTCACGGTTCTCCATTCAGAAAAGCACCCTTCCACTGCTACCCTCTGTCTTCTATGACCAAGCCAATTCTGTATCCATCTCACCAGCTCACCTCTGATCCTGCGCAACTTTACCTTCTGTACCCATCTGCCATGAGGGACCTTGTCAAAGACCTTACTGAAATCCATGTATATAACATCCACTGCCATTCCATCATCGATCATCTTTGTCACTTCCTCGAAAAACTCAATCAAGTTAGTGAAACACAACCTTCCCTTCACAAAACCATGCTGCCTCTCACTAATATGCTCATTTGCTTCCATATGGTAGTAAATCCTGTCACGAAGAATCTTCTCCAATAATTTCCCTACCACTGACGTAAGGCTCACCGGCCTGTAATTTCCTGGATTATCCCTGCTGCCCTTCTTAAACAATGGAACAACATTGGCCATTCTCCAGTCCTATGGAACCTCACCCGTAGCCAGTGAGGACACAAAGATTTCTGTCAAGAAATCGCCATCAGTGCATCTTTATCCTCTCCATCTCCCCTTCCTCCTCCCCCTCTCAATCTCTTCCTCATCCCCCCTCCTCTTCACCCTTCACTCCTCATTGGAGGATGTGTCTACCACAGAGACAACTATTCCCATGTTTCCCTCACCATGAAGGCTGAGTAGCAGTTGAGGGTCTAAATTCACCTCCCAGCAGGAAAATGTGGCCTGGAAATAATACATGTTTACCGTGGAAACTCTGCTTTTCTATCAAGCACTGCCAGCAGTCACAGCACCCTGAACCGCGGAGTTCAAACTGAGGACTCAGCTGGACATTTCAAGCCCATCTCTACAAGTTTACAGTTATAACAATGAGATCCCCACATGGCATGAATCACACTCTCAATGCTTTTTATTGCTTTCAACATGTGTTATTTGAGTCAATTGGCACACTAACAGGTATTTAATTAAACTTGAATGAGGTGGTTAGATGAGGCTCCCAATTTCAGGGCCTGCCCACCTGCCACATTATCCTGATTGGAGGTGATGATGTTGGGGACGTGACTCGTCGTCATCATGCACGATAATATATCTGTGCGGGCACACGAATGACCCCTTTTTGTTCCATTTTATTCAGCCCAGGAAGAAAGAGCAAAGGAGTAGGACTAATTGGATAGCTCTTTCAAAGAGCTGGCACAGGCATGATGGGCTGAATGGCCTCCTTCTGTGCTGTAAGGTTCTATGATGCTCTATCCAGTACACTAACATGTTCGTTATTGATCAGCACTCTCCCATTGTGAGCTTCAGTTTGTTTGCTTCTGGAATATGGATCCGTTGGGTTCAGGCGAGGCACAGAGTGACAGGCAGCTTTATCAAGTATTTTCGTACCAATTTATTTGCTGTTTCACTGGCTTCTTTTTTCACTCAAAGCTTCTCATTTGACTTTTCCCACTGCGAGTAATGGATAAAGCTCTACACCTTTGTATGTTATAAAGGACAGTCTATGCAATTAAATAAGGGTGACAATATTGCATTAAATTGGCAGTAAGCTTGCTATCAAACAGAGTTTTCGGTCAGACTCACAACTTCTTTTTAAGCAAATCCAGACCCCCTTTCTGGAGGCATATACAACCTCTAATTCCACGTACAAACCCATTGAGGTAAATTCGTACTTTATTGGGTACCAGAATAATACCAGTGCGTTGGGGGAGGTGGTGGCAGACAGCATGCCCGCAATTGGCAAAGAGCAGCCCCCGAAGAACAACACCCACCCCCCGCAACCCTCTGCTCCTTCCCACACATCAGCCATTTCAGGTTAAAAATCAGCCTTCCCGCTCCCACCCTGCTGCCCATGTCAAATGTTTTATGACGTGGGCAGCGAGTTATCAGGATCAATAGGCTTGATAGCAAGACTAACTGACCCTTAATTATTGATTTAAATATGGCGGGTGGGGTGCTTCCTCCCCTCAACCCCATCACCACCCCACCCCCCCCACCCCACCCCACCCCCCCACCCCCCCCACCCCCATCATGGGAAGCACACCCGCTGGGGGCACGTAAAGTTCAGTCTGTTAATTTTGCTCTCTCCTCAGATGCTGCTTGACAGTATTTCAATCTATTCAATAGTGTCAGAAGGATATATAATCTATTGTACAATAATGGAAAGAATGAAGGCCAAAGAAAATAAATAGATTAGTTTGAAGGCATTAAAGGTTTTTTTTCAGTCTGGAACACCAAAGCGCATATTTGTGCTCATTACTGTCACTTTGCCATCAAATTAATCAAACGTCACACATGATTAGCATTCTGAGAATAAAACACCCATCAAACAAATCAAATTCAATTGAATGTTCCGGAATTCTAATGCTGGGAGTGCACTAAAAGAAAAAAGCAGTCTTCAATTGAACAGCAATATGTTTGTCCAGTTTTTAAATGCAGCATCGATTTATTTTGGCACAAAGCAAGTAAATACTGATCCTCCCATATCTTTTTACTAATTGCTGTCATTTCAGCCAGAACCCTGCATTATAAAAATATTATGATAATGGCTAATTAGCCTGTGAAACCTGATGACACGTGTATTAAAACCTATTGACCACATTGGAGCTGGCTTCAGCTTGACAATGATATCTGTATGAACTTGTATGGGCAAAACATTTCTACAGAGGTATTTACTGAGAATGTTAGAAATTTAAAATCCAACTCCATAAGGTTTCAACAGGTGAATGCATCGCAGTGTCTGGTAGTCGGTCATGATATACAAAACCCCTTGTCTGGACAGCTTTATTTGATCTTGTCTAGGGCACCAGTAGGGGAGCTATACTTGGCATCAGTGTCATCAGTCCAGATCAGCCAAGGTTCTTGCTCTTGAATACAATCCCTCATCCCATCATTCATGATGGAAAGTGCATGTGTGCAGAGGTTAGGGCCACTAATGAGGATTTTTGGTCTAACAAGCGGATAGGGTATCTCTAGCCTTGTGAGGAGGGCAGGTTTTTCACTCTCCATTATCAAACAACCTGCAGGCAGACTCTCTGCAGCATGTATGGACCAAGGGCCTGCTGTAAACTAATCTGAGCAAGCACCTATGGTAGAGGTGGGGAAGAATGGACAAGATACAAGATTATAATCAATGTTCTGAAGTTGCATTTATGGAGAGGTGGTGGCATAGTGGTAACATCGCTGGCTGAATAATCCAGAGGCTCAGGACTCTGGAGACATGAGTTCAAATCCCACCATGGCAGCGGATGGAATTTGAATTCAGTGAATAAAATCTGGAATATAAAGTTTGGCTCAGTGATGGTGACCATGAAACTATCATTGATTGATTGGTTATTGTAAAAACCCATCAGGTTCATTAATGTCCTTCAGGGAAGGAAATCAGCTGTCCCTAGATGTGACTGCAGATCCACAGCCAGTGTGGCTGACTCTTATCTGCCCTGTGAAATGGGCTAGGAAGCCATTCAATTCAAGGGCAATTAGGGATGGGCAACAAATGCTGGCCCTGCCAGTGACATCCACATCCTGAGAAAGAATATTGTGAAAAGTGAAATATGAGCAATAACTCAGTGATCTAAAGATGAAACATAAATTATTATGAGCTGTTCTTCAGGTGAAAGGGAGAGAGAGGAAAATATATCCACCTTCTTATCTTTCCCATCTATAAGAACCTACTTTTATGGAACACTCAAATTTGCCATATCCTCAGTGCTCAATTAAAGGGACCATGCCAGATGTGGAGAGATGTATACATCGAAGGAAATCATCCAGACAGATGCTTCCTTCTGGTGGTGCAGTGGAGCAGCGGAAGCAGTATAATAGGAAAATGATAGATGAGGTAATGCAATCCATGCTTCTGTGGCACTTCCTGAAAATAGTTTGAATCGTATAATTGGTCAGTAAGGATCCCATGTCACTGCTTTAAACTATTGCTCCAAAAGGACGATAGCTCAATTATTTTAAAGGACTGTTTCCAATGGCAAGAGTGACTCCACAATAGATAAGTGGATGAGCATTGCAGAAAGAGAGAAGAATGCATGGAATGTTCTTATCAAAAGGTAAGAACATCTGTATCCAATTTTTGGAAAATTCTTGGGCTATAATCATTTCAGGATTTTGCCCATCTCTAGTTGCACACGAGAAAGTGTTGGTGAACCTCCTCCTTGAACCATTGCATTCCACAAAATTTTGCATCTTCCGTATCCGGCTCTGTCACCAACTCAAGTATAGATTGTCAACATTGCAGCTGGCAGTTTGCTCTTTTCTCTTTCCAAATCCATAGATTGGTATTGACTCTGTTCAGTTACAGCAAAAAGACTTGGCATTCATTGTGGTAATTCTGTATGTTTAATCCCATTTATAAACTGTATAGTTTGTGCACTCCAGTTAATTAATGCTATTCATCACTAGCCATTGCATTTCAATTGTGGTTGAACATGTTATGAAGCAGTGTTCTGTCATTGGTTTTGGTTTCAAATGTGGTCAATGTTGGTTTATCCTGTACTGAAAACGGATGTTTAAGCAAAGCAATGTGGTTCATCATAAAGCAAGGAACATGGCTGATAGAGCTGCTCATGTTAATGATGAAATGATTGCATCATTATATAAATGAAGATTATTATATCACCCTTACTCTAACAGAGTTGTGCATCGCCAAAAATATTGCTGGAACAGATTTGCTGCCATGTCATTTATTTCTTTCAAGTACCACTCTCATTGGGTGACAGTGTACTAGTGAAAACAAATGCTAATTTCTGCATCCACTCCTCCCCTGTGTTAACACTGAATCCTGCAAATCTGCACACAATGGATAGTATCCTCTGGACTTAGCCTCTGCTGGAATGATGGGACTACTTTCGGTTAGGGAACCCTATTAACTTATTAGCGCAACTTGCTGTGGCTCTTTTTCAGAGCAAGGGCATTACAACCCCACCTCTGGGTTGCCTGGCCAATCAGGGAGAGTAGGCAGGATGTTGCCCCTAAACAAGCAATGAAGGGTCTGTATTTGAAGAGACCCCAGCAAAGTTCACGAAAGTAGCAGTGAGCGCAGCATTCAATCCAGTCTGAAGGAGCAGAGAGCTTCAGAATGAATGGAAGATGTGGAAAAGCTGCCCTCGTTTCACAGACTTGTCTCTGGAACTGATGATTGATACATTTAGGGCGTGTAAAGAAGTAATTTTCCCTGAGGATGGAAGGAGGAGGTCTGACTGCTTCACCAGGAAGGCACAGCTACAAGGCTGTCAGTAGCTGAACTGTCAAGGTGCTGAGGACCGAGATCCAGTGCCAGTGACCTCATTCTGTCTGCCAAGGTGAATGCTATACAACTCTCAGCTGGCAGCCATCACTCTCTCATCTCCCTAGCATTCTCATGCTCTGCACTCCTCTGACTGACACCCCTTGCTGTCACACACCTTCCTTCCTCTCCAGCCTCCTCCTCAAATTTTCATCTCGACAGACAATACTCAAATTTACCCTCATCCTATTGCCCTCTTGCACCCATTCATCATAACCACCCTCCTCAAATGTTCACCCTCCATCCTCTGCAATCAATTCACTTCTCCCACTCCTATATCTTCACCTTTTCCCACTGCAGGAGAAGAGTCCACAATTCCAGACAGAGGTAGAGAACAGTGGCCACTCTGCCAATGTTGGAGAAGGAAGCACTGGAGATCAGCAGGGTGTCATCAGTTCAACCCATTGCCAAATGGAGAGATGGGCTGGCTCAGAGACCTGGTGACAGCATTAGCTATCACACTGCCTCTTGGCACTTAACTATCACTCATGTTGAATCGATGGCACCAATGCATTCAATGTCATGACCTGTACTGGGCTAACTTGAAACCCTATTTCACCTACTTTCAGCATTAAGCTCATGTCTTTCACCTCCCAGTGCATTGCCCCCAGTGAAGAAGATGAGGGGGGAGCCTGAGGAGTTCTCAGAGGAGGCCAGCACTCTGAGGGTGCACTGTCACGTGAGTCCTGTACATCATCCAACAGATACTCAACAACGCAGATACACAAACTTTATTGGCTCCTGTGTCTCAGTTAGATAGGATGGCAAATGGTAAGGATCACATGTAAGCAAGAGCAGGCATTGGAGAGGACAGCAGTGGAGTGTGCCTGTCAGAGGGTACAAGATATTACAAACTCTGCTCAGCTGGATGTAGATCCTGAGTCTGAGGTCAGCAGTGAAAAGGGAACTTATGGAGCAGCAGAGGGAAATATGTATGCTTCTGTCAGAATTTCCAGAGGCAGTACACACCCTTGCACAGAAAATGGAGGAGACCATCTCCAGCTTGAGTGCTGTGGTGGTTCAGGCATTTACATTGAGGACCACCTCCATTTAAAAAGTGACCAACCTCATGGAGAATAAGATGTGGCAGGCCATTGATGCACACTGGGCCCACACAAATGGCCTGCACGCTCTGCCTATAAGTTTTCACAACATCGATCAAAGCCTTGCTGGCTGAACAGCACATTCAAATGCAGCAAATTGCTCTCTTAGATAGCAGAGAGGTACAGGCGGACCCTGAGAGCAAGAATGGAGAATGGGCTCATGGCAATGGGGAGTCTTCTCAAGTCATCCAATTCCTGGCCCTTGACCTCCACCCCACAGAGCAGCACACGCTGCATCCTGCCCCAATGACCAGTTTACACTTTGGGAATATAATAGAAAATATCCAAGGAAAACACTTAAGTTGCAAAAAGGGTGTGTCTTGAGTGCATAGTCCATTGTTACTGTTTCATTGATACTCTTTACTTGAATGAAAGAATGAGCTCATGTGAACTACTCAATATCAGAGCCTTTACTTTGTTGGATCTCTCATTGACCTTAATCAGTTTACTTCTCACATTGCAGTGCTGCAGAGTGGGCTGAAGCCTGAACCAGAGGAAGGTGGTGAGCAGCTGGCAACCTTGGAAGAGAAGGAGGAGGATAAGGAAGAGGAGAAGGAGGAGCAACCTGAGGTATCAATGTAGAATGTAGCTGCAGACCTGCCTGAGAAGCCCATTACAGCCTTATCCAGGCACGCTTCAATTGAAGGGTAAGGTTGCAGCTTTGAAAGCTTTCCATCACAATCCCTGTGCAATGCTCCCCATCCACCCCACCACACCCCCAGTACATTAAACCTTCTTACAATCACCCATTCAACCATCACATACACAGTCTTTCATCCCTATTGCTGCCCCTAGGAGCTGATGAGGAGGAAATGCTGTGCTGGGTTGGAGAAAGTTGCACCTTCTTCTCAGAGGTCCAAGCAATTGTGGAATATGTAGACCGCATTATGGCAGCGAAGCCTCAAAGAAAAGATGTTGAGATTGATGTCACTGGAAACCAAGGCACTCAATTGAAGCTGGACAATGTTGCTGGTCAGCACTAGCTTTTCACTGTCACTGGGTTAAAATTCTGGAACTTCTATAACAGCACTGTGGGTATACCTCCATCAGATAGATAACAGGTTCAAAAAGGTGGCTCACCACCACCTTCTCAAGGGCATTTTGGGATTGGCAACAAATGCAGGCCTTACCAGCAAAGACAACATCCCATGAATGAATTTTTAAAAATCCACAGGCTCAGCAATTTCAGTTTTTATACTGTTGTTATCGGGTCAGATTCACTCAATAATGAGCTCCTTCCTGTGCACTTGCCTTCTCCAACCTGGTAGGATGCAGACACAACTTTATTCACCAAAGTGGGTAATGAGAATCAGGAAAATTCCAATCTTGGCTCACCCGCCACAAGAGAATATGCCCGAAAGGGCGGGATCTTCACTGCCAGGAGTCAGGTGCAGGCTGGATTTAGGTCAGCCAACATGGTAAGGAGATCAGAGGCAGCCACAGGAGCTGCTGGTGCTGAGGCAGGCTGTTTAAAAGGCCCATCTCAGTGCTGTGGGACTTCGTCCGAATTAAAATAAAAATACAAAGGCCCTTCATCCCTCACCCCCCACACACTCCCCATGTTACATCAATGCTACCTCATGCCTCCATGCCAGGTGATGCCCCCACCCCAGACCCTCATGCTCCCAAGCTATGGCAATTCCATGCCTACTGACCCACAATACACTGCATGGAACCAATGAAGTGCCAAGATCCAGACCCTTTATTGTATCTAACAGAAACTGCAGGTGCTTGAAACTTCTTAACCATGTGTAAATAAACATCGTGCAATTAACAGCTAAGCTTAAAGAGCTAGAGCTGTCAATCAAGCAAAGTTTTCATTGGGGCGCGGGTGTTTCATCAGAGTAATGGATGTCTGAGCGCTCAGCCAAGAATAAATAATAAGGCTTGGCTTATTTCTGTTACGTTAAAGGGTCTTGATGATTGACACTTTTATTGGGCTGTAGTGAAAGGACTTTTTTAACATAGTGGAAAGTAATGACTTTTTAAAAAGTTTTTTTTAGTACATCCTATTGTCACTATAGAGTTCATTGGTTCTACACAGTATAACATGGAAGTGCTTTGGCATGGCATAGAGGGCTTGAGGGGCCATGGATGTTGTTTGGAGGGCACATTTTGGCATGGGGGCATAAAGGGCAAGGGGGTGGGCAGGGCTTAACTTGACATGGGGGAATGATGAGCCAATGGGGTGTTTGGGTGGAGGGCCACAGCTCAGCATAGAGAGCATAAGGGGCCATGGGGGGGGCGGGTGGGGAGCATAGCTTGGCATAAAGGGCTTGGGGGGAGCCCATCGTGGGTGGGTAGGGAGTATACCTTGGCAAGGGGGACATGAGGGGCAGTAGTGGGATAGGCAGAGGTGCATAGCTTGGCATAGGGGATATGAAAAGGACCTTTTGAGCTCATCTTTAAAAATGTTCCCTCATGCAGACTACGGTTCACGACACCTCTGAGGTGATGAGAATCATGGCTCTTCAAAAACCTGGCCCGACTCCATGAAAATTGCAGAGGAGTAGGACATGCCGATTTCCGCTATTGAGCCAGCCAGATCAGGTGCCGCTGGAACAGGCTCACAACCCAAACAAACCCATACCTTGAACAGAGACCCCTGAAAATTGCACAGCCCAGGACTGAGGCCAGGAATCCCAGAATCGGGACCTTCCTGACACTTTTATAGGGCTCTGGAGTCATCCTACGTGGCAAAAAATCGAGGCCTGCCTGGAGTCCATTACATTGGATGGGAAAGAATAAATTCAAGGCTATCAAGGCCTTTAATTGTCTTTTAATTAGCTTGAATGGTTTCCCTCCAGACCCAAGGGCATTCCCTGCTAGCCTCAGAGCCCACCACAGGGAAAGCTGGAAGAGGATGGTTTGATGTCAGGGTCCTGACACAACATCAATTTCAGAGGATTTAACTCCCCACAGGCATTGAAACCCACCTCCACTTGGCTGGGAAAATTCCCCTCCATGTCCATCATCCACTATCCCAGGGGAAAGTCAGGACAGTTCAGAAGCCAGAGTGCCAGAGGTGGAGGAAGGGGTTGTTGAAAACTTATCACACTGATGTGGGGAATGGTTAGCTCAGTTGAGTGGATTACTAGAGTGTGAGGTAGAATAATGCCAATACTACAGGTTCAATCCCCATGTTGGCGGTGGTAATTATGGAGGCCATTGCCTTCCTCCATTCTAGAGGAGAGTGCGAGAGAAGAATACTAGTAGTCAGTAGCACCTAACATCACAGGAGAAACAAAAGGTCATTGTTTGGTGAGAAACTGCTGTTAGGGGATGTCATCAAGTTGCTGAGAATTAGAAAAACACATTCTTTTTGAAAAAAGGGCTACTTACATTTAAGTAAAAAAAAAACACAAACAATAGGGAAATAAAATTTAGTCGAGGCCATGTAAAATAAAGTTCCCTAAGAAAACCAAAGTAAAATAAAGTTAACGCAAGGGAAGTAAATTGAAGCCATGGCAGGACAGCTTGGTCATGTGGAATGTGTGTCTTGTAATATGTGGGAAGTTGTGAATGCTACCAGTGTCCCAGACAACCATATGTGCAGTAAGTGTCATCAGCTGCAGAACCTTGAGCGCCGGGTTTCGGAGCTTGAGTGGCGGCTGGATCATTGTGACGCATCCGCGAGGCTGACAGCTATGTGAATAGCACAGCCAGAAAGGTGGTCACACTGCAGCTTAGGAGCCTGGAAGCAGAAAGGGAATGGGTGACTGTCAGGCAGTCCAAGAGAACTAGGCAGGTAGTAGAGGAATCCCCTGGGGTTCCGCTCACCAATCGATTTTCCATTTGGGATACTGGTGAGGACATTGGTTTCTTGAGGAGTGCAGCCAGAGCCAATTTTGTGGCATCACAGGCAGCTCTGCTATATAGGAGGGGAGAAAGAAGAGGGGAAGAGCCAATGGTAAACGCTGAGCTGTTTAAATTCCAATGGGAAACTTGAAACAACTGCCACAACCTGTTTTGAAATTTGTATAAATTTCGAGATGCGTGCCTTGAATTCAGTACTAATAAGACCACCAAGTTTTATAGGTTTTTACAAAACTAGAATAAACATTTATTAAAAATGATTTTAAGCACAGACATAGATCTACAAATTACTACCAAAATAACATCTAAATCCCCTAATTAATCTGATTCCCAGTTACACTTTCATTAAGACAACAGTAAGACATATAGATTTCAAAAGACCCAGGCAAGGTTACACACAACACCTGAACTAGTTGAATTCCAAGGGAGTTTTCTTAACTTCAGTTCTTTGAAACCAACAGCTTGAGGCATAGATGCTGAAGGCTTGTCACATATGTAGATCTTAAAAATGCCTAACCTTACACACAGCCTTCACTCCTTTATATATAATTTCTCCTTTGAATGCAAATTCCCATTGTTTCACTATGCCTTTGGACTTTACCTTCCTGATCATAAAAATTTATCATAGCACTAATTTTACCAGTAATCTTTGGGAAAAAAAAACACACTGTTTCTAAACTTCACCTGGCTAGGTGACACATTTCATCCCTCATTTGAAAACAATCTGGTCTAACTTATTTAAAAATGCAAATGTCCTTTTATACTTTACATTCTAAACTTCCCCCATGTTTATCATGTTTACATCAAAGCCGTCAGACCAGCTGCCTTTAATCCAATTAAGTCTCACCCATACACACACACACAAAAACACACACGTATAGACACAGATACCATTATTTTACATTAAATTCTAATAACATTATGAGAATTATTATATCTTCCTGACAAGTAGTAATTGGGGAATCGTTAGTTAGGGGGGCAGACAGGCGTTTCTGTGGCTTTAGACATGACTCCAGGATGGTATGTTGCCTCCCTGGTGCCGGGATCAAGGATGACAGGCCATTCTTCTGGGGGAGGGTGATCAGACAGAGGCCATGGTCCATGTTGATACTAATGCCTTAGGGAGGAAGGAGGATGAGGTCCTGAAATCAGACTTTAGGGAGCTAGGAAGGAGATTGAAAAGCAGGACCTCTAAAGCAGTAATCTCAGGATTACTCCCAGTCCCATCTGCAAGCGAATAAAGAAATAGGAGAATTGAGCGATTAAACACGTGGCTTGAAAGCTGGTGTAGGAGGGAGGGCATCAAGTTTCTGAGGTATTGAGACTGGTTCTGGGGAAGGTGGGACCGTGCAAACTGGATGGCCTGCACCTGAACAGGACTGGGATGAATATCCTCACAGGGAGATTTGCTAGTCCTGTTGCGGGTGTGGTTTAAACTAGATTGACAGGGGGATGGGAACCTGAGGTCAAGTTCAGGGCAGGGAACGGGACTTGGAGAATTAGTGAGTGATTCTGAAAGACAGAAGCAGCACAGGTTAAAAAGTGTACAGCACAGCGATAAAAGGTATACATGTAAATGCAAGGAGCATAGTAAATAAAGCCAATGAGCTGAGGGCACAGATAGACACATGGTAACATAATATCATCGCTATAATGGAAACTTGGCTTAAGGAGGGGCAAAAATGGCAGCTCAACATTCCTGGATATAGAGTTTTCAGGCAGGTTAGAGAGGGGAATGAAAAAGGAGGAGGTATAGCATTATTGGTTAAGGAATCAATTACAGCTGTGAGGAGGGAACATATACTAAATGAAGCATTAAATGAGGCCCTGGTTGAGCTCAGAAATTAAAAAGGGGCAGCCACCATACTGGGAGTGTACTATAGACCCCTAAATGGTGGAAGGCAGTTAGAAGAGAAAATATATGTACAGATTTCTGAGTGCAAAGACAATAGAGCAACAATCTTTGGGGACTTCAACCACCCTAATATCCACTGGGATACGAACAATATGAAGGGCACAATTCTTAAACTGCATTCAAGGGAATGTTTTTTAGCCAGCATATAACAAGCCCAATGAGAAGGGGAACAATTCTGGATTGGTGCAGTGAGGCACCATTTTGGAGATAGTAACCATAATACAGTTATATTTAGCATCATTATGGAAAAGTTCTAAATTGGGGGAAGACAAATTTTACAAAGCTGAGCGATGAGCTGGTGAGAGTGGATTGGATGCAGCCATTAGAAGGAAAAACTATCAAATCAGCAGGAGGCGAGAGTCTACGGGCACGGTGTAGTCATATCCCACAAAGTAAAAGGGTGGTACTGCCAAATCCAGAGCTCCCTGGTTATCCAGAAGCATACAGGCCAAGATAAAGCAGAAAACGAAAAGCTTATGACAGTCACAAAAGACTTAATACAGTAGAAAGCCTAGAGGAGTATAGGAAGTACAGGTGTAAAATAAAAATGGAAATTAGGAAAGCAAAGAGAAGATACAAAAAAATACTGGCAGGTAAAATCAAAGAGAATCCTAAGATGTTTTACCAGTACATTAAGAGCAAGAGAATAACTAAGGAAAAGGTATGGCCTATCAGAGATGTACATGATAACTTGTGGGTTGATGCAGAAGATATGGGCAGGGTTCTCAATAAGCACTTTGTCTCTGTCTTCACCAAGGAGGGGGATGATGCAGACATTCTGGTTAAAGAAGAGGAATGTGAAGTATTAGATACAATAAGCATATGGAGAGAGGAAATACTGGAGGAACTGGCATCCTTGATGGTGGATAAATCACCAGGGCCAGATGTTGAAGGAAGCCAGGAAGGAAGTAGTGGATGCTCCGAGGATCATTTCTCAATCCTCAGTAGATTCAGGTGAGGTCCCAGGGGATTGGAGGTCCACAAATGCTGTGCCATTATTTAAAAAGGGTGCGAGGGATAGGCCAGAAAATTATAGGCTGGTCAGCCTGACTTTGGTGGTGGGCAAATTATTGGAATCAATTCTGAGAGACAGGATAAACTGTCACTTAGAAAGTCATGAATTGATTAGGGATAGTCAGCATGGATTTGTTAAGGGAAGATCATGCCTTACTAACTTAACAGAAATTTTTGAGGAAGTAACAAGGAGCATTGATGAGGGTAGCACAGTGGATGTTGTCTACATTGATTTCAGCAAGGCATTTGACAAGGTTCCACATGGCAGACTGGTCTGAAAAGTGAGATCGCATAGGATACAGGGGAAGGTGGCAGATTGGATATAAATTTGGCTTAGTAATAGGAAACAAAGGGTAACGGACAATGGATGTTTTTAAAAATGGAAACAGTTTCCAATGGTGTTCCACAGGGCTCAGTGTTGGAGCCCTTGCTATTTGTTGTATATATTAATGATTTAGACTTAAGTGTAGGAGGCATGATTGGGAAATTTGCAGATAAAACAAAATATTGGGCATGTAGTTGATAGTGAAGAGGATAGGTGTTGACTCCAGAATGATATCAATGATTTGGGTGGGTTGGCAGAGAAGTGGCAAATGGAATTCAATCTGAAAAAGTGCGAGGTAATGCATTGCGGGTGGGGGCAAACAGTGCAAGGGAATACTCAATAAACGGGAAGTTATTGAGAGGGGTTGAGGAAGTGAGAGACCTTGAAGTGCACCTCCACAGGTCCTTCAATGTGGCAGGACAGGTGGACAAGGTGTTCAAGAGAGCATATGGAATGCTTTCCTTTATTAGGCGAGGTACTGAATACAAAAGTAGGGATGTAATGATGGAACTGTATAAAATGCTGGTTAAGCCACTTTTGGAATTTTGTTTATAATTCTGGTCACATTACAGGAAGGACATAATTGCTTTGGAGGAAGTGCAGAGGAGATTTACAAGAATGTTGCCAGGGCTTGAAAATTGCAGCTATGAGGAGAGATTGGATAGGCTAGAACAGAGGAGGCTAAGGGGTGACCTAATTGAGGTGTACAAAATTATGAGGGGCCTTGATAGGGTAGACAGGAAAGACTTGCTCCCCTAGCTGAGGGGTCAATTACCAGGGGACATAGATTTAAGGTGATTGTAAGGAATAGAGGAGTCATGAGGAAAATCTTTTTCACACAGAGGGTGGTGGGCATCTGGAATTCATTTCCTTTGTTGATGGTACCTGGACCTGCATCTGAAGTGCTGTAACCTGCAAGGCTGCGGACCAGCTGCTGGAAAGTGGGATTAAAATGACTGCCTAGATTCTTTCCTCTTTTTTGGCCGGTGCAGACACGATGGGCTGAATGGCCTCTTTCTGCACCATGGCTTTTCTATGATTCTATGGTTCTTGTGGAGTGGTGTCCCTCAAGTCATGTGTAACCAATTGTCCCTCTTTTTAATGGAGGGAGATGCCTATGGTCCTTTGGGACTGTGGCTAACTGAATGAATAAATCACCATGGCAGTGATGGCCCTAGAGATAAATTCAAAATCTGGTCTCACAAATTGAAAGATTAGATCAGAATCCAACCTGCTGGCAGTTTAATTTGGAATTTTGAAAAATGGGAAAAGATTTGTTTTAATATTGTAATCATGCTCTCACAAATCATAGATAATCCACTTTAACAGTCAGAATAAGTGTCCCCATCAATAAGACTAAAACATAATTGTGCATTTTTAAAAAATGGTTGTGAAATGCAATGAGTCAGAAGTATATTGGCCTGAGTTCTGGTCGAGCTGAACTTGAGGTGCTCAGTTGAGCTGAGCTCTGGCCGGCTCACTTCCTTCACCTGCCCTCCGCCAACCCCCTCCTCGCAAAGGTACCGTTGTTTGGTTCGACAGATGTTTGCCGCCCTCTTCATTTTCATTCTAGCAATTCATGTATGAGTTTTGTCACTGATAGATATTCCATCACAGGGGCACAGTTGAGCAACTTTGAAGTGAGAGGAGCAGGGGATTCAGAAGAGGAATGTTGAGTCAAAGAGTATAAGTAGCGCTTCTATGAAGTAAGTGTTAACCAATTTCACCAAGTGCAGCCTTTATCCTGAAGGCACAGTTGGATTTAGATGTGTGATGCTACACAGTGGCCTAGTAATTTAACAGGAACTGATCCGTTGAATATGCTGTGCCACTCACAGGTATTGACCAGCTTTCCACAAAGTGCTGCTGTAGGGACTGATAACAGTAAAGGAAACCAGCCACTTATCATTCCTGATGGTTGATGTCTTTATCAGGTTTTACAGCAGTTTCCAGGTAACAATGGCTGCATCCTGATCCTTTCGCATCAGGAGTGGGAAAGGGTACTAGAAAAAACCCTACTTTATGCTTTCAATCTCGCTTATCTCTTTTTTAACCCTGGCAATTCATTTTATGGCAACCTTTCCTTTGCTGTAGTTTCATCACTGAGTTAACTTACTATGGCAAATGGTAGCAGGTTAAAATGGTTTTCCTTACCTGAACTACTTGAAATGTTCATTCATTTGTGGGAAATGCTGCATATTTGGGAGATCAGATAATAATAATAATAATAATAATAATAAGATCCATCTTATTGAACACTCAAAAATTGAATTGTCTCTATTTTGAATTTCTGCACTCTAATCATTTATTCTTTGAACAGAATATCAACATAATTTATACACTGATAATCTACTCTGGGAATGCAGGAATCAATGGTTAAATAGTTCTGAGTTTATGAAGCTGACTGTCCAATATTTGGAAGCGTGTGGTCCTGATATTACAATATCAATCCTGCATCCGATAGAAGGGGAGGTGGTGGTATAGTGGTATTGTTGCTAGACTAGTAATCCAGAGACCCAGGGTAATGCTCTGAGGTCCTGGGTTTGCATCCCACCAGATGGTGGAATTTGAATTCAACTTTTAAAAAAATCTGGAACTAATGGTGACCATGAAACCATTGTTGCAAAACTCCATCTGGTTCACTAATGCTATATCGAACTGCTACAAAACCTCAAAAAAAACGAATGAAACCATGGATAGACCACCTGATGTCGACCTAGTACAAGAAATGACAACAACAAACTCTGTCAACCCTGCAAACTCCCCCTAACTAACACTTGGGGGCTACAGCTGTCATCCTGGGAGAGCCTAACATAGATATAATATATTACAGATAATGACCCAGATACCACCATCAGCTTCTGGTCAATGGCAACCCCCAGGATGTTGATAGTGAGGGATTCAGTGATGGTAATGTCATTGAACGTCAAGGGTTGATGGTTAAGTTCTCTTTTGTGGAAGATGGTCATTTCCTGACCTTGTGTGATGTGAATGTTACTTGCCACTTGTCAGCCCAAGCCTGGATATTGTCCAGGTCTTGTTGCATTTGGAGATGGACTGCTTCAGTATCAGAGGAGTCGTGAATGGTGCTGAACATTGTGCAATCATCAGCCATATAAATACTGTGGCTACAAGAGCAGTTCAGAGGCTAGGAACCCTGCAACAAGTGACTCACCTCCTGACTCCCCAAAGCCTGTCCACCATCTACAAGTCACAAGTCAGGAATGTGACGGAATACTCCCCACTTGCCTGGATAAGTGCAGCTCCAACAACACTTAAGAAGCTTGACAATATCCAAGACAAAGCAGCTTGCTTAATTGACACCACATCCACAAACATTCACTCCCTCGACAATTGATGCACAGTAGCAACAGTGTGTACCACCTACAAGATGCACTGCAGGAATTCACCAAGGCTCCTTAGACAGCAACTTCCAAACCCACGACCATTTAGACGGACAAGGGCAGCAGACACATGGGAACACCACCCCTGGAGGTTCTCCTCCAAACCACTCACCATCCTGATTTGGAAATACATCTCCGTTCCTTCACTGTCGCTGGGTCAAAATCCTGGAACTCCCTTCCTAACAGCAATGTACACCACATGGACTGCAGTGGTCCAAGAAGGCAGCTCACCACCACCTTCTCAAGGGCAATTAGGAATGGGCAATAATGCTGGTCCAGCTAGCGAAGCCCACATCCCTTGAATGATTTACAAAAATGTGCTAATTTGAAGAAAAAATAAGATCAAGAATGAAAGGACTTGAATTTGTGTAACACCTTTCATGACTACAAACTTCCTAAAGAGCTTCACAATGAAATAGCTTTCAAGTGTAGCTACTATTGTAATGTAAGAAAATGTGAAAGCCAATTTGTACACATGCTCCCACAAAAAGAAATGAAATCAAGAACTAGATAATCTGCTAGCAATGTTGGTTGAAGCCATTGAACTATTGTTTTTTTAAGTGTAGTTGCTATTGAAAAACATGACAGCCAATTTGCGCATTTAGCACATGTTTAACTATGTTATTTTAATCGAGTAGGGAATTCTAATACCGATGTGCTTGGTGTTGACATGCAAATTTGGCATGGTGTAATTCCAAGGTTAAAATGTCAAAACTGCATTGAACTACATATTGCACTGAACATCTCTTCGACTCCACACTCTCTATCAGCCATGCACAGATATAAACATTTCTGGAATTCCTCACAACCCTTTTAGTATGAAACAGTAGCAATCAGGTGATACTGCAAGGTCAGCCCTTACCTCAAATGTCATATTAACTTCTGGGAAAGGCAATTTCATTCTGTTCGTTCCATCATGCCATTTTAGAAAATTGATTCTGGCTTTTTATTTACATTTTTTATTTTCTCTTCGGATGTGGATTTTGTTGGCTTAATTCAATTTTTTCATTTCAACCAAAGCTTAGCAAGAAACTACAATTCTTCCCTTGCAAACCATCACAAATTTAGCATCCTGATTGAAAAAGACAAATTAATCCTACTGCTGCACAAAATTATTGCTCATGCGCTGTGTAAGCTGTTGCCAAAAGCTTTTTGCTGGTAACACAGGAATACACATTTTAGCACATCTGCAAACACAATTATATTTGATTTAATGCTTCTGACTGCTTGTTCTGCCACTCATATCATTGACTGTCACAACTAAAGGTGTGCCACATCCCCCAAAAAGCAGTCACGTAACTCAGGACTCAGGCCCCTTTACCACAGCAATAAAAGGAAACATCAAACAAATCAAACTTAAAGAATAACAGGATATTCTGTAACTGCAGACTGGTATACCAATTCTATCCCATGGCTGAGGTGCTGCTTTTCATTTGAGATAGAAGCTGAGGCCCTGTCTGTGCTCTCAAGTGGAAGTAAAAGATCCAATAGCACTATTTAAAATAAGAGCAGGGAAGCTGTATGTGGTGACCAATAGCTAGCCCTCAGCCAACACCCACGAAGCAGATTCTCCAGTGATTACCATATTGCTGTTTGTGGAGTTTGCTGCGAGCAAATTGGCTGTCGCAATTCCTATTTTACAACTTAATTAGCTGTAAAACACTTTGGCATGTCCTGAGGTCTTGAAAGCATGACATAAATGCAAATCAATTTTTTTTCCTTCTATTAAGGTAAGCTTTGGAGAAGTGGAGCTCTGCACTGGTGTTGAGGCTACCTACACTCAGAGTTTGCTTTTGTGGTGGTTAGGTTGTGGCCTCATGACTGCGCATCATAACCAGCAGGGTCAATAATTGTTTTATATTTTCACATGGCTTTAGCCAGTCCTGTTTAGTCCAACATTGTAGAGTTTAATTATATTCTTTAGAACAAAGCAGCTTAAAGGATGATTTGATTAAAATAATGGAGGGATGAGACATCGTAGATACAAACAAACTATTTACAGTGATTAAAGGTGACATAGAACTAAGATTAAGTGTAATTCAAGGGGTTTACAATTCAAAACCAGTGAAGTTATGTTGAATTTATATAGAATCTAGGTTGGATACATACTTAGAATGCTGTGAACAATTCTGTATTACACTGAAGAAGTCAAAGTTTAATAGGCATCTTTCAAATTGCTCTTAAATAGTAAATTACTGTTACAATCAATGTGGAAAATGCAATGACGTGAGAAGTAAAGCTAAAATGAACAATGATGTCATTTATAGGTTTTACCATTTGCTATTGTGCATTGCAAGCTGCCAGAGCAAGGCTTTTGAAAGGCAATACATTTTGGAGACATGTTCATTCTGGAGAATAAGATTGAGACCCCTGAAGCACATCGAATTTGTTTCATTACCTCTTGGCTTTGCGATTGTCCTGAAGTGGTGGTGCAAAGTGAATGTGTGTGGGTTTTGTGGGAGTTAGAAATCTCAATCTCCTGACTGAAAATGAAGATCCCTCAGGAGTTTATTTTGACCAGTTTTGAATCAGTAAGTGCAGAGTGCTGGAGCACTTTCCAACCTTGGGCTGAAAAGAAACTTCATATTGCTTTAGGCCTTCTCCAGCATCCAAAATGTTCTCCTCAAGGATAAAATATCTGAGAACACGATTTTTTTTTTTAAACTCTATACATTTGATTTTTTGGTGTTCCCTTTTATTGTTGGGGTAAAGGAATTGAAGCATTTTCTGCAATAGGTCACAATTCAGAACTTCCCTTTTGGGTATAACACATGTTTTCTATGATGCTGGCTTTGCCGACACAAATTCAATTACAATTTCTCATTCCCAATGGGCGGAAGGATCCTTTGAACACAGCAGAGCTCCAGTTTTCTCCAAACAGCCAGCCTAAAGGTTAAAACTGGAGCTTTGCTTTCTTCAAGGAGTCTTTGCGCCCAATAGGATACTAAACCTCCCTGATGACTACTTTGACAAAAGAACTACCAAATGGAGATTCGGAGCCGTAAAGATCAGGAACATCCTGGGTTAATTCAGAATTAGCTGATCTGAGCCAGGGCAGCACTGGGGGCACTATGATTGTTCTCAGCAATGCATGAATCAGGAAGAAGAAAATAAATTGCTTACTCGCTTGAATGTGTACCAGTTGGGTGTAGGATTGGGTTAATGGAGTATTCAATTATTAAGGGATGATTTTAATATCTGTGATATTGGCCACACATGCATTGAAATTTGGGATATTATTTTAATTTCAGTTCTGTATGTAACTACATCACACAGTTATCTCTTGGGTGACACCTCAAGAAAGACTAAATTGTTCTAGATTCCAATTATCAGAGTGAGTTTATGCTGTAAAAAACATGAATTTAACAAAAAACAACACTAACAGTGGGCATCAAATGCACAGTAAAAATTTTAATTATTGTAAAATTTGCCGTGTTCCATTCTAAGAAGGTGGCCTAACCCCAATGTTAGAGAATGTGCACCCTACAGTACTATTGTGTGATATTCCATTCCCTGTCTGTCCTTCTGGCCACTTGTATGAAATCGTTAATTAGTACCAATAAGTCACATGGAGTTTTATGCTCTGGACTCACACCCACTTGGAGCTAGTTGAGGCTGAACAAATTACTTTCAACTAGAACCATTATAGCCAGCAGTGAGAGGACCTTGATCTGGTCCAATCTGTCAAGATGGGATTTAAACATCTGGTGAAAGACAGCTGCCTCCTGCCCAGTAAGTACATTCAATATTGTCTGGTGGTAATTAACAAATATGATTTGTTTCAAAAGAGCAAGTCCATTCTGGGATTCAAGTGAATTCTGTAAATCACTTACTACTGCTTCTAACATCAGCCAGTTACTGAGCTGAACATAGATTCCTGTAATCAAATACTTTATTCCTCCATCTTCCATCCTCTACTGATGGCAATGCAACAACTCACAACAGGTACAGTACCATGAGTGCCACCTGGCCTGTGGTATATCACTCATTTTTCATGGTGGTGCATATTGGCAGGTTATTTCAACTTTGAGACACCACAGTTGAATCCAATCCCGGGTCCAATTGTTGTCCATTCACGTACTTTCCAGAAACTAGGGAAGGTTCCCCCCCACCCCTTCCCCTCCCCCCTCCCGCACCCTCACTTAGGCACGCTGAAGTCAGTGAATCCATTGTTGTCCTGGCTAAGGTCAACTCATTCTGATTGAAATTTCCTCACATGTATGGCTCAATACCTGCACTGGGTGAATCATCAGGGAGACACATTATCTAACATTCAAGTACGTATTCTGAACTAACCAAAATACTTGTGAGGTGGTTCAAGTTTCCCATGTAGATGTGACTATATAAATTGAACTCTCACTGCTGTACACATAAAGCTGACTTTTTTTCCCTTTCTTCCTCCAATATATGTCCTAAGTACACTATTTGGCCATAGCCTTAACCTTGTCGTTTGACATTATTTCTGCTGACTCTGCTAATCAAAGCTTGATTCCTCGAACAGATTCTGTGCCCACCTCTTGTCGTTCTGGTGCTTTGAAGTCAAAGCTCAAAATGTTAATTAAAATGTTCCACTGAAATATTAATAAGCAGACTTTCCAGGTCAGGTGATGTTAATGGCATCTGGCAGCTGCAGCAGACATAGCTCTCAGTGTGCACAGTGGCATAGGATGAGGGGCCACTGGCTGATAGAACAAGACAGCAACGATTTGCCCATGGCCTGCCTGCTTCGTGTTACACGAAAGTAGAAGATTCTTCATCTCCACACTTTGCTTTTTGCTTTTCCTCTTTGCTAAGCCCCAAGGGCAGGTTTCAAAAAAGTAGACTGCTATTCAATTGAGCAGGTTAAATTAGAAAGATGGATCCGGGACAATGCAATCTATATTTTGCATTAGACAAATTCTGTCTGGAGAGCATTATTCTTTTAGTCTGCACATATTGCTCCCAAATAAGAAACCTAAAATATTTTTTAAAAGAGCACACGATACCTGAAAAATATCATAAAAATATCACAGTCGATTAATAGTCTGGCTTAGTCATGCGAGTTGCCATGTCAAATACAAATCTATTAGCGAAAGCAGGTGCTCTACATCTGGTCCTAAATATCTCAACATTGGGGAGCTGATCTCAGATGAGTGCCTGCAATATAAATATAGTTTGGTATATAATAAATCTAAATTGGTTTTTGTTGTTCTAGTTGACCTTTTTGATGCCATTTGAACATATATCTGCTTTTATGATCAGTTGCATCACTCCCTAAGAAAGTCTGGGCTCCTGCATCTCGTTCAACGCTGCTGTGTAAAGATATGCTAATAGAGGGAACAGTAGAGACAAAAGAGGGAGATAAAAGTATTTACAATAGGTTTGACGCTCTGCAATTGAACAGTTATGTATGTCAAATGCTAAAAAACATGTGTTGCAGGTCAGATGAAAAATGTGTGCAATGATTTAAGATTTAATTGGCAGAGGGAGACATAGAAAGGAATTTGAGAGTAATGGTTTAAGGCTAGAGTAGGAGCAAAAATGGACAATCAGCTTTCCCATAATTCTCCAGCAGTAGATCCAAGATGATGAATGTAGTGATAAAAGGGATGCTTTTTCCTGCATTTAGCTTTTTTGTGCTCTTCTAAGAGATACTTGTCCTATTTGATCAACCAGTTGAGTTCTTAACTCTCAACTGGAAGGACTCAGGCCACGTGATGTTCTGATTTGCATGTCTCTGTTGGGCGGCCTTTGGTGAGCTCCATGTTGGAGCCAGGGCATGTGTGGTAAGGTGAGGAGGAAACTCAATTCGCCTTACAATTCCTGTACATTGCCCAGAGGCCAGAACTGAACAGTGCCAATCACACTAAGGAAAGACCCAAGTTCAATCTCCTGTTTTTCTGGGTTAGCTGGTTTTGTCTGGGGCGATGTTAGGGAAGTTAAATTGGCCTTATTATGGGGGTCTTGGGGAAGCAGAGGGGTGGTGAGGGATTTAGGAAAAAGCTCACGTGGGCCAGCAGAAATGGCACCTCAGGATGTTTAGGGGTGCAACAATGACAAAATCAATTTTCTAAAAGTAATTTAAAAAATCACTTTTTCAACTTGACAGTAAGCCCCACTTTTACCAATTATATCACTTGATTAACTTACTGATATATAACTGGTTTGGAAGAAATAAAAATGATCTTGCTGCCAAAATTGAACAGATGTAAACAATCTCACATTTAGACAAATACCATGAGGAATGTCACCATCAGAATAGCCATTAGTCACATAGGAGAGGTTAGCAACGGCAGGATTCCTGACTGCTTTGTTCACTAGTTCATGCTGGACTGCCCGGGAGAAGGCCGGCCAGTTAAATTAAATTACTACTGTTTCATGAGAGAATGCCATTGTATAATGGCTTGATTTATCTCCCTATTATGTAATCCCCAAACTATAATTACAACAAAGTACATGGATCCTAAGTAGCCCATCAATCAAATTACAGCAAACTGCACCATGAAATCAATCCAGAGCAAACAAAATAAATAATTTGTTTCACAGGCACTGTGTGATCACAGCATGTGGGGGACCTTCAGTGATGGAAAAACAAAACATATCCTTTACTATGTCTGTAGTGCCTTATGCTAAAGACCGATTCAGAGATGGAGAGGGAAGAAATGGAAGTACCTGTGATCTTGGCTTGGGATTTAGTCGGACTGTGCATAAATTGACTTGTTCTCTCATTTACACACAGACCCTGCATCAAAGGGAAGCTAACTGTCACCTCTTGAAATTATACTCAACGATATATTATCTTATAATGCTCTGCTGGCTCTCAGAGCTAATTATGTGCCTTTGAAAGATTCTCTCCAAGGTTTGGAACCGCAAAACATCGATACCGTCGAATATTATAAATATCCTCATAAATCACTCCAGGGAATATTATGGACCATTGCTCTTAGTTACAGACACTAGTTACAGACTATTTCTAGACACCTCTCTATTCATTGAAAAGGCTTTCAGCAGGCTCAAAAGTATTGATCAGAAGAACTACTATGCGTATGATACCACAACGGCACAGTTAAGACATAGAATCGTGCACATCCAATGCCACTGTCTTTTCCAGCTTGGATCCATATCATACCTGGGTCAAAATCCTTGGCCAGGATTTTCTCAGAAAGAGGATGTCCTGATTTTGGGTCTATCCACAGGCAGGCAGCGGGACCGTTGTTGAAACCTCCCTGAAGATGGCCTCTTTTTTGGCTGCCACCGGCACACCATCCGATTAAGGATGGCGAGCGGATGAGCACTCCGCCCTGCTGGCCCAATCAAAGGGTGGAATCTTGTGCCCTCCCCTGTGGTATGTTCAGAAGTGGTGGGGGGTGGCACTTACTCAGGCAGGAGGGCAGGTGTGGTCCATGCCACTTTCCTGCTTCCACCCTGATTAAGTCCATGGCAGGAGGGCAATTACACTGTTGTTGACAGGGGACTCACCATGCAGGGAGCAAGAACAATCTGGTGACCCCCCCACCCCCCCCTCCCAACCCCATGACCCTCTCCACCCATCACTCACCTATGCCTAGGTCCCTCCTCATTCCAAGGCCTCAGGTGAGTGCTGTAGTAGCAGCAGCTACTGCCTCTCCAGTGATGCTGATGAGTATGGAAGACTGGCCTCTGATTGGCTGGCAGTTCTTCATGGGCAGGCCTTGCACTCCCATGTTCATTGATCCTGGGGGAAGGCCCGTAACAGGTCTGTTAAGTGCAGGTATGGCGGGCCTTTCCAAAATGGGCAACCGGGGGTCTCGCCAACTCCCCACTGGTGGCCAAGTCCACATTAGCTCCATAAAATTCTGCCCAAAAGCCAGCATCAGAAAGATGGGTGCTGCGGCAGCTGCAAGGATGGCAAGAGGACACCTCCTTCTTGAGGAGAGGAAGATACTTCATTTTTCTTTCAGAGCCAAGCAGGCAGGCCCATGTGATTGAAGGTGAACCTCTTCAGCAATGATGTCAGGGCCATGGGGGCATCCATTGCTATTGATAACCCCCAGCTTGGGCTTTGGACCCTCTGGCTCTGATACACACATTCCCCAGAGCTCACCTCAATGTAAATGGTGGCCTACCCATTCCACGGTGGGGTGCTTCACCACTAGCAATTTGCCAACGGCTTGGGAAGATGGCCATCAATTGAGCTTTTAATTGGCAAAATTGGTTGTCCACCTCTAGTCAATGGGCAGTCAAGCTGCCGCCATCCCCACTACCGGGGATGCGGACCTGACATGGCTGCCCGGCATATCACCAGCCCTCCCATCTCCTAGCCCGCCACCCAGGGGGCTGGTGAATTCGCAGGAACCCCCTTTCAACAGCACTCTGGGCGTACCTTCACCACGTGGACTTCAACAGTTTAAGGCGGTGGCTTACCACCACCTTCTCAAGGGCTATTAGGAATGGGCAGCAATTGCTGGTCTGCCTGCGAAGCCCACATCTCATGAACAAATAAATAAATATTGGCTCCTAGTGGGTTTCACCCCCTTTCCAAATCTGTCCATGGCCTCAGTCACAATTAACGAAATAATTGTCTTAACAAGGATGGAGGGGTCCAAGAGAAACTGATAAGCAAAATTGGCAAAATAAAGGAAAATAATTTTGTACCAACAAGACAAAGTGAGAATTCCATTCCAAAATATTGACATATGAGATTGTTTGAATTAAGAAACTTTGAACTAAAGTAAGTAGGTTTGTGGGGTCTTGTGGTGCACTGGGTAGTGTCCTTACTTCTGGCCCAGAAGCTCTGGGTTCAAGTCCCACTCCAGGACTTGATAGCCAGGGAAGGTGATTTCAGAACGTGACCAAACAGGTAGAGTATCAATCTGCAAATCCTCTTAAGGTATGCCATTGGCAGCTGGTAAGAGCAGGAGGAATGCCTGGTTAGCTATGTGATGGAAAGAAAACTGGAGCCTCTACCATCACTATCCATCGCTCCAGGATTCCAACATGCATGCAAAAGTGTATGTTGCCACAGCAACTTGGGCTGATTGGCTCAGTAAGAAGTAAAACTGTGCCTAACTATAATGAGTTTGTCACTGACACTTGAGTGTTTAAAGTGTGTTTCCCATTCCCCATTACTAATGCCCTGCATCTGATGAGACAAAAATTCATCCAGTTTTATATTTGCATCTTCCAATTGATATACATTCTATCTTTTAACAAATAAAGCAAGATGGGATCATTTGACTTCATAATAAAAGCTGACAATATAGATATAATGTTGTATTGACTGCCTCTGGAGAATACTAAGTCACCCACTGATAGGGTTAACCAACCCTATTATGCATCCTGACACAAGTGATAAATCTTCACTTTTACTGCACATTTAGCAAAATAAGCACAGATTTATTTTACTCCTAAAATGCTTCAGAAGAGTTTAGGAAGCAGCAGAAGTCTGAGCCAGGATCCAAGGTGATTAGAGTGTATTTGGTGCAATTTCATCAGTGGCAGCACCAAGCTTCAGGTCCTGTTTAAGATAAAATAATGGGATTCAGATTCTCTTGGCCAAAGAACTTGAGGTTGATTTTTTTTTAAACTTTGTCACAGGTGAAGGTTCTGTCTCTGAGTTCAATGAGCTTCACTGGAGGGCACTTTGAGATGTTCTGAGGATGTGAAATTATTACACTAAGATGGAGCCATACAGTTTAGAAAGGTTTTTATATGCAGGATTAAAGTTAGAAATTATAGTTATATGTGCTACAGAATGCTATCCATCAGTAGAAAGAAGGCATGGGGTATGGAAACCTACACAAACAGGATGGCATTAATTCAGATGATACTGTAAAGAACTCTGTTGCCAGTAATTCTTCACCACCAGACAACTCAAGGACGGTTTCTCAATGATGAGATGAGTTAAATGGTCTTCCGTCAATCAAATAGTGTTGTTTTGGCCAAAAGCTGAGGGGAATTGCATTAGCAGATTGCTGACTTCCGTTATTCACATTTGATTGTCAAGACTGGACTGGAATCTGCAGTTGCTAACATAATTGCTGCAATGGACTAATATAAGATATTACTTTCTTCCTTTCTTTCATTGCTACTTTTGAAAAAAAAGCCAGAATTGTTCCAATCGTGACACTAATACCACAAATTGCACAGAATATTAAGGACTCAAAAGCTGCCCCTAAGGCTAGAGGTTGGCCTATATTTAAATATTTTACATGCTTACTAACAGAACAATATAAGAGGATATAAAATTATTCTAGCTGTATTACTCTTTAGGGGTGGGGCACTCCCATTGCAATATATTAATTTGTTTGTACAAGATAGAACAATGGACACCAGAATTAAAGAGGATTTATTCTTCATAATTTTTAAATCTAATGTTAGCAACCGTTGTATGTATAACAGGCTGGAACACCTCCACTGTTCAATCAACCAAGAACTGAGAAGCCTATTATATATCTGTTGACCCTCTGTCACAATTAGGAGTTGTCTGTCTAATGTGTCTCAGTTCTGCAGGCCTTCAGTGCAGTTCCCAATGTTTTCTTCCGTATATTTATAAAAAGAACACGCCAAAAATAAAGCACAGAACAATATTAAATAATAATGAAATACAATTCGGTCAGAATATTGCAAGCATTTAATAAACCCATGGGGCAGGATTTTACCTTCAGCAAGCGGGGGCAGGGCCGAAACCCCCGACATCACCACGCCCCATTTAAATTTTCAGGAAGGCGGGGACGCAGCAAAATCAGCTGCACGCCTGCCGACCTGTCAATGGCCAATTGAGGCCATTAACAGGGTCAATTAAGCAATTAAAGGTTGGCGGGCAGGCCAGGAGCCTCAGCAGCAACTAGAAAAAACATGAAATCTCATCCAGCGGCAGATTGAGGTTTCATGTAGAGTTTTAAAAATTTTAATAAAGTTATGATGGAAATTATGAACATGTCCCAACTCATGTGACATTGTCACTTGAGGGGACATGTAAGAGAATTTTTTTTTCTATTTTTAATAATTTTGAAAGTAGTGGTGATCTCCCTGAGGCAGCACTTAGCCTCAGGGAGATGAGTGCACTATTTCGTGCGCACTTGCGGAAGAGCGCATTCTCATTTTAGGGATGCCCGCACAGGGAGCGCATAGCACTTCACTGCGGACATCACACTGGGCGGGCCTTAATTGGCCCACCCACGTAAAAGGGCGTCACGCCTCCGATCGGGGGAGCCGATCAGAAGCCCGCCTGCATGTGCCAGCCCATCAACCTCCCCCCTCCGACGGGGGGATAATTCTGCCCATGATTTAACTGGAAACCATTTTGATTTCAGGCACAAGACAAAAGCCTGATGGCGGTTTTGGGAATTTTCTCTTTCTACCCCTATTCAGACCTGTTTTCTTTGCAAAATAAGAATCTTTGTAGATAGAAAAGTTTTACATCGGATTGCATTGGATTGATAACAACCAATGAAGTTAAATCCTGGGACCTGAATCCATTGCACTCGAGCTGTAAGAGCACAATTAGAAATGCTATTATGTTCAGGGGTAAAGCTATAAATTATAGTTACATATGTATAAAAAAGTACATACAGTGGAAACCTACACACAAACAGCATAGCAGCATTAAGTCAGATGCAGAAAAGAACACTGTGGCCGCCAATTTTACACTGCCAGACATCTCAAGGGCAATTTCTCAATAATGACACGAGTTAAATGGTCCTTCGTCAATCACATAGTGTTGTTTTGGCCAAAAGCTGACAAGGATTGCATTAGCAAATTGCTGGTTAATATTATTCACATCTGATTGTCAAGAACGGGACTGGAGTTTGCAGTCGCTAACATGATTACTACATTCGACGAATTCTCATAAAGAGTCACTGTGAAAATGATGAATAGTACCCTGCTGCATTTGTCTTGTATTTGTTTCCATATTTATGTGGGTAGATAATCAAACCTGAATTAGCATTCTATATTAAAGTACCTGAATGAAGTGTATTCTTCCTGCTCACTGTTACTCATTAAGGCAACTACCATTACCTATTTTAATGAGACGATGCAATGAGGAATTGTGGATTTCCAACTTCCCAAGTCAACTAATATTCATGTTACAAGTAACACTCATGAACATCTTCTTCATAAAGGGAATAATCTGGATGTCAGGTGAGAAAATAAGCCTGGAAATGCAACAGCACATTATTATTGTATGAAAGCTTCATATGTTTGTATCAAATTCCTTTGCCCAGCATTTCAAGGTAAGTGCTAGCCTGTTTTAGATAAATCAGTCAAAGTCTCACTGAAATGAGCAGAGAAGTATCTAAAATCCTTATAAATTTGTTAAAATTTTGAAAGTGTGTTGGAGCAATTATGTCCTTGAGAAAATTAGGTGTCTTGATAGTAAAGAAGCACGCGTGATATCAGAGCAATTCATATGAAATTAAAAATGTAATACAGTATGTACACGATCATTCTTCAAATAGTGTTTGATGAACAGTGTAAGAGTACCACACATTTGTAACAGGTTGCTGTTGCTTATGAACCAGTGGATAGATTGTAGTAGTTCAATGAATGTCATATCTTTAAATTCTGTAGTTGATAAAGGACCATGAAGAATCTCAAAGAATTAGGTGTTCAGTGCCAATGTTTTGTATTACTACCAGTACTGCTCTTCCCTACTACTGCTCCACTTAATTCTACAAGAAGGTAAAAGGACTTACAATTTATTCCATGCAGGACATCAAAGAGCACTGCACAGCAAAATAATTACTTTAAAAGTGTAGAACAGTTACAAGGGCATGTCAGCTACAGATGGGAGAGTCTGCATTGGAAAGGCTGTTGTGGTGTTTTTTTTTAATTGGCAGCCTGCAGAACAGGCCTCCAGGCCATCATGTATTTTAATGCCAAATCTCTCCACTCTGAGGTTTGTCAATATTTCCAAAATGAGGAATAGGAACAAATTCAAATCCTCTATCTACAAAATCTGATACCATCGATCTTCTATGTGATGTACTTTAGGATATTTCAACATGGTGGCATAGTGGAAATGACACTGGACCAGTGGTCCTGAGGCCCAGGCTAATGCTCTGGGGACATGGGTTCAAATCCCACCATGGCAGCTGGCGGAATTTAAATTCAATTAATAAATCTGGAATATAAAGCTAGTTTCAGTAATGGTGACCATGACAACAAACACTGATTGTTGTAAAAACCTATCTGGTTCACTAATATCCTATAGGGAAGGAAATCTGCTGACCTTACCCAGTCCAGCCTACACGTGACTCCAGATCCACAGCAATGCAGTTTACTTTTGAGTCCCCTCTGGAGTGGCCTAGTGAGTTACTCAGTTCAAGGGCAATTAGGGATGAGCAACAAATGCTGGCCTTGCCAGTGACGACCATTTCCCATGAAGGACTAAAGAAAAAACATTTAAGAAGCCAAATAAATGCAAATTATTGCTGTTTTTGAATAACACAATCAGGCAAAGAATGATATTGAGGCTTACTTTACTGGCTCAGAACACGGTAAAGTTGCACATTAATGTACCATAATAATGTCCATGGAATTTCCACTCAATCAACTGGAAACTATGTTTAGATAAAAATATCATTAGAAATATACCTTCCTTCACCAACTGAAGATCTTCTTAGGAAAGCTATTAGCATAATATTTGGAACCTTAACTGAGAATTACCACTCCTATACAGTTCATCAGACTTCACTTGAAACTGCATTTTCCTATAACCTGCCTTGCTAGTGAGTTTTGTCACGGTATCACCTCCAAAACAGGTAATTAGGGAGGAAATTGAGAGATTCTTTTTCACGTGGTGAGTTCTTATGATCTGGAATGCACTCCCCGAAAAGATGGTGGAGCAGATTTGAAGGGAATTAGATATGTACAGGGAGAAATTTGCAGAGCTATGGGCGAAGAGCAGGGGGAGTAGCACTAATTAAATCGTTCTTTCAAAGAGCCAGCACAGATGCTTGTGCTGAATTTCCTCCTGTTCTCTAAGATTCTATGATGATCAAAGCACCTCAAACCAGTATTATTGAATTATTAAGCACTCTGGCATTTGACAGGCCTATTTTACTCTATCTTTAACCAGTAGTCATAATGCATTGCAATACATGATGGACTACAAATCTCTTGTGTTATCTGTAGTAATTCTGACCATTGCCTCTGTCAGCTACAATTCCATTGAAAGCTGTCTCCTCCCACTTAAAGCAAATTCTCAAAGCACAAGAGAGGCTGGGTATAATTCCAGGCAGAGGAATCTAATTTCTTCTTCACAAAACTCTCACTAGTCGAGATTGAAACAGAGTAAAGGAAATGAGAATGACTAAATCACATTAGGGACTGGGAGTGGGTAGTATTATTGTTTGTGCAACAATGAGGAAGAATTTTACTCTTTTTTTCCCAATGTGATTAGGCTGCAGAAACAAGATGCTCAGCTATTGCGGAGGTGATCTCATTTTTTCCAAGCAATCTTTACATCACTACTGATTGAGACATCCTAGAATAATAGTAGATGTGCCAAGCATACCCATCAGTGAAGGAATCACAAAGGCAGCAATTATTTTCCTGATAAGTGTGCCTGCTGTATCAAAAGTAAGAGAGGTCTTGCTGGCAAAGCCCACGAGATTGTGCTAAAACTTTGCTTCATTACAGTTTGAGCTGAGTTGTACGAATAATAAATTGTAGCCTATCTTTTCTTTGATTTTCTCCTCTAATTTTGTATCTTTTGCTTACACCTTATCAATAAGCTAGTGAAGATAGAGACATGCATGGGATAGGGGTGAGAGAATGCTTTCATACATACAAGCAGTTTTGTCACTCAAATGCTTATTCCTTATGTGTGACTGGATAGTGAGTATCAATTGGCTATTTGACTGTGACAATTGGTGGTGAAAGTGAATGCAGCATCTACATGTGTGAACTTCTCGAAGTATGACCCATTCCTGTGTTTGCCCTCCATAGCCATGGAAGCTAAGGTCTACGATTATACTGCTCGCCTTTGCATAGACTTCCCAGCTCAGACAGCAAAGACTAGGGGGAGAATTTGTGACTTTTCCAACCTCTAGAGTTCAGCAATATAACCAATCTATCCAGTCAGTCATTGGTGGAGCTAGCAGGACAATAGGTTTTCCATCAGATAATGGCAATTTTCAACTGAGTAATGATGATGGATTTCATTAAACCTCCTACTGAATGTTCTAATGAGAAACCTGATAGAGTGCTAAATGATGAACTAGGGATGCCATGTTAATTACATTGCACAAAACTAGATCAGATAAAATTTCAAATGATTTTTCTTTCTATGTGTTGTATTTCAATTCATTTTTTTCTAGTGGTATTAACCACTATCGTGTTAATGTTAATTCACTTTTCAATGGGTCTTATGGGTCAGTGCTGGAATTGCACTGGAAAATTATTGCACATGAACCCCCCTCTGCACATTTACGGTGCAAGAGTTCTGTTCCTGGAGTTTATCCCTCTCTTCCCTTCTGCTATCTTCCTCCGCTGCTGTATTTCGCTACATTTCTAGAAAGTTCCCTGATGAAAGCAGTGCAACCATTAATCAGAAAGTGAGTTTTAATTAAACTTCAGCACAATTACCTCAACAACTATCTGACCTTTGTCTACTGAACAACAGTCACTACTCTCTGAGAATAATGCATTGCATGAAAAGCTTTGAGACTTTTGACAGTATTGTTCACTTGGTAAGAATGCCTGTGCTTGATTCCACTTTTTCTGGGAGTGTATGGACAGAATTTTATCAACTTAGTCCCTGCCGGAACAATAGGGCTATTTGTGGATCAGGAACCAAAGCAGTGAAGGGGTGGGCTTTGCTGAGGCTCTTTCCCAGAGCTACAGCATTTACATCCTGCCTCTGGGTTGCCCTACCAATTATGGAGGATTTGTGCAATAACCTGTCCATTTTCCCAAAGAAAAGGTTTCTAATTAAAGGGACCAGGGCATGGGTCACAATAGCTCACCAGCACTGCAATTTTTGAGGCTACAGCAATCACAAAAAAATTGCAGAGAGGAAATGCTTCAAATTGTAGTCTCTCACCTGGCCCTGGCTGAAGTTCTTATTTTTCGCTGCAAAAGCCCTTTCCCAACTTGTCAGTGTCACTGAAGAAGCTCTTCCTGCTATGCACTTGCTTCAGTGACCCTGGTGAGTTGCTGACAGGTTGGGAAACAGGTGCCCTGTCTGTTAAATCTAGAATTGAGCATTAAAACAGAACTTAATTGGCTTCTTAAATATCTTAATTACCAACTTGACAGATCCGAAGGGGTTTCCCTCTCACCTTCAATCCCACCTCAGGGAAACCCAGAAGAGGGCAGGATACTTCCGGGATTCTAACCCAACATCAGTTTCAGGGGACTTAACTCCCCGCCCACACCAAATCCACCTCCCCATGCCTGTAAATGGTCTGCTCACTTCAACAAATGGCTTCTTCTCCCATCTTCAAACCATTAACTCCACCAAACAACCATTTTATGACCCTTCCTTTTGCTTATCTTCATGATCTATATAGCTATGGGGTCAGCTTCCATTATTTGTGCTGATGCTTGGTTCCACCACCTCTCTTGACCCTTCCATTGTCTCTGCGCTGCTAAATGGCTTGTCCAACATCCAGTCTTGGATGAGTCAGGCAATTTCCTCCATAAGACCATTGTGAAAACCCATATCATCATCTTCAGCCCTCATTACAAAGTTTATTTCCTTGACAAACATTCCACCAGCCTGGCTATAGAGAACAAGACCTTCTGACTTTCAGTTGAGGTTGCAATCTCATATCCATCACAAACACCACTTTATTCTGCCAATGTTACTTTGCCTGCCTCCATTCCTATCTCTACTCTCTTTGTCTGCTACTAAAACTCTCTTTCAGCTCTCTATTACTTCCAGACTTCTCTCCAATGATGTTCACCTGGGTAGTCTCCCATCCTTTACCACCTCATAAGCTTCTGTTGATCCAAACCTTTGCTCCCTATATCCTGTCCTGCAACAAATCCTGCTCCTCCTCATGCCTGTCCTTGCTGATCATGTTGGCTCCAAGTTTCCCAACATTTCAAATTTAAAATTCACATCTATATGTTTTAACCCCTCATGCCTTCACCCCTCCCTACCTCTGTAACCTCCTTTACTGTTACAGTTCCCCCAAACTCTCCATTCCTTTAACGGCCTGTTTCCCTGCTCCCAACCTCCCTGCTCCCTTGAATTCAGTGGTGGAAATATTCCAAAATTATTCAAAGAAATTAATATTCCTTCAAAACAGCTGTAATACATGATATAAAAGCAAAATACTGTGGATGCTGGAAATCTGAAACAAAAACAAAAATTGCTGGAAAAATTCAGCAGGTCTGACAGCTTCTAAGGAGAGAATAAAAATAATATATAATTATTTTTAAATGTTTATAAATATTTTAATAAAAATAATATATAAATAATTATTTAAAAATGTATATATATATATTTTCCCACCTATTTTTATTATTATTGAAAAATTTATTTCCATTCATTGTTTTAACCCCACCTTTTAGCCTATTTTGATCTTTTCTCCCATACCATCCCCACCTCCCCAACCCACCCCCATCAGGGCCATCTGTCACTGGCTCATCCTGCTTTCTATTCTTAATGTCACCATTAGCACCTCCTTTAGCCAGTATCCACCACCATTAATACCCCTTCCGCCTTTCATTTATGGCATCTTCTGCAATCCCTCCTTTGTCTCCACCTATCACTGGACTTCTATCCAGCTTCACCTGTCCCACCCCCACCTCCCCCACCTTAAACAGTATATATTTCACCACATTTCTACTTTTCTTTAGCTCTGAAGAAGAGTCATATGGACTCGAAACATTAACTCTGTCTTTCTTGCCACGGATATTGTCAGACCTGCTGAGTTTTTCCAGCAATTTTCATTTATGTTGTGTGAAACATGAGAACTTGACTCCAATTGATTCGATACAGAAGTGAGATAATGCATGCAATTATGATATTTTTCCTAAGTGCTGCAAAGAAATATAAAGCAGCCCTTTCTTTTATTAACACATCGTAAATTATGCCAATGTTCTTGGAATTTGAAGAACTGATGTTAGTTGGCCATTTTCTAAACAGCATGATTCCAAATGATCCCTTTGGAATGTGCAATGGGCAACCCGTGACCCTGAATGGACACAGCACTCTCCTGACTTCTTTGGTTTGCGGCCTGGTTAATTTATTGCATAAATTGTATATCTCACTCTCCTTGACTCACGTGATATTCTTTAGTTTGGTTTCCTCGCAGAGAGCCAGTGTGTGTGGTCTCAAGCTACACGTACAGAACTGTCTAATAAACCTATACTGCTCCAGCACTGAGGCTGTTCCATGGAACAGTGTTCAGACTACATTTAAACATGACAGATAAAAACTAATGGAACACTTAGCTTATTGATATTTCAGTAAATGGTAAAGGTCACATGGTACAGCAAGCAGTATGTGTGAAATGATCAAGATAATAACACTAAGAGCAAGCCAATAATTCCTCTAAGTGCATTGCGGAAATTGTGTACTTAATATGATATTCTTTTCTCCATGTCCAATTTAATGCATGGCAGGGGGTTTGCATGGGGGAGTGGACAATTTCAGAAGGGACAAGGTTATTGATCACAATATTGTCTCTAAGCTAGGTTCATCATAGTTCATTTAAAGGAATTATTCCATCACAAAGGAAAATTTTGCAAGTGCAGCTCATAGCTTGAAATTGGAATTGTGATACCATTATACTTTTTGTTGCTTTTGTTATCTTATGAGAGGGTTGCATATCGAAGTGTCATAGGATAGAATGCATTGTTGCACTGGTTACAAACTCAGTTTATTTCACCTGGGGGAGCAGTTAGGATGCTGCAGTGGCCCTTACCATTCCTGAGTTAAGGAGGGTTTAGCTTGGATTCCCTTACCATGGTCATTATCTCACAACCAGTGCTGGATGGTGCATTTGTGAAGGTGCTGGGTGGGTTTAAGGCCAGACCACACTGGTACCCCGAGCTTCGGATTACCCGATAACACTCCCTCCCTCGGCTGAGGCAAAAAGAAACGTTGATAGGGGAAAGTACTGAAGATCTGCCTTCATGCATGCAACCCTACTTCAGTGAGAGATGGTGATCTACAGATCAGCAAGGGGAACGTTTGGTAAATAAAATTCAAGAACAAATCTTTGGGAAGAATTCAAGTTGTACAGGTTTCTTTTGTGATGTTGTGTTGCCATTTTGGTATAATACTGGCTGTTTTCAGAACTCAACAAAATTACTCTAAAACTAATTTAAAAGTTAGATGTTGAGCACTTGAATAAATGAACCTTTACTTAATCTTTACAATTATAACATGGGATTCTGAATAAGTCTGTAATGCATTTCAGATTCAATTCCCTAGATTTACCTGGCAAATTGGTTGCGTTTACTACAACTCAAGTGGTACTCCCATTTAGAAGTTATTCTACAAAATTTCAAGCAATTTTGCATTAGACAAAAGTTTGTTTATAAAATTGTATTAAATGTTGATATTAATATCAATATCAGTCAATATAACTGTACAAATGTCAGTATTGACCTAAGCCCCATTTAAACTGTACTGGGCTGTGAAGAGGCTATGGTTCTGTGCTATCATTTGGGGATGCTGTACTCACACAATTAAATTAATTTTTAACAGCAAGATGGTTCAATTAACTATAGGCCTATGTATTAAGGATAAAGCATATTTTTCATGCAGAACTAATAGTGACAGGAGTGGACAGCATGGTCAGCTGTTTGCTGGCTGAAGAATATTTATGTGACGGTTGGATTATTTCAGGAACCCTATTACAGCACAAATTGTTCCATGCTTCTGGAATGATCCAAAACTGCAACATGGAAAGTGCAAGCCTACTAAAATCTGATTTTACTATTTATGGTTGACAGCAATGTACCAATATAATATGTCATTTTTCATTGTAACTGGGCAGATGCAGTCCTGTTTGTCACTGCTGTGTGACGGTAGATAAATATCAAGCTTGGTCTGTGCACAAATTCACATGAAGCCTTCGGGAATCAGCTAATTAGCTGCCTATGCCTGGCTGCCTGTGTATCACTATGTTTTTAATAGTTACACATGACATGCCCTGACTAAAATGTTGATGTTAAACTTACCTCAGTAAAAAAGTGCAAAATCAAATTGTGCAATTGATTTTAATGGCCCACTGTCATAGTTAGAATAAGAGATGATTTTGAATCCTCGCCAGTGACATATACTCTGGAAACATGCGCTTGATCACTTTTAAAGTAAATGATCTTTCATTGCCTTGGAAATTTTGAAAACCTTTGATAGGATCTAGCAGTTCTAAATAAGATACTATTATATGACCTCCCGCCAAAGCTATGTTCCTATCTTTCTGTTTTCCTCTCAAATCATTCTGTCTGTACCATAGTTGATGGTTCACCTTTTGACCCTTGTTGAGTAATCAAAAGATTTCTCCAGGCTCATTCCTATCTCTGACTCTGTTTCTCTGTCAAGACAATTATCTTCTCTCTTCATCATCCAACTCTATTCACTGCTTTTTAAAAATCACTTCACACATATTCAATGTTCTTCAAATCAGACATTTTGAGTACACACAGTCTCCAGTGTCAGTGATGTAATGTCAATCACTGACTCAATGCATCTTGATGTCCTCCTTGTTTTAAGCAGGGGTCAATCAAAACACAATTTCTTTCAATTTTTCCAGATACTCCATGGTCCCAATATTTATTGGGGCATTTGTTTGGAGAAGGTGGGAGGAGTTATGGACAGGAAACCCGAAAGTGTTGCATTCCTAAACATCCTGTGGTAATTTTTAACCACAGGCTATGCTTCAAAGGCTTTCTCCAGGTTTCCTGCCCAATAGTCGACCTGATTGACAAGCTGACTGCCTGTCAGGGGGTAAGCCTTTAGAAGGTGGAAGCAGTGGAGGAGCAGGTAAATCTAATGGTTAGGAGGAAAGTGATCACAGGGGATAGAGCGCGATCAGGGTGGGGCAGGGGGAAATGATGAAATGGTGTCTGTGTGGATCAGGGTTACACTCGGTTTTGGGGATTGAGATTATGAAAGGGGGTGCGCAGTGACCATGGAAGTTGGGGGTGGGGGAGATCAGGAGGGGGACAGGGATTGTGGTGGTGGGGTGTTGATAGATGGTGGCATGGTGGGTGGGGCTTACAGGATAGCTTGCTGGGCTTGTGGGAAACATTCCTGTTCTTTCTGGCTTGCAAACAGTGTTGTAAAGGCACCTACCCTCCTCATGCTCTTTTACCAGCAAGATTACCCAGCTGACCTGAATTAAAAATAGAAAGTGTATTAAAGTGGAAGCATGCAGCCTCCTTAAAAGCTTTCATTGACCTCTTGAGAGTTGATTGGTCACCCATCCCCATGACCATGTCCTGTCTCTGTTAAAAAAAGGAAGTGGGAGGATTCAAGGCAGGTTTGATTTTGAGTTTGAAATTTTAAAAATTTTTAACTTCCCAACCAATGCAAAGCCACCTATTTTGGGAATCAAAATTATCCCTACAAGTCTCTCAAATCCTTTTAAGTTTTGCCTTTCTTAGCTTCTACATTAGTCCTCCTTCATCAATTTGTCTCAATACCTCCTCTGATCGCGAAAAGATCTTTTACATCTCTTCTATTTTTACATCCACTAACCAGGACCTGAGTTTCTTCTTAAGTGCCAACCACTTCATCTTCTCTCCATAAAGACCAAGGGGTAGAAATCTGTGTTGGCGGAGGGGGGTGGGGTGGGGGGGGGGGTTGTGCGGGTGGTGGCGTGGCATAAATTAGGTGTTATTGGATCAGCTAACGGTTATGCACATTATGTGCATCCTGCTACTCATCCATTGCAATGATTGCACTGCCTGAGATGGATTTCTACCCTAGTCTAATGAAGACAAGTGTTGCTTCCATATCTGGAGAGGTTGCTCTCACACCTCTCAAGTGCTCCTGGAAAGGTGATAGACAATCAATTTCTCCCTCTGTTTCAACTTTTCTTGTTTCTCTCAAATTTCCACACTCTCTCCGCACTGAAATTGTATCACATTACAGTTTCAATTCATTCCTGTGGGACTCCTTTCCCCTTGCAATCTTCTTGCTTCCAATATTCTCCATGCTTTTAAGCCCCAAGAATGCGCCACTCAATCACTATTTCTTGATTTAATTCATCTCTTTTACTCCGCTTAAATTTATTGTTGATGTGAAATATGCAACTTGGCCTTTCTTGATTTTGATTAGCAAAAAACAAGAAAGCCATAACTTGAAACACTGAAATGTTTCTCTTTGTCCCAGATTTTCACTAAGTGCAGTTGCGGGCAAGTAAAACAACATTTCACCTGTCGGCCACAATGGCGAGTTTTCACACTCTATTGTCCCAAACCCACCGCGTTATTTTTGCATTCCTGGGAAACACACCGTTTTCATGGTGGGCAGGCTCCGATTCGTCTGCCATGCTGTCACCTTGCTGCTTCGTCATGCCAGGCGCCACGTTTAAAATACAGCCGCGCTCAGTGCTTCCAGCCCAGGGCTGCAGCAGAGGAGACATGGGCCCGAACAGCAAGAAGATTGGAGCCCTTGAGTGCCTTTTGAATGCCATGGAGACCCACTGTGATGCTCACTACCCCTGCTCTGGTCACAGAAGGGGCAGCTACATTACCACTCAGGCTTGGTAGGCGATGGCAGTGATGGTCAGTGCCAATGTTGCACAGAAGAGTTTGGCCATCCAATGCAAATAGAAGATGAATGATCTCAACTGTGCAGCCAGGGTATGGCAACCATCTCATCATTCTAAGCTCTCACACTCAAGGTCATGACACATTCACTTGTATCTCACTCACTGCCAGCTCAAGAGACATCACCACTTATTCTCACGCACATACCCTCACATGTACATCTGGTCTCATCTCCTCTGGAGATTGCCTCCTCAGCCCTCACCAACTTGAGGCCACTTGCACAGATCAACATGTGCCCTCACACACACCCTGGGATACCTTCCACCCCAGTACAGCTATCGTCCTGCAGCCTCTTCCTTGCCTGAGGCCACTTCTCCCCCTTCTCCAAGCAAGCCCTAGCCCTGCAGCCATTGAAAAGTCACCCTCGCTTTATGGCTGGTCTGGTAAGTAGTGACCTACCCGTGAGCCCCCTTAAAAGTGATGTGCTGCCTGTGAAGCCTGGTGCTGATGACTGCGAGTGGTGACCGAAGCAAGGTAGGCAAACAAACCTTGAAGTCCCGAGCGAAGTGCAGCCCGCCAAGTGCACAACGCTTATGTGCTGTTGTGAAACACTTCAGGGTGTTTTCCCTCCATCGTGGATGGACGATCCGGCCCGGGGCGGGGAGGGCGGGGGGAATGATTCTGGCTGGCAGGCCTAATAATGATATGCTGATGTGTTACAATGAGGTTACTGGCGTCCGATGGCAGGGAACGCAGCCCACCATCGACAGGCTGAGTGGACAATCGCGAGCTGGTTTCATGCTGTCATGAAACCGATTGCACCATATTGTGCGCTCATGCCACCGAACATGCCCAACACTGGTGGGCACGGAAAATCCCAGATCGTAAATGCTTTCAGATTCCAATGAGAATTTTCAGCATTTTCTGTTCGTATTTTGTACTGGGGAATGATTATATTGTAGGTTCCATATGAGGCTGTAACCTAATGCGCATAACACCAGAGTAACAGCTTTAAGCTATATTTCCAGCTTTGCACCATTTCCTGGTCAAGCAGAACAAAACTCTACATGCAGAATTCTGTTCAGCAGCATCTAAAAGGAGATTATAGCTAAATGATAGCAAAGCGTTAGATGTATAAATTGGACATTGTACATCCAATGCCACAAGGAAATGGCTTAAATATCACTGGGTGAAATCAAACTCACATTATGCTATCGTACAGTTTGCATCAATGTATAGCCAGAAGCACCTTACATCAAGGCTAACTGCGTAGTATGGCTAGCCTTTTAAGTAGTATTATAGCAGCGTATGCACAGCAGTCACATCTGTTACATATGAATATACAAGAAAGATAGACAGAAATGGCCACCTGTTCCATTCAGTCAACTGATCCCCAGTGCTCCTCACCCCTACCCTGCAGCCATGTCATTTCCTAGAAAAGGCAAAAGAAAATATTAGGCAAACTGAGAGAAAAGAGAATCTGGGAATCTCCTTACCCTCCAAAAAATCTAAACCAAGTTCCTGAAGGTAACAATAAGCACGAGGTAAGCCGCCCAACAATCCCCCCACATTTTGGTGGAGTTAGCAACTCGGGATCTCGAATTATGCATGTGGTTGAGGACATGAGAATCTGCAGCCCACTAAGGGAATATACAAATTGGTTCTGTGTCAGAATATTCGTATTTAGTAACGGACATTCTTACATCTTCATTCATTATTGCCATTAAGACAGAGATGAAGACAATCTGACTAATGCATACAATAACCAATGCAAAGTCAAATGGTTTCCATTGTTCTATCTACTATACTGCAAATTTTCTGATTATTAGCCATTGGCATTTTCCATGAGTGTAGAAGTTACTTATATCCTCTTACCAAAATTGTCAATGGATTTCATTTTACCCTTCAGAATCTGAGCAAATCTACTCTTCAGGTACAGAACCCAAGTCCCCAAGGTCAAAAAGAATATTTTCCAAATGTATGCAAGCTTGTTTATTGAGGAATCAAAAGTTCGAGGGTCTAAATAAAGGATGGGGAAGGGAGTTCAATGTGCAATGATCACGGAATGCCTCAGGATTTTACTTTGAATATTATTATATGGTTTCAAATGTGAGATCCAAATCAGCAGAAGCCTATAAAACATAAAGATGTACAAGCCTGTGCTGCATTATTTCCAATCTAATGTCATACATGCACAGAATAGGAGAACATTCTTAAATAGGTTGCTGTTTTCTTCAAGAGGCATTCCCAACTGAATCCAAATTGTATCAAAATATGAATGTATTAAAATAAATTTGGCATTGTTCAAATGAGACATAAAACTCAGTTCTGACACAATTGTGTCACAGGACACATTGAAATAAATTCACAAGCAAAGAAACTCTCCCATGGCTTTTCTTGCTGAAAGAAAACCCAGTGTGATAGCACAGATACAGCTCAACCCTAAATTGTACCCTACAATAATCTGCGTTATTGTATGGTATCCCAGCGTGTCATTACCTTCAGGGGAGAATGGGCAAAGAATTGGAAAGAAAGGAATTCTGTATCCTTTCTGCTCATGTTAAGCTATCTAATTTCTGCAGGATCTCTTGCTCTGGCATATAGCAATGCAGTTTCCAGGACATGTCCAAATTTCTGCATTGAAATAAAACAGGGTGACTCTCCTTTACTGCACTTGCTGTGGAAGCATCTTCAATACAGCTTCAGAAAACAAGCTCTCCACATCCTTGAACAGCCATACCCAGGCTTGGCTAACAAGTCCCTGCCTGATCACAAGCTCATTCTGCATATGTACTGAGGTCCTGCTCATAAAATTGACCAAGGTTAGCCCAGCACCACTCTAGTGAGTGCAAACCTCTCTGTCCCAGTGCCAGGACTGGAATGTCAACTACAATTCTTAGAATTTTTGTAGTCACAGAAATTGTCAGTAGAAAAATCCTCTCCAAAAAAGCATATATAAGGTTATATAACTGTGAGTGCAACTGGCTGATGGATTAGAGTCACAATTTACTGGACTTGCAAGCAAGCTTTGCACCTCTGGCTATGTGATGTGGTACATTATCTTTTAAATAGACAGTTGCAGTCAGAGTTAGCACACATCTTAATTATGCTGAATCTATTTGCATGTAGTAGAAAAGGTCTCTGATTATACAGAAAGGGTCATTGAAATGTGGATGCATGGCTCTTACCTTGACATCCATTGCAATCAGCCTCCCTGCCAGAGGTTTAAAGTATCCGACAGAGCCAATTATAAATGGTCAACCAGTTTTTCATTAAGCGGCATACTCTATAAACATGAGTCATGTAACACAAGGAAGCAACAGATCTTGGCATTAACACTGTCTATAATTAATTGCTGCTGCTCACTGATTACCACTCAAGACAACAAGCAGTCTTTAAAGCGGCCTTATAAATTGCCATTTTTACTCTGCAATTCACTAACTAGAAGAAAGATTGCAAATTTCAGCCACTGAAGAATGTTAGGAGAATACTAAGATTCAATCAGTTTTTGCTGGGATTGTAATAAACAAGGGCCAATGCATTGATGTGGATTTATAGTTCGGAGTGAACAATTTAAAAAAATTATTTCACGGGATTTGGTTATCGTTGGCAAGGCCAACATTTGTTGCCCACCTCTAATTGCCTTTGAGAAGGTGGTGGTGAGCCACCTTCATAAACCACTGCAGTCCATCTGGTGTAGGTACACCCACAGTGCTGTTGGGAAGGGTGTTCCAGAATTTTGATCCAGCAAAAGTGAAGGAACAGTGATATAATTCCAAGTCAGGATGGTGCGTGACTTGGAGGGGAACCTGCAGGTACTGTAGCTCTCATGCATCTGCTGCCCTTGTCTTTCTAGGCGGTGGAGGTCATGGGTTTGGAAGGTGCTGCCTAAAAAGCCTTGGTGAGTTGCAGCAGTGCTTCTTGTAGATGGTACACACAGCTGCCACTGTGCACTAATGGTGGTGGGAATGAACATTAAAGGTGGTGAAAGGGGTTCTATTTAACTCACTTTCAGAATTCTTTCCTCATTAAATGTTCACTTTTTTTGATCTGATCTCCACATCACCTTATATAAAATTATTTACATAATTTATCAAAACATCCTCATGTGTAGATGAAGAGATACCTCACTGGGATTCTCTTTGCATGATTATACATTAAGATTGACTGGTAGACCCCAGTCTGTGAGATTTTTGTAATAATATGGTCATTCATTACAGATTATCAAGAACCAATGTTGACTTGGGACTTGTGGCATTATTAATGAAGTGAAATCAAATGACTAACATATATTTTGAATAATAAGTGGGATTTAATTGTATCAGTTAAACAGCCCTGATACCTGTAGAATAAAGCTGGGAGGTTTTCAGTAGTGTATCCAGCAGACAATATACATATATGATCCTGACTTGGACATAGATCTTTATTCTTATTATTGGGTCAAAATCCTGGAATTCCCTGCAGAATGCCATCATAAGAACACCATCACCACAGTGGTTCAAGAAGGGGGTTCACCTCTTAAGGACAACTAGGAATAGAAATAAATACAGTCTTGCTAGTGTCACCTACACCCCCAAAACAAGTTAATTAATATGCTTTCATATTGCTGACAAGAGAGACATGTCGCTGAAGCTTTTTGTCTTGCACTGATCAGGACAAATGCAAGATTTCCAAATTTCAAATGATTACAACAATTTACACCACAGAAGAAAAGGGTGTTGATTGGTTGACAAGTCAAAGCTGATTGGCTGAGTTGTTGCAATGGAAAAAGCAACAATGAACCAAAGGCTTCCAGTATCCCAGATAATTAAGAAAAGGCACAAGGCTTGCACATATTCCTTTTATTTGCAGAGAACAGGTTCCTGCGTATGAATATATGTCACTTCTCGCAAGCATAAATGAGCCATGTTAACAGCTTGACTGATTATGTTAAATTGGTTGTTGGTGTAGCTTTTAGCATATTCAGGATTGTTCAGTAGGTGCTGCCAATCACAGAATCACATCTAATTGTAGACATTTTGATTTTGATTTTGCAAGCATGGGCTGGTTGAGTACAGTCTGCACTCTGCCTATTACAAACAATTGAAGGAACATGCTGTTTGATTCAGTCAATCATTGAGACGTACAGCCTATGTATCTGGCATTGCACCAGCACTGAAATTCATACGCAGCTTTGCTCAATTTTGTGGTAGGCACAATGTCTTTTTGGACTGAGCAGCAGCATCCTGTTAGTGGAAAATAACCAATAACCTTGCCAACCAGTCAGCACCCTTTTTTCATGTGGTGTAAATAATTGTGATCATTTGAAATTTGGCATTTGTCCTGATGAGTGCAAAAGGGAGAGTTTCAACAACATATCTCTCTTTTCAGCAACATTCAAGCTCTGTGCTACCAAGTGACTGTTTAAAATGCAGTTGTTGCTCAGTTCTCTTCCATAATCAGTATTCACATCTCCAAGAATCAGTGTGCTCAGGAGAGGAGAGAATAAAGGTTTTGTTCTATCAATATGACTATTTTCTTAAGGATTTACCTGACAAATGTTTGTGGTTGAATAAATGCTGTTGCTTCCAGAGGAAGTTCATTTCTTGGTGGACAAATTGAAAGTGACAATAATGTGTTGCATTGTAAATGAAAATTGCTGATTCTATCACTTTGTGTCAGTTTGTTTTTTTTTCACTGCTTTACCATTTGGGTTTCCTTGATTGCTTGAGGTATGTCTTCTGTTTTCTATTTAAATCATTTTTCATTCTCAGTGTCTTTATATTTGCCTTTCAGCATTGCTGTCTTGCCTCTATTTCTCTCCTGTCTCAGTCACTTCTATTTAACAATGGTGTCCCACATCTTATCCCTCCCTCTCCTTACTGTCTTGCTCTCCCTCTTCTCATCCATCTGAATTCTATGTACAGTTCAAATAGCTAACACAATCACCGGAGTTCCTACTATTTCATGCTGTGATTCCCTCACTGTGTCTCCCTGTTCATCTGCACAGTATTTCAGTCTTGTTTTATTCTAATTGTTAATGGTCTGGGTTTTGTGTTAAGAGTAGTGGTAAGGCCATCAGTGTTCACCATTATTATGCAATAAATCAGACAGTAACCTCTGGCATTTGCTGATGTACAGTTAAGTGCAGAAATCTGGATGCTGCTGTCCAATTTATCCTATCCCTTCACAAAGTTCGCTGTGCCAGCACCACACCAAGAAAGTTGGTATTAAAATAAACAAAGAGTGTGAAGCTGTGGTACCCTCCAGATACACAGTAAGCACACCTGAAAATAATTAGGGCTGGTGCAATCAGGTTTTAGTAAACATTTTATAATGTAATGAGTCTTCATTACTGCCAAAAATCACCCTTGGCTGGCCTTGAAAATTTAATTTTGCAAGTGTGGAGTCTCAATCCTTCAGAATTTAATTTGTTATGTTCCAGTTTATTATGAACTCTCAGTCAATATTTTATATTTTAAAAACCACAAAAGGCTACAGAAAGATGGCTGCCCCAGGATCACCTGACTTCTCTTACTGATTGAAGCACTCACCTGTCTCAAGAGGGGCAAAAAAGAATTTTCCAGACTGATGCTGATGCAATGCCTTTTCCCTGAAACCAATTTGAAAGGGTAAGTTCAAACTGAATGGGCCATTCAAGTACATAGACACTGGCCTGAATCTTGCATTCCAATCTGGGTGTGTGCCCAACCCGAATGCACGTAAAATAGTGCAAACAGACATTTGGCACGTATCCCGACGTTATCGTGCACATGTGCGATATTGAAGTTGGCAGGCGTGCATGGGAGTCCGAGTAGTGCCTGCTGGCAATTGAAGGTACAATTAAGGTAATTAAAAAGCCTATTGACCATGATTTTATGTTGCCCATGCGATTTTTAGCTTGTTGCATGGGTAAAATGGGCGGGCGGAATTTACGTTTTAATCATTTCCCCGGGATGAAATCTCTGTTAGGATATAAAATGAAAAGAAATATCTGGGCACAGCATTTTTATGAGGTATGTTTTCAGGTGCTTGATTGTGCTGTGTGGACATTTTTCCAGCATTTTTGTGCTTTCATTTATTATTTGGAGGTCTTCAGCTCTCTGAGGCAACTGTCTGCATTCAGGGATCTCAGTGGAAGCATTCACCAGCACCCGCAGTGACATCAGCACTCACCCTCCTCCCACCCCCACCCCGGCAGAACTAAGCCTATCAGTGCACATTATACACTGGCTGGCTGTTAATTGGCCAGCCAGAGTAAAGTCATGGTCAGGGGCCGATCGTGGTTTGGGACCCATTTCCCATCCACTCCCGTGCCTGCCAATTGCACAAGCCCGACGAGCTACTAACTGCCTCAACCTCGCAAGCTGTGAAAATCATCATACAGAATGTATAATCGACCTGGCCACCCACCTTTTTTGGAAAAGGACTTTGGACTTGTGGCAGGTCACATGGGTGAATCATCCATGTTTGTCGCCTGCCTTTAAAACAGCTAGAATCAGTTCTGTAGGGACAGAGAGACCATCAGAAAGCTATTGAACCAGCTGCAGTCAACTAAGCAGCCAAATTAATAAACAGCAATACCTTGAAAGTCAGAGATGGGCATTCCCCAACTATTTCAACTTCAAGTTCACCTGAGAACTAACCTCCTGGAAATTTGACTACAAGAATGTTCACAGCTTATTGAGAAACCTCCACTTACACGACCTCCATTTCAACTAAAGGCACCACCTCATCTAAGAAACTATAGGCCTGCCACAGAAGAGAGACTGAGACAATTATATACTATAAGTGCACTGTTTGTTTTTTACCTACCTAGTCTTTGTGTGCGTGATAATATGTGTCATTTGAATGAGTAAGATGTTGCTTTTCTTTAAACCTCTGGGGCAAGTGTGGAATAATAAATAACCTTTTTAATTTTAAAACTCACAAAAAAACTTGCTGCTGGGATTAGTTAAATTGGTACAACCACTCCAATGGTAAGAAAATATATGCACCTCACATACAAAAATCACAATGATCAAGGGCAGTGAGAAAACAAGTAAATTCTGTTCATGACAAATTTTTGTTGGAGATTGAAAAATTCAAAGATTTCTCTCTAGCTCTTTTACCTCCCTCTGAATTTCATCTTTCTTCCCTCTCCTTATTTTGCGTTCTGCATATGATTTTATATTGAATTACATATTATCACTTACAGTTCCTGGTTTAAACTCTGCTTGAGAATTCTTCAATTCGATTGGTTGGAGAGACATGCTGTCACTTGCACTGCTCACATACATCACAGCTCCCCTGTAGAGTGCTGTAAAAGATTTCTAAATACCATAAATTGCCACTCAAAAGCCTGCAAAAATTCTAGAGGTATCTGTATATGTAATGACTGGCTAACACGACTGCTGACAATGAAATCCAGGACATAGCTAAGTTATCAGCACATATTTGCTCTGAGTTAAGACTTTTTAAATTAAGTTGCTTTGTTATAGCTTGGGTTTATTCAGAAACCATTGTTTTCACTGCCTTTTGGACTTCAGGTGCAAAATGGTAGCACTTGGGAAACAAGTAAACAACCAGGAAGCATAGAAATCAATAGGAATTGTCACAGGATATGGTGTTCCATCAAATCATTATGCTTTCATTGTTCTTAGAATTAAATCACATTCGCAAATGTTTCAACTTTTAAAATGCTATCTATTATAATTAATGTATTTTTCAATGTTGTAACACATGGGTTACTAAACCATGGTCGCAACCCCTAGTAGGGTCGCAAGACTAAATTTTGGGGTCACGAGGTCCAAGACCATAATGGCAGCCATGAAGTGGCCTAATTAAAATCTTGCAATGGGTGCTTTGATAGAACTGCAACTCCCTGGTGTGCTCCACAGCAAGTGTCAGGGTGATTATCGCCAGATCTGATGGAGCTGGCCACCATTTTGCTGCTGTGTGTTTGATCCAGCAGCATCCTTGGGAGGAAAGTGGGGAGCAGGAAGGAGGGGGCGATGTTTCAACCTCTATGCATGCATTGCAGCCTGAGTTTTAACTGCCTGTTTTCTGGAGGTCCATTATTTAATTTACCGTGCACTTATATATGGAACAAGACAGTGTGTGTGCTTTGAGGCATAGTACTTCGCCAAACATATACATTCCATAGCCCAATTAGTATACAAAACTTACTGTGCCACTGGAACCGAAATTATTTTAACACTGGCACTTTGTACCAGCCCTCGCGTATGGCAGGAAAATCATGATTGTGTGAATGTCTCTGCTGATTAAGCAATGTGACGTAGCTAGGCTGCTGACAGGGATCGCCATTTTAGGGATAGGACGATTATATCCAAGTTCACACTGTTAGGAGAGGCAGAGAGAGTGTCGCTCGCCCTATGTCATCACGTGCTATTTTAAGCTTGAGTGCGTTGGGTGCGTGCCCGCGCACCGAGCGAAAAGTTCAGCCCAGTATTACACCCAGTATAAATATTAATATTTTGCTGGCTTTGAAATTATTTTTCAGAACTAACTGCTGCTACTCAAAAGGTTATATCTGAATGAAGACAGAGATTCTGCCTGTTGCTGAGATTCAGATGTAAATTAGAAAAACGAGAAAGGGCACTAAGCATAAATTAAAATAGTCACTTGAATTCTGAGATTCTGGATTTGTGCAGTACTTGATATGTAATATTTATGTTAAATCTAGGAACTTCAAATGATCTTTCAATGCATTGTCGCCCTCACTCAGAGCTTGATTCTCAGCCGCTTGGAGACTGTTACTCATTTCACTACATTCCAGCAACAACAACTTTTATTTATATAGTGCCTTTAATGTAGTAAAATTTTCTAAGGCACTTCAGAGGAGGGTTGACAAACAAAATTTGACACTGAGCGACATAAGGAAATATTAGGGCAGATGTCCAAAAAGCTTGGTCAAAGAAGTAAGTTTAAGGAGCGTCTCAAAGGAGGAAAGAGAGGTAGAGAGGCCTACCCGTGACCCCCCCTAAAAGTGTCTGTGAAGCCTGGCGCTGATGACTGCGAATGCTAACTGAAGCAAGGTGGGCAAACAAACCTTGAAATCCCGAGCCAAGTGCAGCCTGCCAAGTGCACGCCTTATATGTGCTGCCGTGAAACATGTTGGCGTGCTTTCCAGCCGTCGTGGGCAGACGATCCAGCGGCAGGAGGGGTGGGGGAATGATTCTGGCAGGATGTCCTTATAATGATATGTTGATCTATTACAGTGAGGTTCCCAATGTCCAATGGCTGGGTACGCTGCCTGCCATGGTGGGTGGAGTGGACGATCGCAAATTGGTTTCAAAACGTTGTGAAACCGATTTTTGGCCATCTCTCCATATTGTCCACTCGCACCACCAAACATGTCCGATGCTGGCAGGCATGGAAAATCCCCGCCCTTATCTTTAAGTGTTAAAAAAGGAAATTTGGAACATTTATGACTTTCTGGAAATGATTTCCTGATGCTACCGAGCTAATCAGTTAGCTGCATCCTATCATTCTCCGCCTGACCCTCAATTAACTAACCAGACAGGACTAATTCCCAAAATAGAGTGTAGCCTGTTGCTAAGATGATCATATCACCAGAGATCATTTTGAACTAGAGTGGGAGCTGGAGACTGCGTGTCTCTGGCGACAGAGCATACGGAGTCTGTTGGTGCTCTGGAGACCTTCCATAACTGGTGGGCACTGTTGGGGGGCGGAGGGGGCTGGGGGGGTGGGGGTGGGTGCCTGGAGTGCATCATCATCGCTGAAAATGTCATTTGATTTATTGGGCAGAGTTTTTAGGTCAGCGTGCAGGCGCACACTCGACCTGATCGGACGCAAACTCACTCGAGCGGACGTCAGGTGAGTGTCCTAACATCCTCCTGCGCTTGTGCAGTATTTCAGTCGGCGGGTGGGTACAAAAGTCGGAAGCGTGCCTTTCGACAATTAAGAGGCCAATTAGTGTAATTAAAATTGCAATTGTCTCCGATTTTTCATGGTCCGTCCAACCTTACGTCCGCGCTTACATCAGGGCCCACCTTCGTCCCGCTCTCACCCCGGCAGCGTCGAGCATTTCAGAGCATTCTTAAGGCTAGCTGGCTGTTAATTGGCCAGCCAGTTTGAAATTGCAGTCGGCGGTCAGTTCCCTGGTTCCGGACCCACCGATCGCGCCCACCCATGAAACTAAAAATTCTGTCCATTAGGTTTCCTTTAAAATTCTGGGTTTTTTTTACTAATTTTTTGTGGTGTCGCTTGCAGAAGGGGACACTTATTACCCCTTTAAATTGGCAAAAATTCTGATTGTCTCCACGCAAAAGAGGTAACATGGTGACTGGTTGCCAAGCTGATGTTCATTTGCTTCCTGTTGCTAAGGAAACAATGTTGTTAATGTAACATTCGAGCTACACAAGTGCCAGGCAACGATCATCTCCAGCAAGAGAGAATCTAACCATCACCCCTCGACATTCAATGACATCACCATTGCTGACTCCCCAACTATCAACTTCCTAGGGGTTAACATTGATCAGAAGCTGAACTGGACTAGCCATATAAATACTGTGGGCTACAAGAGCAGGTCAGAGGCTAGGAATCCAGTGACAAGTAACTCACCTCCTGACTCCCCAAAGCCTGTCCACTGTTTACAAGGCACAAGTCAGGAGTGTGATGGAATACCTCTCACTTGGAGTGCAGCTCCAACAATACTCAGGAAGCTGCACACCATCCACAAAAAAGCAGCCTGCTTGATTGGCACCCCATCCACAAACATTCATTCCCTCCACCACCGACACACAGGAGAATTTTCTCCCCATCAGGTGGGCTGGGCGGGAATGGGCATGGGCAGGCGCGTAGCGGATCCCTGCCTGAGATCGGCTGCATGCCACCATTTTACGTGGGTGGGATAATTATGCCCAGCATGATGTGCACCCAGAAGCGCTCAGCACTACCCGTGTGGGTGGAGGGAGGAGGAAGAGTCAGGGCCTGCGCAAAAGAGTGCAGAAATCTCCCTGAGGCACGGAGCTGTTTGATTATGAAAAATTGCAATAAAGGAAAAAAATATTCAGACGTGTCCCCTCATATGAGTGTCACATGAGCTGAACCATGTCAATGAATTTTAATAAAAATTTTTATTAAATTTATAAACCCTTCATGAAACCTCATCCCGCCCTTGGATGAGGTTCCATGAAAAATGTGAAGGCCGCCTGGGCTCTTCGCTTACCCGCCAACCTTAAGGTTGGATGGACAGCCCTGTTAATGAGTTTAATAAGGGGATTAATAGCCTTAACAGACCTTTAACAGTTCAGCAGGCGCGCAGCCAACTCTGGTGCGTGCCCGCCAAACCGAAGATCAGAATGACGTGTGGTGATGTCGGGACGCATGCCTGACGTCACCACGCGTCATTTTATGCGTTAGCATGTGGGGCCCACCCCCACGTGCCGACCAGAAGATTCAGGCCACAATGGTAGCAGTGCCTACCATCTACAAGATGCACAGCAGGAAATCATCAAGTCTCCTTAGACAGCACCTTTGAAACCACAACCGCTACCATCTAGGAGGACAAGGGTAGCACCACCTCCTGGAAGTTTCCCTCCAAGTAACTCACCATCCTGACTTGGAAACATATCACCGTTCCTTCACTGTCGCTGGGTCAAAATCCTAGAACTCCCTCCCTAACAGCACTGTGGGTGTACCTACATCAGATGGACTGCAGTGGTTCAAGAAGTCAGCTGACCACTACCTTCTCAAGAGCAATTAATATAATATAAAAACAGATAGTAGGAGTTTTTATAAATATTTTAAAAAGAAAAGAATTAACAAAGTGAGTGTTGGTCCTATAATCTGGAGAATTGATAATGGAAAACAAGGAAATGGCAGATGATTTGAACAGGTATTTTGCATCAGTTTTCACTATAGAGGATACAAGTAACATCCCAGAAGCAGCTGCAAACAAGGAAATGGAAGGGAGGGAGGAACTCTGGAAAATTACAATTACCAGAGAAGTGCTACTCAGTAAATTGTTGGAGCTGCAGGCTGACCTGTGTCCGGGTCCTGATGGACTTCATCCTAGGGTCTTAAAAGAAGTGCCTAGTGAGATAGTTAATGCATTGGTTTTAATTTTCCAAAACTCTCTAGATTCGGGAAAGGCCCCATTAGATTGGAATTTAGCAAATGTCATTCCATTATTCAAAAAGGGAGGGGGACAGAAAGCGAGAAACTGCAGGTCAGTTTGCTTCACATCTGCCATTGGAAAACGTTAGAAGCTACTATTAAAGAAATTATAGCAGGGCACCTGGATATGCTCAAGGTCATCAGGCAGAGTCAACATGGCTTTTGTGAAAGGGAAATCGTGTTTAACCAACTTTCCGGACTTCTTTGAAGAGGTACTATGTGCTATGGATAAAGGAGAGCTGGTAGATGTGCTGTACTTAGATTTTCAGAAGGAATTTGATAAAGTACCACATCAAAGGTAATTGCAGAAAATAAAAGCTTATGGTATAGCAGGTAACATATTGCCATGGATAGAAGATCAGCTGGCTAACAGGAAACAGAGCAGGCATAAATGGATGTTTTTCAGGTTGGCAAGATGTAACGAGTGGTGTAAGACAGGGATCAGTGCTGGGACCTCAACTGCTTACAATTTATATAAAGGACTTGGATGAAGGGATGGTTGCCAAATTTGCTGATGACATAAAGATAGGTAGGAAAATAAGTTGTGAAGAGGATATAAGGAAGCTACAAACAGAAATAGTTAGGTTAAGTGAGTGGGCAATGAACTGGCAGATGGAGTTTAATGTGGGAAAATGTGAAATTGTCCATTTTTGCAGGAAGAATATAAGAGAAGCATATTATCTAAATGGTGAGAGATTGCTGAGCTCTGAGGTGCAGAGGGATCTGGGTATCCCAGTGCATGAATCATAGAAGGCTAGTATGTAAGTATAGCAAGTAATTAGGAAAGCTAATAGAATGTTATCATTTATTATGAGAGGAATTGAATACAAAAGCAGGGAGGTTATGCTTCAGTTGTACAGGGCATTGGTGAGGCCACATTTAGAGTACTGTGTACAGTATTGGTCACCTTATTTAAGGAAGGATGTAAATGCATTGGAAGAATGGATGGGTTGGCTTATGAGGAAAGGTTGGACAGACTAGACTTGTATCCGCTGGAGTTTAGAAGAGTAAGAGGTAACTTGATTGAAACGTATTAGCTCCTGAGGGGTCTTGACAGGGTGGATGTGGAGAGGATGTTCCCTCTTGTGGGAGAATCTAGAACTTGGGGCCACTGTTTAAAAATAAGGGGTCGCCCATTTAAGACAGAGATGAGGTGAAATTTTTTCACTCAGAGGGTTGTAAGTCTTCGGAATTCTCTTCCTCAAAACGTGGTGGAAGCAGAGTCTTGGAATATTTTTAAGGCAGAGGTGGATAGATTCTTGGTAAGCAAAGGGGTGATAGGTTATCGGGATAGGTGGGATGCAAATTTCAGGTTACTATCAGATCAGCCATGATCTTATTAAATGGCAGAGCAGGCTCGAAGGGCTGAATGGCCTACTCCTGCTCCTTGTGTTTGTAATTAGGGATGGGCAATAAATGCTGGCTTAGCCAGCGATGCCCATGACCCATGAATGAATAAAAAAAGGCATTCCACGCTGAACTGGTCGGTTATCTCACTGCCCCTGTGAGCAAGTGGCAACAATAGCAAGTAAATGATAAAGAAAACAATGGCAGGGATTTTCCAGTCCCACCGCAGCTGAAATCATAGCAGGCAGGATGGAAAATTTGCTACTCCAGCCAAGGGTCTATTGACTTGAGGTGGGAATTTCCGACCCAGCAGAGGGGCCAGAAAATCCAGGCCAGTGTGTCTTCTTTCACTTTCGACAACAACATTTTCCTGAAATCTGTACTTGCTTTTATTGGCCTTTTCCATCAGGCAAGAGATCACATTGGTTTGTCATTCTTGCTGGCAAACATAGGCTGATGAATGAGTGACTCCTTAGTGCAAACACTGTACCTTTAGTTAAAGGATTCATTCGGATCCCTTTCCCTTTATTTGTGTGCACAGCCGGCAAGCTGCTCCTTGTTTACCTGCTGTAGTTTATTTCCCTTTTGTGTTAGAGGAGAAAATGCTCAATCGCATTCACCTGTCTGACACAAGTCATGGGATGTCACGTTTCTCCCCTTCAGCTGCTGGCCTTTGTCACCCCCTGAGATTGATGTGCTGGGGGGCTGCGAAGCCTTCAGCTGGTTATCTGTAGCTTGCACAGCTGCTGGTTCATTTCTCACTCCTTTTCTTCTAACCTCTTAAGTAGCAGTCTTTTCTCTCCCCACTGTGTGAATGAAGTGCTGGTTTGCTGAGATTTTCTGGGAGATTATGCACACTGTAAACAAAGCCTTCTCTGAGCTGCTGGCAGTGTTGCTGGTTGTTGCAAGAAGTGAACAGCATGCACTCACAATCACACTTACTGCACTGACATCGGCCCTCTACAAAAGGAGGTATATCTACACTGAGTATTTTTACACAACACGTTCCCATCTGTGAAGGCTGGACTGTTTTCAAATCGGAATTCATCAACTTGCTTTGTCACTAATATCAAACTTTCCAAGATGTTATTCTTTATTCAGAAATAAGAATTGTTTTTGAAAGATTTTCCTTCACATTACATCCCTGTCCCTATTCCTTCGTTCCTACGCTGATGACTATACTTTGAGGTGACTGCAGCATAACGATGCTAAATGAATAAAGATTGCTCAATGAGCATCTGTAGAAATGGTCTCTGGTGCCATAAAAGTACCTAACAAGGCTTTTGTGTTTTAAAAAAGCTGCCATCTTCTCAAGTAAAGGAAAGCATGCAGGATGAATTTCAGTTTTGTTGTGTTTTATTAAGACAGAGGTAGATATTTTCCCGACTAATAAGGGGGTCAAAGGTTGTCGGGGCTAGGTGGAATGTTAAGTTGAGGCCACAATCAGATCAGCCATGATCTAATTGAATGGTGGAGCAGGCCCGAGGGGCCGAATGGCCTACTGTTGTTCCTAGTTCGTATGTTCATATGTATTCATCCTAGTTCAATCCATTCAGCTGAGTCAGCTTGGCCATGAGCATAGGAAGGAAGAAACGAGGAGTAAGCTATTTATCCCCTCGAGCCTGTTCATCCATTCATGTGATCATGGCTGATCTGTGACCGAACGCCATACACCTGCTTTGCCCCATAATCCCAAAAATCTATCAATCTTAGAGTTAAAGTTGACAATTGATCTAATGTGGAGACAGCATGCGACCTTTGACCCTGACAGGTTCGCTATCTGACGTCAGCCAGATTGACAGGCTTGGTTCTACTTGGGTGGGAAGCCCTCCAGAGGATGTATATTAGGGTGGGGGTGTGGTGATGTAGGAACTGGGGGTGCAGTTTGGAGGTGGGGTGGGGGGCGGGGTGGTGGTTGCTGGGAGCAAGCACTCCTGCTCCTTCTGGTCCACGGGGAATGCCATGAAGGCACTTTTCTTCTCCCCGAGGCTGTGTTTATATTACTGCAGCTGCTGTGTTTGCTGAGGCCCAGGAACCAGCCAGCTAATGTTAAAGCAGATTAAATCCAAGACTTCCAGCTTAATTCACATATTTAAAATGACAATTGGCCTCTTGGCAGTGGGTTGGCTGCCCACCCCTTGCCTCACCTTGGTAAAATCTAGAAGTCAGAGGATTGTAGCTGGCTTACAGGATTTTTGCCCATTTAAAACCCCTACCAATCCCACCGGCTTACCAGGTTAAGAATCAATGTGCCCACTGTCTTCCTTTGCTTCCAAATGCAAACAGTCCCAAGATGACTTAATAGAATAATAGAATGAAAAAGCTGAGAAGGAAGCCGTTTGGCCCATTGCAGCTGTGACAGCTGTTTGAACATGCAATCCAATTAGTCTCATTCCCCCAATACTTTCCCCATCCCCTAGTAAATTCTTTCCTTTCAACTATTAATCCACCTTGGGGAGCGACATATAGATTCAAAGGGCTGGTATTTATAACACCACAACATAGCAATTCTCCCTCTCGCCACACACTAGGTGTTATCTTTATTGTGGTAATGTTACTTTCAAGTGAAGTAACTTTGCAGTATGAGTGGTGTGTTGCATTAAATATAAAATCCTTGTCCTCATCTTTAATCCTTGTTGTCCCTTTATCCTAGTGCATGAGTATGCAGAAATAGGGTGAGAGACTAGATGAATGCACGACTGGAGAGATGGCGCAGGAGGGAAGGCTTTATATTACTGGGAGGTGGGGACTGTTTCTGTGGGAGGTGGGACCTTTACAGGCCAGACAGGTTGCACCTAAACAGAGCCGGGATTAATTTCTTGTGGGGCGGTTTGCCAGTGGTGAGGGGCCGGGCTGAATGTAGAAAGTTCAAGAGGGGAAGTGAAAAAGGAAATCAGAGAGGCAAAAAGAAAATATGAGAAGAAATTATAAATAGTAAAATGGTAGCTAGAGGATGGGTTAATTAGGGACCAAAAATGGGATTTATGCCTGGAGGCAAAGGACATGGTTGAGGTACTAAATGAGTTTTTTTGCATCAGTCTTTACCAAGGAAGAAGGTACTGCCAAAGTCATAGTGAGAAACGAGGTAGTTGTGAAACTAGGTGGGTTGAACATTGATAAAAAGGAGGTATTAAAAAAGAACGAAAAAAACAAAAAACTGCGAATGCTGGAAATCCAAAACAAAAACAGAATTACCTGGAAAAACTCAGCAGGTCTGGCAGCATCGGCGGAGAAGAAAAGAGTTGACGTTTCGAGTCCTCATGACCCTTCGACAGAACAGTTCTTTTCTTCTCCATTAAAAAAGGCCGGACCAATGGGATACACCCAAGGATGCTGAGGGAAGACAGGGTGGAAATTGTGTACTGCCCATAAACTTCCAATCCTCCTTGGATGCAGGTTGGTAACAAAGGACTGGAAAATTGCGTATGTTGCACCCTTGTTCAAAAAAAAAGATGTAAAGATAAACCCAGCAACTACAGGCCAATCAGTTTAACCTCAGTTGTGGAGACGACAATTGGGAGCAAAATCAAATCATTTGGGCAAGTGTAGATTAATTAGAGAAAGCTAGAATAGAATTGTTAAAGGAAAATCATTTTAAACTAACTTGATTGAGTTTTTTAGTGAAGTAACAAAAATGGTCGATGCGGGTAATGTATTTGATGTGGATTTATGGACTTCTAAAAGGCATTTAATAAAGTGTCAGATAGTAGAATTATCAGCAAATTTGAACCCCATGGTATTAAAGAAACATCCTCACCCACACTTGATTAAATGCCCCCTAGCACCAAACTCGCCATGGTAGAGGGCACTAAATTTCACCCATAGGGCATAAAAGCAGAAAGTTATGAAGAATTTTTATAAATCACTGGTTTGGCCTCAACTGGAGCATTGAGCTGAATTTTCATCCTAGAGGCAGTTAGTGAGGGTTGGGACATTTCTTGGATCAGTGCGCTCACTTCGGGAGAAAATGCCTGCAAAAGTGGGATTTTCATTCTGGGGAGGGAGTTGGTTTGGGGGTGATGGGTGATAACTGGAACCGGCCCAGCTGACCCTGAAAAAAAATTGGAGGCAGCCACAGGAACTATTGGGTGCTGAGGTGGGATGTTTAAAACGCCTGCCTCAGTGCTTTGGGGCTTCACCCCAGTTAGAATAACTACATTAAAACAAAAAAAAGCCTTGTAGTCTTCACCCGTCATGCCCCCTCAGCCTTCCCCATGCCCCATCCATGCCAATTCGTGCAATCTAATACCCTCTACCCAAACCCCCATGGTTCACCATACCCTCTCTGTCAATCTATGCCCCTCCACCCACCCCCCCATGGCCCCTCATATCCTCTCGCCAACCTATGGCACGCTACCCAACCCAAGGCTCCTCATTCATTCCTCATTCACAAACCAATCATTCATTCATAACTTTCTTTTAAAAAACTGCTTTTAATACAACCCAATAAAGGTCATCCAAATCTTTAAAGTCTCAATAGCAGAAACGACATGAACTTGACACATTTTTATCTTATGTAAATAAACATTTTGCAATTGGCAGAATAGATCACTGAGAAAGAGCTATAAATTAAACAATGTTTTCCCCTGGGCACAGCTGTTTCAACAGACTATTGGATGGCTGGGCTCTCAGCCAAGACTCACTCTGCTTTCTTGGTTGATAGTTTTTTCTCTGTGTTCTATGGATAGATTGGACAGATTGGGACTGTTTTCCTTGGAGAAAAGAAGGCCAAGAGGAGACTTCATAGAGGTATTCATGATCCTGAGTATATGGACAGGGTAAATAGAGAGAAATTTCTCCCACTTGAGGACACCAAGAACTAGAGGGTGTAGATTCAAAATGATTGGCAAAAGGATTGGCAAAAATGTGATGTGAGGAAAACCTTTTTCACCAAGAGGGTGGTTGGAGCCTGGAATGAACTTCCTGAGAGGGTGGTGGAAGCAGGTTCGATCGAGGTATTCAAAAGGGAATTGGATTGCTATCTGAAAAGAGGGAATATGCAGGATAAGGCAGGGGAGTGGGACTAGGTGGAATGCTCTTTCAGAGAGTCAATGCAGACTCAATGGGCCAAATGGCCTCCTTCTTCACTGTAAAGATTCTGTGATACTGTGATGACTAGTTTTTTAAAGCTTATCCACTCATGCTATTCTTTCTATAGGGTTTAGTGGTTCTGTATACTGGGTGAATGGGCATGGAACTACCATATTTTGGCATGGAGGGTATAAGGGGCTCTGAGGTGTGGATAGAGGGGCATACGTTGGCAGGGAAGGTACTTTGGCCATGAGGGGTGGGTAAAGGGGCAGAATTTGGCATGGGTAAGATCTTTTGAACTTACCTATCAAAAGTTTCCCTCATCCAGACTGTGGTTCATAACTTCTCTGAGGGGCCATGAACCACAACTCATTGAGCAGCTGACCCGGCTCCATGAAAATTGTGGACAGCTAGGAGATACCTATCCCTGCAATGGAGCAGGCCAGATCAGGAGTGCAGGGTGCAGACTCGAGAACTGCACCAGCCCCCATTCTTATTCCATCTTGATAAAAAATCTGAGAATCAGGTCCTGGGGTGCCATTTATAAAGGTCTACAGAGCCAGCACAACTGCAAAAATCTAGCCCATTGTGTCCAATTCCAGGCACTACACTTTGGGAAGGATGCGAAGGATTTAGAGAAGGTGTAATTAAGATTTATGAGAATCGCTCCATGGATGAGGGATGTGGATAGATGACAGAAGCCGGGTCTGTTCTCCTTGGAGAAAGTTGAGAAGAGATTTGATAGAAGCTTTCAAAATCACGAGGGGCTGCATTTTACGCTGATCAGGCGGGCATGTGCCTAACCTGATCGGGCTTGAAATTGCGCGAGATGACATGGGGCAAGCGTACTGACATCATCTCACACTCGCGCGATATTTCAGTTGGCAGGCATGTGCAAAAGTCAGAAGCGCGCCCTCCAACAATTAAGAGGGTGATTAAAACTCATTAACGGTGCAATTGTCTGTCACATCACATAGCCCATACAACCTTACAGTTGGCAGATGGGCAAATCGGCCAGGCGGCCTTTACATTTTCCAGCAAACCTCATCCAAGGGCGGGATGATGCTCCCATTATTAAATAAAATAAAAATAGAAATCAGTAGATTGCATTTTTATAATCTGTATCTTCAGATGCCTGATTGTGATGCTTGGACATTTTCTTCCTGATTTTAAAACCTTTATTTCCTGGGCTTTGGATCTTCAGCTCCCTAAGGCAGCTCTCTGCCTTCAGGGAGTTTTCTGTCAGTGCTTGCCCACGCCTGTGATATCGTCCTTGCCCACCCTCCTTCTGTCTCCACCCCAGCAGCGCTGAGCTTTTCAGTGCATGCTTCACGTTGGTTGGCTGTTAATTGGCCAGCCAGCGTGGAATCGCAATCGGGGGCTGATCGCGGTCGGCGGTCTGTTTCCCAACCACTCCTGGGCCCGCCGACTGCACCCACCCGCTGAGGCTGAGGAGTCTGGACAAAGCAGATAGGGAAGGAATTGTTTGCATTGGTGGAAGGATCAAGAACCAGAGGCCATCGGTTTAAAGTGATTGGCTAAAGAAACAAAGGTGATACGAGGAAAAACCTTTTATGCAACAAGTGATAGGATCTGGAATGCACTGCCTGAGATTGTGGTGAAGGCAGATATAATCTGGTCCTTCAGAAGGAACTTCTGACCTCCATTTGTCCATGACAGTAAAGTTCTGAAGCCCACTGATAAATCCTGCCCTTAAAGTTAGTTAACTCCTTTTTAATATGAGTACTACACCTTGGTTTGTATACATTAAGGACAGGATTTTGCCATCCCAGTGCTGGGCAAAGTACACTGGGTAGCCAGAAATACTTTCAACAGTACTGAGGATCAGATATTAATGTGTCATCTGAACCTTGTGCTTTATGTAAAGGCCAGAGAGCTATTGAGCCATTGAAATGCTGAACAGACCCCTGACTTCCATGAATAAAAGTCCATTTATTGAGCCTTTAAAAATAATAATCCTCATTAATGGATTTAGCTCAGAAGGGGTTGTTTACATAGCTATGAAGGAGACTATGAGTTTTGTTTGATTGGCAGTTTTATGAGCAATTAATAAGGCTAAGGTGATTTGAAGAGGTGTTTGAATGGATGTTTGTGAGCATTTAAGAGGGATTAATTTTTTTCCAACTGGAGTTTGAATGGCTGTTTGTGTGATTAACAGTTTTATGAGCTCATAAAGAGAGGAATTTTCTTTATGTAGTGTTTGAATGGACAATTATAAATTTTTGAACATTTCAAAGACTTCCCAATGTTATTATAGGGATCAAGAGTTTCATCCATAGTGGATACTAGGTGAGTGGGTATGGAGAATACAGAGGAGATATGAGGGGACATGGGGTGTATGGAGAAGGAATAAAAGATATGAGAGGCAATGGAGAAGGTGTGGGATGCATGGAGGAACCATATGGGTATGGACAGAACATGGGAGATATGAGTAGGCATGGAGGTGGGTAGAGGGGGTTGAATGATGAGAGGGCATGGAGGTAGGTGGGGGACTAACCTTCATGAATTGAACTGGGCCATTGTCCCAGTGAATGCAGGCAGGCTTCTAACATGCCATCCTCGGCAACTGCCCACCTCCACTCCCACCTCAGACCTGCTTTGAGAGGTGGCTGCCCTGACTCCCTGGTAGGAAAATAACGTGCATGTTGGTTCATTCAGAACATGAGAACGTGATGTCAGGAAATGGCTTGACCCACGATCCCTAAGTTTACCACAAAAATCCGACCCTAAGAGTGTGAATATATCAGACTGTAAGCTGTTATGACCTTGTCAATGACTGTATTTTGGAATAACTGTTACATTTGTCAACTGCAATCATTTTTGCAGTGCGTAGTCAACTTCCCCATGAGATGTAATGCAACTTTAACTGTCCTTGAACAACTTCTTTGTTTGAATGCCTAAACAATGCTATTTATTTCTTGCCAATTTAAATCTGTGACATTGAAGTTTTGAATGCTTATTTCAATTTCAAGCTGTACAGACAAATCATCACTTAAAGTATGGAGCAGAGATTGAAATGCAGTGCAGAATTATTTGATTCATTCATTTTAATAAGTGTTTTGTGACTCTACTGTGTCACAACAGAAGATGATGCAAATCTACCCAAACAATATTTTCTGCTAAATATCACCTGCTGATCAGAAACCTCAAACATGGGTGACCATGCTAAACTATATTTGAATGATAAGTGTTTGTCTTCATTATAATGTCTAGGTAATGATTCCATGCTTAAAGGGGAACTAATATCACACTGAAGTGCAACTTCATCATTCTGTTTGTGACTATTATTATGGTTATGCTAATGTATCATTTTGCATATAAGGTTTAAAAATATGAACTAATATTCATAAAATCTGAAATAAGATCTGGACATACAAACGCCTGGTTAAGGTCACGCTCAAGACCGACAGTAAGGGAACCACCTTCCAGATTCGCTATCGGGGGAAGCCGTGTCTACCTTTTCTATGCTGGGCAACCCAAACTTTAACACTCATGCGGCAAGGCTAGTCATGTGACGGCCAACTGCAGCGTTGTCCTCTGCAAGAACTGCAAACAGGAAGGGCACCAGACAAAAGACTGCGAACAGGCTAAGTGCTGCAACCTGTGTGGTGAGGCAGGTCACCTCTACAGGACCTGCCCTAAACGTTGCCATACTTATGTACAGGCAGCCAAAGCCAACGAGGGGGAAGCAGAAGAAATGCTTCGTGTCACTCCAACCACCAAGGCCCCCAGGGAGAACAACAGGACAAAGGAGGACACAGAGAGAGACAAGGTGGAGGAAAAGATTGAGGCAACAGACAGCCAATCAACAGCACTGCCCCCTGAACCTCCCACTCCTCAGGAAAGTGAATCAATGGAGGAGGAGGAGGCAGCAGGGGGAGTGGCAGATGGTGAAGAAAGCCAAAAGGAAGAAGGGGCTAAGAAGGGACCAAGCCATCTCTCAGACAAGTGGCAAGAGGCGTCTCCCATCCGACATGGATTACAAGGGCAACAGCTCTTTGGACGAAGAAGTGACAGAGCGGCACCGACAGAAGAAGCGGCAAAGCTCTAGGGAGTTGGAGGACGAGAAACCTGAGCTCCAGAACATTGGAGACAATGAGGAGACCAGCGCACCCCAACTTTGCCTACAACCCAAAGAGGCCAGTGTACCACAGCCACAGGAATCTGTGAGGTGATTAGCGCACCCCAGCTCCGGGAAGCTGGGAGCAGCAACGCCCCAGAGTGGGAGAGGATTGGAGAAGCTTCTCCAACAAAGGTCATTTCAAACCCCGCTCTCTGCACAGACCCCCAGATGCCACCCGAGCAGAACACTGCCAATGGGGAGTTTCAGGACAGTTTCCTCAGCCCAAAACAAAGTGAGGCAATTTGAGCACACTACGGGTATGAAGAAGCAGACTAAAGGTCTGGGACTCTCAGAGACAACAGGTTTGGTAAGAGAATAAATGCTTTAAAATAGGTTTAAAGATTGTATCCTTAAATGTGCGTGGCATTAAATCTAGTCCGCGATGTGTTGTGACCTTGGACTACCTTGCCAAGGTCAAAGCTGACCTGTTGTTTCTGCAGGGGTGTGCGATACCGCACCTCAGCTCCTACAGGTAATGGTCACGAAGGTAGTCCAATGGGCCATCGATCTGGTCGAGCGGAAATGACTCTCGTTCCTCTGGCCTGGGTATTCTGCTGCAGGGAGGCAGCTTCACTGTCTCCCAGGTTAAGGAGGTTGTGGGCGGGCGCCTCCTCGTAGCAGACGTAATGTACAAGAACGCTCCACTCTGGTTAATTAATGTGTACGCCATGTTACAAGGGGCCAAGCAGCTGGAGGTTTTTCAGTAGCTCCCAGTGCTGCTGGTGACCTCCAGGCTGGTCATTCTGGGTGGTGACTTCAACTGCATCATCGATGCGGCTGGATGATCCGGCAGGGCTGACAGTAGATTGGACGCTACGTCCAGATCCCTGATGGAAACAGTTAAGGATGCCAAGCTGCACGACGTCTTCAGCAACCCTGCAGACAGAGCGCAGCGTAGATACACCTGGTCGTGGCCAGATGGTTCCATCCTTTCCAGGATAGACTTCCTGTTTGTGTCCCATGCATTCGCAGTCAGATCCACCGACGTCAAGCCAGTGTTTTTCTCTGACCACTGCCTCCTACTGGCCGACTGCCACTTAGAGAAGGACCAGAGGGTGGGCAGGGGGGCATGGAAGCTAAATGTGCAACTGCTGACCCCAGAGAACATTGAGGAGCTCAAGAGGGATTACAAAGGTTGGAGAACAGTGAAACCCCTCTTTGAGTCCCTGACACACTGGTGGGAAGCGATCAAGGGAAACATCAAGAGGTTTTTCATTCTCAAAAGCACCCAGAAAGCTAGAAAGGAACGGCGGGAAATATCCCGACTCCAGAAAAACATGCAGAATCTGCTCCGGCTGCAGTCGATGGGGGTCGATGTCAAGGAGGAACTCCAAGAGGTGAAGAGCCAGCAAGCCTCGCTCTTTGCCTCGGAGGCCTCCAAGATCATCTTCCATTCCAGAGTCCGCTTCGTGGAGCAGGATGAGATGTGCTCAGGTTTCTTCTTCCAAAAGGTACACAGAGAGAGCTCTGTGATCAGCAGCCTGAAGGAAGAAGACGGCTCAGTAAAGTCATCGCAGTCCGACATTTTGAGGATCAGCAAATCCTTTTATGCTGGATTGTGTGACGTGAAGTTCACAGACAGCACGGTCTCCCAGTCCTTCCTGTCCTTTATCACGGAGGTCTTAGACGACAGTACATGGGAGAGCCTGGACAAACCGCTCACTCCTGACGAACTGACTAAGGCCCTTGAGTCCTTTGAGAAGAGTAAAACTCCCGGAAGCGACGGCTTGCTGGCGGAGTTGTATTCGGCTCTGTGGGACTGGATCGGCCCAGACCTGCTAGAAGTGTACGAGAGTATGCTCCTGGCCGGCAGTACGTCAGAATCCATGAGGAAAGGCATTATCACCCTCATCTACAAGCACATGGGGGAAGGGAGGAAATTAGAAATTGGCTACCCATTTCACTGTTGAATGTGGACTATAAGATTCTGTCCAAGGCCATCGCCAATCGGGTCAAATCCGCTCTGGAATTGGTGATACACCCTGATCAGACCTGCACTGTGCTGGGCAGGAAGATCTCTGACAACCTCGCGCTGCTCAGGGATACGATTGCCTATGTGCAGGACAGGGGTGTGGATACCTGCCTCATCAGCCTTTGGCTGATGAGAAGGCCTTTGACAGAATATCGCACACCTACATGGTGGATGTGCTCTCCAAAATGGGGTTTGGGGAGGGAATTCGCAATTGGATCCAACTGCTCTAACACTAACATCAGTAGTGCAGTCTCTATCAATGGGTGGGAATCAGATAGCTTTCCGATTAAATCTGGAGTCTGGCAGGGCTGTCCTCTCTCGCCTGTTCTTTTCATGTGTTGCATAGAACCATTTGCTGAGTCCATCAGGAAGGATCTGGGCATAAGAGGAGTGACGATCCCAGGCAGTGGAGGCACTCAGGTCAAAGTCTCCCTGTACATGGATGATGTCACTGTCTTCTGTTTGGATCTGCTGTCGGTGCGCAGACTGATCCACATCTGCGACCAGTTCGAACTGGCCTCAGGAGCCAAGGTAAATCATGGGAAGAGCGAGGCCATGTTCTTCGGGAACTGGGCTGACCGATCCTTTGTCCCCTTCACTGTCAGGGCTGATGGCCTGAAAGTGCTGGGGATATGGTTTGGAGGGACCAGGACACGCGTTAGAAACTGGAAGGAGCGAGTGTCTATGGTGAAAAGGAAACTGGGCATGTGGGAGCAATGCTCCCTCTCCATTGCGGGTAAGAACCTGGTCATCAGGTGTGAGGCACTCTTGCTGTTGCTGTACATGGCGCAGGTCTGGCCCATTCCACACTCCTGCGTGGTGGCGATCACCCGAGCCATCTTCTGCTTTATCTGGAGGTCGAATATGGATCATGTCCACAGGGACACGATGTACAAGCCTCTAGATAAAGGGGGAAGAAACGTACCCAACATTGCCCTCATACTGATGGCCACGTTTGTGTGTGGCTTCATCAAGCGGTGCGTAGACCCTCGGTACACAAACACCAAGTGTCACTACGTGCTGTGGTTCTACTTGTCCCCGGTGTTGCGAAGGATGGGTCTGGCCATGCTGCCGTGGAACGGTCCAAGCAGTTGGACTATGCTGTACCACCTGCCATCGTGGAAAAATTTATGCAGAGAAACACCTTTGACCACAAGTCCATCAGGCAGCGGTTGGCACGTAATGTCTTAGAGGCCCTGAGGGAAAAGGAGAGGGTGGATCCTGTGGGATGGTTCCCCGAGCAGACTGTCAAAGTCATTTGGCAGAATGCCTCATCGCCAGAACTTTCCAACAAGCACCAAGACGTAGCTTGGCTGGTGGTGAGAAAGGCCCTCCCCGTCAGATCCTTCCTACATGCCAGGAGTCTCACCCCCTTGGCACGTTGCCCTCGAGGTGGCTGTGGTGGGGACAAGACCGTTGTTCACCTCCTTGTGGATTGTGCCTTTGCAAAGAAGGTCTGGAGAGAGATGCAGTGGTTTCTGTCGAGGTTCATCCCGAGCAGTTCTGTGACACAGGACTCTGTGCTCTATGGGCTGTTCCCAGGGACACACACCGAGACAAACATCAACTGCAGCTGGAGGATCATCAACTTGGTGAAAGATGCTCTTTGGTCTGCTCGAAACTTGTTGGTCTTCCAGCGCAAAGAGTTGTCCCCGACTGAGTGTTGCAGACTGGCACATTCCAAAGTCCAGGACTACGTGCTGAGGGACGCACTAAAGCCTGGGGCAGCTGCCGCAAAGGCGCAATGGGGAAAGGTCGCTGTCTAAGACCTTTCAGCCACAGTGCACCGAGGGGCCGGGAACTGTGCAGAGCCCCTCAGGCTGTACAGCTCAAAATGAATGTCTGCAAATGATTGTAATATTCATTGTTTGTACTGATGCACCTTGTGATACATGTTGTAAAAGTTGAAACTGATTGTACCTTTATAATGGTGATTTTGAAATGGTTTGGAATGTGGTTGAAGATATTTTATGAATAAAGTATATTTTTGCAAAAAAAAAGAACTAATATTCATTAAAAAAATGAGAAATTAATAAATGAGAAAACTGGAGGAAAAGGTTACAGCATAGCAGGCAGTGTGTGCTATATTTTGGGCTAGTTCCAATGCTAGCTTTCATGACAAATTCTGTTCTAGAGTCTCATCCTGTCTGCAAAATATCTCCATATTATTGATAATGCTTGTTTGATTTGAAACTCTCATTAAAAGTTCTTGTTGTCTCTTTTCGTAAATAACACTGTATAGAACCAGTATTGCCCCATTATTATAGACCCAGATGTTTCTTCTTTACTAGTGTTTGCTTTGCATGTATAGAATTATCACCAGCACTGCAACATGTTGCTTTTCCTCAAGATGATGTGAAATATTTATGAATTTCACTTGCCCTCAAATGGTCTGTTAAATCAAAGGCTTAAAATCGGCTGTGGAATTAGGAGATATCCCACAATTTTCTATTTCTTTACATGGTGATCTAATAGCATCTCACATCTGCCATAATCCGAGCAAAACAACCCATCAGCAAGCTCTGCATCAAGACACCAATTATGTGAGTTATTCAGGACTGAGAGCTGCTGAATTAATCACATTTTGCTGCCACTAAAAGACAGGTTAGTGGTATAAAACATTGCTTAAATATACCATAGCAACTGAAATCTATGGCAGCCAATGTCACAAGGCTAAAATTAAAATTTTAAAGTTTAATGCATCAATTCAATTGGCCTCCACAAAAAGGAGTTTAATGATCCTTCTGTATTTATGGGTTTGTGTTGTCTGGCCAAGGAGGCTCTGGTCCCCCTTCTTTTATTGGGATGGGTGATAGATTTCAAATAGCAAAGTGTTCACAAGCTCCAGTCCTTTTGCTGGGCAATGAGTGAATTGTTAATTCTGATCTCTTCCATGCCCTACAGTGGGACAGTAAAAATCTTATTTGTTTTATTTCTTCCAACGATATGGATTCTTCATGTGTCATTTGCAAAACTAACCAGCACCTGTTATCTCTTTCCCACATTAAGCAATTCTTAGGCTCACTATTTACTTGGATGGCCAACGGAATTTTTCCATGCAGAACTCCCTAGAGGATAAATATCTCTATGGTGCCAAACATTATTATCCCCCTCAAAATATTTTCATTTTCTCTGAAGCCTAAGGGAATCATTTTAACTTTCAACAATTGTGTAAATTAAATGTTGCAGATTGGCAGTCTATTCTACAACCCACCCCATTTTATTTTCCATTGCTGAAAGCCACAGAAAGCCATTGCTGAAGGTTAAAATGACTCTGATTTTTTCTGAGACTTGCACGTTGTTCCCATGCAGTCCATGTCCAAATGCAGCAAGACCTGGACAATATCCAGGTTTCAGCTGACAAGTGGCAAAAAACATTCGCATCACACAAGTTCAGGCAATGACCATCTCCAACAAGAGAGAATCTAACCATCGCCCCTTGATGTTCAATGGTATTACCATCACTGAATCCCCCACTATCAACATCCTGGGCGTTACCATTGACCAGAAACTGAACTGGACTAGCCATTTAAATACTGTGGCTACAAGAGCAGGTCAGAGGCTAGGCATTCTGCAAGGATTAACTCACCTCCTGACTCCCCAGAGCCTGTCCACCATCTACAAGGCACAAGTCAGGAGCGTGATGGAATACTCTCCACTTGCCTGGATGAATGCAGCTTCTACAACACTCAAGAAGATTGACACCATCCAGGACAAAGCAGCCCACTTGATTGGCACCACATCCACAAACATTCACTCCCTCCACCACCGACGCACAGTAGCAGCAGTGTGTACCATCTACAAGATGCAGTGCAGGAACACACCAAGCCTCCTTAGGCAGCACCTTCCAAACCCACGACCACTACCAGCTAGAAGGACAAGGGCAGCAGATAGATGGGAACACCACCACATGGAAGATCCCCTCCAAGTCACTCACTACCCTGACTTTATATCATCGTCCCTTCACTGTCGCTGGGTCAAAATCCTGGAACTCCCTTCCTAACAGCACTATGGGTGTACCTACACCATAGGGACTGAAACGGTTCAAGAAAGCAGCTAACCACCACCTTCTCAAGGGAAAATACGGATGGACAATAAATGCTGGCCCAGCCAGCGAAGCCCACATCCCATGAACGAATTGAAAAAAACTTGGTGAAATATTCTAGTGTCCTTCTCACAATCCTAGCCAGAATAGAAGAAACTGAAGAAGTCTGATAGATGATCCCTTGCCGACGTTTAGCCTCCATTCCCTCTTAATTCCATTTTTTTCCTCTCCTTGTATTGATGCCACTATGATTATTACACTTCTGTAATTTTTCTCTCTTGAACTTAGAGGCAGAAGTACGCCCCTCAGCCCCTTGTGCTTGTAACGTGCACCAATTAGATCACGGTTGATCTGTAATTGGTCTTTGCTAGCTATCACCTGCTACTCATATAACAAATATCTACTAATCTTAGCCTTAAAGCTTCATTTGTCAACGCATCCACATCTCCAGATTTCTACTAACTTTTGTGTGAAGAAGTGCTTCCTGATTTCACCCCTAAATGGCCTGGCTCTAACTTAAGGTTGTACCCTCCAGTTCTGGATTATCCTATCAGAGGAAATAATTTCTTCTTATCTACCTTATCCCTTTATTATTTTAAACACTTTGCACATCTACTCAAGGGCATGCAAGCCAAGTTCATACAACCTGTCCTCACAATTTAACCCTTTCAACCCAGTACAATTCTAATGAATCTGCAATGCACATTCTCCAAAGACCAATATATCTTTTTTGATGCAGAACCCAGGACTGAATTCAGGACTCCAATGGGGGTCTAACCAAAACTATGCAAATGAAGCATAACTTCCTCCTCATTCTTTTTTAGCACCCTTGAGCTAAATAACAACAACTTGTATTTATGTGGTGCCTTTAATGTAATAAAATGTCCCACTGCCCTTCATGGGAGTGTTATAAAACAACATTTGACACTGAGGAGATATTACAGTAGATGGCCAAAAGCTTGGTCAAGGAAATAGGTTTTAAGGAGAGTCTTAAAGGAGGTAAGAGAGGTAGAGAGGGGAGAGGTTGAGTTAGGAAATTCGAAGGTTTAGAGGCTAAGCAACTGAAGGTCTCAGCAGTCAATGGTGGAGCAATTAAAACTGGAGATGCTCAAGAGGCCAGAATTGGAGGAATGCAGATATCTCGGAGGCCAACTTTTTATTTGCCTTTTTGATTGCATTTTGTACCTTCTTTCCTGAGCTTCAACCACGCTGAAGTCAATACCCTTTTACACAGTCTTCTACCCTAACTAATTCTTAGCCAGAACCTCAAATTCTTCCTGCACTCTTCAGACTTTTAAAATACAAACTTGGTGGCACTTGATCATATTTTCCTGACTTGTATTATCTTCTCTTTCACTCTTTTCAATCTTTGTAAATTCTGAACTACAGACCTTGGTCCTTTATTTTCATTTCTTCAGAACAAAGAAATTGCTCGCCAGATAAAATTGAAGGGCTGCAGTGTTGTAGGTCACAGTGCTGATCTGAGAGTCGATACCTAACTTCTGTTAATCATGTATTGTAAAGGGCTGTATGAATTATTCAAAATCAGTCGCTGAAAAATGGTTCAGCAGCTCAAGCTGAAGGACTTTACGCTTGCATTGCAAAGGTTAAAATTGAATCTTGGCCTTGATTGTCATTTGGACAAGATTCCCCTTGAGGTGGGCTGTCAAATAGAAGACTTGAAAGCAGCTGAAAAGTACAGATCTCAGTAATTTCCATTTCATAACAAAATGACCTCACTTCTGTCATAATCCTGGCAAAGCAAAATGATAGCTGGTGTCTGTGGGACTTTACTTCAGATGTTATTAGAAACCTTCAGCTCAACTTGAAAAGTCCTGAATTGTTTTTATTCAATTAGGTTTTCAGTGGAAACATTAGTATTTGAACGATGACCTCAAAGCACAGGCTACTCTTTGGGCCATTCTAATGGAAGAAGGACACATCTCTTCCCCTACCTCCCCCTCTTCCTTCTCCGAGCTTCACCCCTTCCTTCCTCCATCATCCTGGTTCACTTGCAATGCTTTCTTTTATTAATGAGACACTCTGACTTTAACAAATATGAAAAGGCAATGATCAATGATTAGCAAGATTATCAAGAATTGGTACAACACCAAAGGGTCCTTCTAGAAATGGGAAAGGGTGGGGGAGTGGGACTAGCTAAATTACTCTTACAGACTGCTGGCATAGTCAATGAGCTGAATGGCCTCCCTCTGTGCTGTAATCATTCTATGATTTTATTTCACTCAGACCATTTAAGCATGGGCAGACAGTGAACTCCAACATATCTCAAACCTGCAGCGACAATAAAATCTGGAAGAATACAGTTTCTATACATGAAAGTTTTGTGTGGTAACTATAGTTATATTTTGAAATGAAATAAAGGTTTATTTTAATGGAGTCCAAGATGTGATGTTGTTTAAGCTTTGCTGGAGCAGAAGACACAAAGCAAATTGTACCTAGGTATTGTCATCAAGCTAACCAATGTCTAAAACACTGTACTTGAATTATTGTCACAGACTTCAGTCACAATGGCCAGCATCTTCCAGTCGGGGAGCAGGGTCGGGGCCTGCTCGCCAATGCGTAAAATGACATGGGGTGATGTTGGGCATGCGTCCCGATGTCACCCCGCGTCATTTAGGTTCTTAGTTCGGCGGTTTGCCCGCCGACCTGTCAATGGCCTATTAAGTCCACTAAAAAACCAATTGATCTCATTAATGGACCTGCCCGTACAACCTTAAGGTTGGCGGGCAGGCCGGGAGCCCAGGCAGGCTTGTGAAAAAACATGAAACCTCATCCACGGGCGGGATGAGGCTTCATGAGTGATTTAAAAAATGCAGAATATTTTGCAATAAAAATTATGGACATGTCCCAGCTCATGTGACAGCATTTCACATGAAGGGACATGGCAGAGAAATATTTTTCTAATCTTTGTTGAAAGTTTTAAATCAGTGCCGATCTCCCTGAGGCAGCACTTGGCGAAAGAGTGCACTCCCGGCTGAGGGAATCCACCCACCGACCGCACAGAGAGAGCATAGCGCTCCCTGGCTCACATTACGCTGGGCAGGCCTTAACTGGCCGATCAGAAGCGTGCCCTCTTGCGCCCACTCCTGCACTTCCCCCCCATCGGGGGGAAAATGTTGCCCCTAGATTTTATTGTTTTACAATAGACTATTTATGTATGCCTGGACAATATTGACAAATTTATTTCTTAATGATGGCCTGACTTTTATGATGCTCTTAGATTCTTCTGAAGGAACTTTATACACAATGATAGGACCAAGATCTAATTTGTTTCAATAAGCCTATGTTGACTGTAGAATTTATGGCATTTGGTTGGGGGGGGGGTGGTGTGGGTGGGTGGGAGGGCGGGTGGCGGTGGTGAAAATTCTACTTTTTTACTTTATGAAAAGCAAAATTATACTTCAGGATCTAATACAAGCTTCATTACAAATTAAACTAACATCCACTATATCATAAAATAATTGATACTGGAAGGAGGCAACTAGCTCCTTCACTATTACCTACTTCCAGTCCACCAATCTTTGTGTAGGATTTTATGTGCATGTAAGAATCAGCCATTTAACAACTTGAGTATTTCTCATTTTGCCATAAACCTAATAGATAACTTTACTGAGCCCATTTTTACAAGGAAAAACTACTGGAGGTCTGAGCGAAAAGTATAACCTTTCAGATAATCTGTATCACAATTTCATCATCCTAAAGTTATTTTGTTTGCCTTCCACAGAACTAAAGATAAGTCCTGCAATCTGGTCTAGTCCCATATGTCTTTATTTCTATTTTCTCATTTGAGTTATAAAATGCTGATGAGAGCTAAACCAGGAGCACAGTGAAGTCAGGGTGAGTTGGTTCCTTCAAGGGGTGGAACTCAATAATGTCTTCACATGAGGGCATGTTATTTTATACATTTGTTACTGGTTACTGTTAACAGTATCGTATAAATAATTAAAACAAGACAATATTCACATGGATGCCAGTAAAATGCGTTTTTGGTTCTTGTGGGAGAGGGGAACAGTTATACTTCCATTTTTGCTTTGGTGTAAATCAGTTTTGAGTCTGCACTGATACATACGTGACATTATAACTTTGGAATCAGGTTGGCAATTTGATTTATAAACCTGCTAAAGTAAGAGTTGTCATTCTGCCTGGAGTGGGCAATCTTTTACCTGTTGGCCACACCACACGGGTTGCAGTATAACTTTGGCCTGGTGCAAAGCAATAAGGGATTGTGAGGAGTCAGGGTAGATCAAGCGAAACTGTTCCTTTTGGTGACGAGGCTGGGAACCAGAGGACACTGGTTTAGGGTGATTGGCAAAGAAAAGGCAACATGAAGAAAACATTTTTATATGCAATAAGTGGCTAGGCTCTGGAACACACTGCCTGAGCGTGTGGTGGAGGCAGATGCATTCGTGGCTTTCAAAAGGGACTTGGACAAGCACCTGGAGATAAAGAATGTGCACAGTTAGGGGAAAGGTACGGAGTGGAGCTTGCTGTATTGCTCTTGCAAAGCACTGGTACAGACACAATGGGCTGAATGTCCTCTCTCATGCTGGAACATTTCTATGATTCTATATCTAGAGGGCCCAATAAATTTGTTGGACTGGTGGATTGAATAATTTTATATCCCAATCTTTCTGATGTTACGAGAAATCAGAAGCTTCTTCTTGTGGTCGCTAAACATTAAAAATAAGTCATCCAGGCAACAGGTTTGGACATGAGTTCTGCTGCTGAACTCAGTGAGCCATGGTACAACCTGGATTGCTAACCGAGCATTACATTATACTGATACCAGTTTTGAGACTGGCAGCCACACTATATAGCGTTCCCCTAAGATGCTCAGCCTTTCTCGGCTGTGAAATAGCCACAAGATACATTGCAGAATGTGTTGCCTCCTGGATGAATTTTAACAGTACAATGGACATTTCCACTCCACTTCCTTTAGTTAGCTGACAAGTTGGGTCCATGTGATCTTAAATCAAAAGTGTTCCTTACAATAGCTTTTGTGTCCAATGCATCAAGTAAATTATTTTTCTCCTTGCAAGCAATTATATTGTCTGGCAAAACAACAAATTTTATTCAGTCCTTGGTATCACATCATCATATTTTGATATATATAATTGGCTCTAAATTTACCAATCAAATTGGCAGATTTATTTCAGCCAATGGAACTTTATTTCTGCGGACATCAGATGCTGGCTTTAAGACAATCCATTTTAATCTCCCTCCCTATATAACTTGTAACTGTGAGGAACTTGCACAGATCTAAGAATATCTTAACAAGTAGGTCAGTGGCCTCAACTCAAACTATCTGAACATGCTGCATGAGTGAGCTGGGTATATTGAGTAAGAAGGCTATCTGAGAAAGAATGATTCTAAAGAAGGACAAAAAATGAACAATATATTAGTATCTACATAAACTCTTGTGTACCAAGGCAACTGTCAAGAAGGTTTATGATCATTGCTAATACTCTCTTGAAATTTACAGTGATGCTGACCTCACTGAACTCTTATCTAGATACGGAGTTGATAAATAAGATGCCTCTGTCACTGCGGCTGCCAACAAATTTCCTGAAGCACTATATGGTCAAATTACTAGTTATCTACTTCCCTGGGACTGAAAATAATCAGCTGGAGAAACCCCGTGGAGAGGTAGCGCAACACTACAACAATCAAGCAAGCTTCCCTTCGTTCATGCCTTGGTATTAATCTCAGCACCTATCTTAAAGAAGGAATCTCCATTTTTTAAGTTTGTCTGTACTTATGAGGCACCCTTTCTACACTTGCCAGCCATGCTTTGAATTGTTGCTTGAGTACAGCAATTATACATAAAAATCCCAGAGGCTGCAACAATGCGGGGATATCAGTGAAAGGAAAAATGACTTGCACTTACATACTGCCCTTCATGACCACAGGACATCCCAAAGAGCTTTGTAGCCAATGAAGTACTTTTGAAATGTAGCCAGTGTTGTAATGTAGGAGACACAGCAGCCAATTTGTGCACAGTAAGGTCCTACAAACAGTATAGTGTCTTAATGATTAGATAATCTGTTTTTGTGATGTTGATTGAGGGATAAATATTGGCCAGGCCACCGGGGATAACTCCCCGGCTCTTCTTCAAAATAGTGCCATGGAATCCTTTACATCAACCTGAGAAGGCAGACAGGGCTCCAGTTTAACATTTCGTCTGAGAGATGACATCTCCAATAGTATAGTATTCCCTCAGCACTGCCGTGTCAGTCTTATTTTTTATTCTGAAAGTCCAGGGATAGAACTTGAACCCACAACCTTCTGATTTAGTAGGAAGAGAGATACCCACTGAGCCAGAGCTGACACACCATGCAAAAATATCCAGCCACTTATTGTAACAAACCACACATTCTAATCAACTAACAGAGGTTAAGTAATATGTTATGTTTTACTTTGTGATGAGGGAATAGTTTTTGGGCGGTGGGGGGTGGTTGGGGGGGGGGTGGGGAGATAGACTTTAGCAGAAAAGAGAAGATTTTGGGGAATGTTTACATCTGCTCAGTTATTAAAAATATAACCTTATAGAACTAATTGCAGTATTTGAATGCAAGTTTGCATTCCTCTAAATGCACCTGAATTGAGCCACAACTGTCATAAAATTATCTGTGTGGTCCTTTCAACATAGACAACATCCATCAAGCTGTATTTTTACAAATTAAATGAATGATGACGGAAAGATGATACTTATTATTATATTTTCATGCTAATTGCATCCTTGTCATTGAGATTATTTCGTAATTGTGCACCATCAGTCTAAAATGATTACATACATTAATGCCAATGCAACTTCGTTGATAAAGCAAAATGCTAAGATTTGGAATTCATGGACCAATTCCCCAACTAAATTGAGGAATTTATAGTGGGGACATTATTGATAAATTCTAAAACTTAGCATTTTTTTTTCATCCAAGAAGTCACACTAGGCAGATTTTCATGTAAACTAAATCTGATTCTCTTGCCAAGGAATACACTATGTCAATTTTTTCTAACTGTCTGTCTGAAATATCCATTTCCATGGTCTAGCAGGTCTATGTATATGAAGTATTCATTTTGCATTGCAGTGTGGAGAAAATCTCTTTGGCAGCCTTGAGCTGTGATTATTTGAATTTAAATTGGACCATTTGAATTTTTGCTGCATCTAAATTGATCGCAATAGTCATCCCTCAATGAGCTATTGAAGGGTGAATCATTTCAAAATATCTTTTGCTTGAGTTTTGAAACTCAAGGTGCCAGTGCAGAAGAATAGAGAAAGTTCTCCACTTTGAATAAAGAAAAATATTGCATTTATTCAGCACCTTTCACAACATCAGGGCATCGCAATGTACTTTTCAGCCAATGATACACTTTTGGAGTGTAGCCACAGTTGTAGGATGATGAAACAGGACAGTTAGTTTGCAAACTGCCAGGTCTCACAAACAGCAATGAGTTAACCAACCAGATAATCTAAATTAAGCTGTGTTTTGAGAGATAAATATTGGCCAGGATACTAAAGAACTCTCCACCCCTCTTCAATGATTGCCATGGAATATTTTAGAGCAAACACAGTCTCTATTTAACATCTCAATGGAAAGACAGCACTTTCTACAGTGCTGTAGTTCCACAGTGCTGTGCTGAAGTGTCATTTTTGACTATGTTCTCAAGTTTCTGGAACAGGGCTCCAATTTAGGCAACACTGACTCTTAAAAAATTAAGCACTTTCATGGCAAGTACTGCATAATGTAGCATATCCAAAGGTAGACTAGCTTCTTCTCCATTTTGCCCAAAAATTGAGGAAGATTTCCAATGTTTACTAATCAGGACAAAATCATAAATGCATTTTCTGAAATAAAATCAGCAATGCATTTAGGTACAGCATACAGAGAAAATATTGCCCTAATTTGCCTCAGCATTTTGTGCAGAATCCACCTGATATGATACATTCATTTTGCATCCTCTTTGAGTGGGAGCCATATCATGAACAATTTTGTCCTTTGGATTCGCGTCCACCAAGAACAGAACTGTCTTTCTCACCAAACTATCTTCTTTTCAATTTAGTATTAGACACCTGCAGCCATTAGAAAGAGAAGATTTTCTTCCTTTCATCCAAAGTGCATTTGAAATTGAGTCACAGAGAGAAAGTGGGTAAGATTGGTTTATGCCAGTGTGAAACAAACTTGTAATGAAATGGCAGCTCATCTTTCACCTCACCACTGTTTATTTTCCATTGGCTTGGAAAATATTGCCAAAACTTCTCATTCCAAATCAAGTAAAAGCAACAGTGAGACTAGGAAACAAGTACCCAAAAAGAGTTTGAGTTATTGTTCTGTGAACTTCAGTGGAAAAGCTGATAGGGGGCAGTAAAAAAATTGCCTGTTGATTCGCTGTGAGCTGTTTCACTCACAAAGAGTGTTAACCCATTGACACTTAGCCCTTATAGTCTAGATCGTATCAAAAAATGAAGTCTTGCATGCACTATGCACTTTCTATAAGTATCATACTTTGGCTGTCAAATATTGACCATTATAGTTTAGATATGACACTTCAGCAAGTGTTCTGTCTGGTCAGCAGTGCCCCAAGGCTTTCTGCTAATATTAATGTTAAACTATCAATCAGATAGTTTATGTTGAATTACTCCATTATAGTACATATAGTTCATTGTCGTTGTCCAGTCATAATTTAATGATGAAACTGCCTAAGATAAAGACAATGGTGTGTGAGGTCTTGTGGTGCCGTTGTAGCATCCCTACCTCTGGTCTAAAAGCTCTAGGTTCAAATCCCACTTCAGGACTTGATGGCCACAGAAGGTGTGTTCATAATGTTGCCAAACAGGTTGATCAACAGCCTGTTAAACCCTTCCATCATACCTGATAGTGTGTGGGAGAGTTTCCCAGCCAGCCATTCTGCAGAAGGTAATGGCAAACCACTGTAGTACTTTGCCATGCATAACCATGGACCAATCTGATGGAAGTCTATGGCTGCCAATGCCTTCTTAGGGCATGGTACCTGAAAGAGGAAGTGTGGTGTTATAGTCTCCCCTCTCCCCCACAAATTGCTTGAGTTTTGAGTAGTTTTTTCACAAGTTTTCACTCAAATTGATTGGCATAATCACCAGTCATAAAATCAGCCATGAACTCACACAACCAAGCAGCATTTTAGAATGTAACAATTTTTAAAAAGCATGTTGTATTGGTATTTTTAACATTGGATAACCTGTTGCAGTTTGATCAACACATCTGGTAATAATATTATCACAAAAAATAGTCCATCAACTATGAGTAACTGATTTTAAGGAATGGAATATTACTTTAAGAGACTAAATAGAACTATTAGCCAGTTGCATTGATGTACAGTCGTCAGGATCATAGTGAATTAAGAAAATATCATATTCATAAGCTTTTAAAATGTGCCTATTATCACCTCAAGCCCAAAAGAACAAGCTGAGTTTTAAGTTCTGTGTGGAGGACCCACAAATGAGTGCAATTAGCAGAAACTCGCAATAGTAATTAATTCGATCTGGTGGGGGGGGGGGGGGGGTGCAGTTTTGTGGGTGGGGCCAGTTTTTAACATGATATTTTTAAACTAGCACAAAAGACTGAGGAAATCCTGCAATCTTTTGCATTGGATAGGTCAATTTTGGGCGAATTGCACTGAAAAAAAATGTGCAATCTAGCAGGAATCCCAGGAGAATATATTTTTCCCTAAAAAGAACAAATGCATGATGACACAATACTTGGAACCTAACATAGGTGAAAGCCAAGCAGAGAAGCTGTGCTTTCTACTCAGAAAGATCCAGCGATTGATTGCATGGGAAGGTGAGGAGGTGAAGGACCGGATAAGGGATTTGAGGGAATTATATGGTTCTTTTGGAATGTTTTTGTCATGAGCATTTTATTAATTTTTTCATTTCAATGTGGCTTCAAACTATGCAGCTCTTCTTTTGGAAAAAGTATAGGGGAATGGAACATTTACTCAACCAGTGTCAGAATTTAGAGATCCCATATTGGGGATAACAGGGACCAAATACATGGTAAAACTCCATTATACCCCAATAACATTCCTGTTTTGGAGCATCCCTACTATAATTTTTGACATCTCCATTTCCTTTGCCTGCAATTTTTGAGTGATCAAGAACTTTGTGGCATTTTCTATACCTTCCTGAGTTAACTTCTAACTATTGTCATGAAGATGTGTTGTATGGATTTAATTTGATATCTCATCAGCTGATTTCGCATATTAAACCTTTTTTAAAAAGGGACATTTCACTGGAACACAAAGACACTGACTTAAAATGGTTTCCAATTTCACCTGTGTATTCACAGTCCATTAAATGGAGGTGTAGGGTTTATGGATGCCCCAACAGATAATGATCTCCCTGGAGGTATGAAAGCTTCCTTTATATCTCATCCAAATGGAAGAATGAACCATTCAGGAGTTAATTTCTAGAACATTAAAAATGAATCACCACGGCTAAGAGAAGCTGTGCCAGGCATGAGCTGATCAACTCTCTTTTAGGATATACAGCTAACATGGAGAGGGGTCATATGATACAACCTTTTGTGTGGCTGCTTGAATTTGGGGTTTGGCAGAGATACTCTCACTGCTGGAGTGTGCATTGCTTCCTCCCCTCTTCCTCTCTACAATAGCCCATTTAAGCTTTGAACCCTGTTTTGCTGAGCTAAAAGTGTGTCTACATTCCTACTCTCTACTGAAAGCCATTGGATTTCTATAACAGTGTTTCCAGGAGAAAAGGGGCATACCAGCCATGACTTTAAAATCAACCAATGCCTCTGGGTACAATCAGTGAATCTTTATTGATTTTCCTTTTATTTAATTCGTACTTTACCTTGGCCAAGTTTAACACCTAATACTCTGTAAAGTTGTATTTTTCCTGCATGCTTGAGGTTTAAGTGTGTGTTTGTGCATATTAGTGGAAAGCAGGACGCATTTGTACATTTCTAATATTTTTACCCCGTTGGGTTTTAGTATGATAAAACTAACACCTTTCGTGTTTAACTCGAGGATATCTGTCTGACTTAATTCTTACTAATGAAACACAGTCAAGTACATACTGAATTGGCAGTACAGGATTATTTTACAATTCAAAACCTCTGCTATAACCAAACAGGGAGTGGGAAAAGAGGGAAACCAATCTATCCCTCCTCACTTGGTCATGAAATCAATGTTTTGTTATGTATTCACTGCTAGTAGGCAATGGCTTGTGACTGCCCAAATTCACGCCATATAGGAGCCTTGCTGCTCACAGAGAAGACACTCCTGATCCCATTGACCTAGATTAGATTTGACTCTGGAGTTCAGAGGTGGAAAGAATGAGCTTGAGCCTAGTGAGATACTCAGAATTACAAATTGCAGCAAGCTTTAGAATTTTCTTTCAATAAAAGTCAATAATTTAAGAGCTTATTGCATAGCTATCATCTTGGAATAATTGCTTGATAAATTTACAATTGCTATATCACATTTACTAATGATTCGGTAAAATCATCATTGGGCATCAGTGTGAGCAAAACTGTAGCCTTTAACTATATTAAACAACACCACTAAATCCACAGTTTATGCTATCTAAGAAATATTATAAAGCACTACTTTTTTCTTGAGGCTGATGCCAATTGAATCCTCAATTAGGTTCCTGTCTTGTAATCACCTGTTGGTATCTACTATATAGAGTTTCTCTGGAGTGGGACTCTCCAATGAGAGATACCCTGGGCTCCTTTGAATTTCTAGTGAGTTGCCTAGTGAGAAGCAGATTATGCTCCATTGATGCTGATAAACCTAATTAGTCCATATCGCATGTTAGAGTGCCTCATGGGAGTACAATCCACTGGGCCTGACTGCACTCAATCATGTTTAATGGTACATATGAGTGAATGAAGAATGAAAACAGGGAATTACATACAAGTTAGCATATTCATGAAATAAATAAGCTGAAATCTTGTGCTGCTTCGTGTTGAAGGCTTTGCACTCTTATAATGGACTTATGGTTTTCTGGTGGATTTTTAAAATGTTTCATAATGTAGCAGGTCCTGAAAGCAGAAATGCTGCAAAGGACCATTTAGATATTTTCAACTCTGGTGGGCTTATTGTTTCCATCAACTTGGGACTTGATATCCAATTTTTCTAGGGTCACTTTAATGGCAGTCATGAGCCATTACAGTTGCAGTCTATCATCAATTTTGCTTTCTCTTGTTGAGTTCTGCAAGATGCTTGGATGGACACCGGCACATGCAATGTATGTAGTTAACAGGATATATCGCGTGTGATTTGTACCCAGCTGCCATCACCTGTCAGATCATTCATAAATATATAGACTAAACTCTATATGACAGGTCAAATTCTAGCAATATACAATTGGCAGTGCGCTGAGAGAATATCTTGTAAGATGCATTGTTAGAAGCATCTTCGTGACAGCACACATGGGGCAGAATTTTGCCCTTGGTGTGCGGGATCAGCGGGGGTGGGCAGGGGTGGTCACGACGCCTACTGCTGCCTGCAATCAACAACGCACTGTTGATTGCAGGGAGGGCAAGCAGGCCTAGTGCAAACTTCGGGCATGTGCACAAAAGAGTGCTGAATTATCTCCCTGAGGCAGCTGGATGCCTCAGGGAGATGAAGAATATATTGAAAGAATTGTTCAACAATAGAAAAATTTAATAAAACATATTCCCTCATGTGACAGGACATGTTTTTAATTAAAAATTAAAGTTTTTATTTCATTTGTATTCGCTTTTGGAAACCTCATCCTGCCCGTGGATGAGGCTTCCAAAAAAATGCAAAGGCTGTTTGGCCTTTTTGCCTGCCTGTAAACCATTAGGTTGAACAGGCAGTAAAAATTTAAGAACAATTGATAACTTAATGGCCTTAATAGGCCTTTTAATTGTCGGTGAGCGCGCTGCCGGAGCCGGCACCCGCCCACTGACTGAACTGTCGTGTGACTGCGCAGTGACGTTGACATGCCCTGCCGACATCAACGTGCGTCATTTCATGTTCAGTCGGGTCGGGTGCGCGCCCACCCGCTGAGCTAAAACTTCTGCCCGTAGAAACAAAGGTCATTGACAAACTGTTGATTGTATGTAATTTGTTGTAATACTGGAGTAAAGGAGCGACAATGAAAAATGCATGAACTGACAATTTTGATGAGCATACTCAAAAACGTACAGCCTAGAACACTCTAGGGAAAGAGCAGGAGAGTGGGACTAATTGGATAGCTCTTTCAAAGAGCCAGCACAGACATGATGGGTCAATTGACCTCCTGTTGTGAAGCCTGATTCCATGAATTAAACAGGGACATGGCAAAGGGTCTGGAAACAAATGATGACAGACTCATCACCTCCAGTAACTGAACAATGAGCAAAGTTGTGAAGAAAGCAGTCAGAATGCTGGGATTTTTGTTGCCAAATTAGGGGAAAAGGAAGTTGCCTGAGATCATGCTGAGTTCATATTTGGAGTATTGTGTTCAGTTTTGCTCAACGTGTTACAGTAACCCCCAAGTAGATGCTAAGTGTAAAAGAGAGGGCAAATGAGGAAGGATTAGAGAGATCCAGCTGTACAGTCTGGCAAGAGGCAGTGAAGGGAGATCTTCATAGAGATGTATAAAATATTGAATGACATAAATAAGGCTAACCCAGAATATATTACTCCAAATGATTGAGGTAGAAACAGAGAACTCTGATTTAAATTGGTAAAAAATTAAATTTAAAACGGAGATTGGGAAGAACCTCTGCTCAAAGAATGATAAATGTTTGGAATGATCTGCTAAGAACGGTCACAGAGACAAAAATATAAGGGACATTCAAAATACCATATAGGCATATAAGTTCTTTGGCCCCATAGATGCAATTTGAGTTGGATGCGTTAGCACTATAAACTGCATAGTACTGGAAAAGGCATGATGGCATTCCTGTGCTTCACCCCAAGAGCAACAACAACAACTTGCACTTATATAGAGCCTCAAGTGAATTAAAACATCCCTAGGTGCTTCACAGGAGCATTATAAAACAAAAAAATACACCTATCTACAAAGAGAGATATTAGGGCAGATGGCAAAAAGCTAATTGATCAGGAAGGTTGGTTTTAAGGAGTGCCTTAGAGGAGGGAGGAGAGGAGAAAGATGGAGAAGTTTCAAGCAGAAATTCCAAGGCTTTAGCATCTTGGCTGCTGAAAGCATGGCTGCCAGCAAAGGAGCAATTAAAATTGGGGATGCTTAAGACGCCAGATTTGGAGGAGTGCACACATTTCAGATGTTTGTAGGGTTGAAGATTACTGAGATAGGGATTTGCAAATACAGATAAGAATTGAGGAAGCGAGACATTGAGGACCATTCAGTTGAAATCCATCAAATGATATATTGATGAATCTACAGTGCAACCATCTCTAAAGATATACCTTCAAGAAATCAGGTGAAAGCAGTTTTTTAGCTTGCAATCTGGTTGCAAATGCTATAGAGCCAGCATTTCAGGCAGCTCATGCATTAATCCAATGGGTAACATCATTTATTTTAGCCCAAGCATTGATTGACCAAACTAATAGATTATGGTCCATGTACCAGTAGATTACTCCATGCATCAGTAAACGGTGTTAACACTTTGCCGTTCGTGGTTCAGCATTGAAAAGAGTTTATAGCGAAGTGACAATAAATGCAGTCATTGATACACTGGTGTAATATTAGAAAGGATATGCTGCACATTAATATAGAGAGGTATCTCCAGAAAGTAGCAATAAATGAAGCACCTAATGCTCCAAGAAAGGATCTGTGCCATTTGATATTGGGCAGAAGTGTAAATGGTATGTAATGCATCATTTTCACAAATAGCTCACCAAGTATGGATATGAGATGAATTAAGAGTGTCTACAGACAAATTTACTATTGTATTTAGAGGAAGATATAATGAAGCTAAACATTTCTGGATTTTTGAGAGATTAAAGTATTTCTGAGTATATTTTTCCGCTTCATTTGTTGTGCTTATTTTCCATTTGAATTTTTAAAATATCACTTCCATTTTTTTCCGTAATTTGTTCTGGAATACCCTGATTCTGAAATGGCCTGAGAGACAGGGAATACAGACTGACTGATTGATCAATGTACTATTCCAATGCTGCTTAGACTTTATTGGAAGCAAATAATATGGGGCATTTTTATAAATGTTCCTTCTCTTCTCTGCTCCCTTCCCCTCCACATAAATAATAATGGGCCCACTGTTCATTAGAGTTTTGAAGTGGTGCAGGGAGAGAAGTAACAATCAAAAAGCTCGTCAAGGCAGGTTCCCCGAATGCTGTAGAGTTTTACTCCAGGGTGTGCGTGATTTATTTTTGAAAGATTCCCCAATCAGAAACTGGCTTGATTGACAGGTTGCCAGTCCAGCAGGGAAGGCTTCAGGAAAGGTATCAGTCCAGGATCAGGAAGATTTTGTGATGATTGGGAGTGAGATTGCAGGAACAAGCACAGTTGAGGAGTTAAGGGTGATTGCATGGGGGTAAAAGATCATGGGGGCAGGAAGATGGTGGAGTTGGGGGGGTCAAAGATTGAGGGAGATTGGAGGTAGAGATGAGGAGTTGGAGGGAGAGTTGGAGATTGTGGGGGAGATTGAGCAAGCATAAAGATGAGGCGCTGTTTACCTGTAAGCTAGATGGATCTGGAGGAAACACTCTGCTTTCTTTGTCCCAAAGTAGCGCTGTAAAAACACTTACCTGTTGGGTGCAGCCCTTCCAACCTCCGTGCAGCTGAGGCCTGGAAAACTCTGCCGACAATGGTTAAAAATAGAAACACTGTTAGACTAGAGGAACACAGCCTCCTTTATAGGTTTCAATGATCAACCCACTGCCTGACAGCTGATAAGAACAGAAAAAAACGTAAGAGAATGAGTAGCAATATGGCATTTGGTCCCTCGAATCCACTGCATTCAATACAATGAAGGCTGATCATATTTTGGGCCTTAACCCATCTTTCTGCATACCCCCCACCCCCATCACCTTTGACTCCCTTGTGGATCAACAATCTGTTTAATTCAGTTTTAAAAATAGTCATTGACCCAGCCTTCATTGCTCTCTGGGGAAGAGAATTCCAAAGACCAATGATTGAGAGAAAAAATTCCTCCTTACCTCAATCTTAAATGGGAGGCCCCTATTTTTAAACTGTACCCCCTAGTTCTACATTCCCCTACTAGGGAAAACATTTTTTCAGCATCTACACTTTCAAGCCCCTTCAGAATCTTATAAGTTTCAATAAGATCACCTCTCATTCTTCTAAATCTCAATGGTGATTGGTGGCTGGTGTCCTATCTTACTTTCTTTAAAATTGGGTGAGCAGGTTTGAGGCAGTTTGTTTCCCACTCGACTCCAAACCCAACTTTTGTTGAGCGTTAAAGTTGCCCTCAATATCCAGGCAAAGGTAAAGTTACCAGTTATTGTCTGAACATATTGGTGTAACAAAGCAATTAATGAGCTTGTCACATAATCTCAAGTTTGGATTGCAGCTTTACATGACATTTTTTGTTGAACTTCCATCAGTTGTTAATCTGAAAGGAGATACCAAGCGTCGCACTGAGCAAAAGTGAGATGCCAATTCAAAGGAGGGATGTAAATGAAGAGAGGCTCTACCTTTATTGTATCGTAGAATGACAATGACAGATGTTTTGCGCAGGAAATGCCCACAGTAACCAGCTCACCCTCTCAGCTGGAGCCCAAGGTTGTGAAACTTCAAAGCCGACAAAGCATGAAAAATATAGTTTAAAGAAAGAATGATCTCTCATATGCCGAATAGGACAAAGACACCAGAAGTACAATGAATAAATTATTTGCAGGCACTTCTCCAGGTTTCTCAGCTATTGATCCATTCGCGTGTTTGTCAAAAAGTGTCATTGTTCCGCTATATTGTCCTCTCTGTCCTTGGTGAATTCAATTGAATGTTGGAGGAAATTCTGTTCTCATTACGAACAACAATAAATAAGATCTTTAACATCAGCTTTTTTCCAATGTCACAAATGCCATGTTTAAAATAACTGGCATTAAGGCAGAGTTTGCGAAAAGAATTGCAATGTCAGCAAAGGGATTGCTTTTTCTTATCATATCAGCAACTGAGTATCGATCTGAATATTTAGATTTGTATTGGTAAACCAGCAGATTGAATTAACCTCTTGATAAACTGAATGGTTCTGCAATGAGCCACCATCTAAAAAAAAATCCTTTTCTAAAGATTTGCTAAAATGTTACAAATTTTAAGACAACGTGCATTGATAGCTGCAGATTTGGAAATGGTAGAATATGATTAATCAGAGAACAGCTGCTTATTTAATGTGTAAATGCCATCAATCTTGCACACATCACACGCCAAGTAGCCTCAGGATGCATAAATTAGCAAGTTTTCAAGACTCCTGTTTTATTTCTGAACCCTACCACCCTGCATTCCTTCTGCTGGTAAAGAGATGCTCCAACCAAATGGTTTCTATAATTTTTTTTCTATATTCATTCATGGGATGTGGGTGTCTCTGGCTAGGCCGACATTTATTGCCCATCCCTATTGCGCTTGAGAAGGTGGTGGTGAGCTGTCTTCTTGAACCGCTGCAGTCCATGTGGTGTAAGTATGCTCACAGTGCTGTTAAGGAGGGAGTTCCAGGATTTTGACCCAGCAACAGTGAAGGAATGGTGATATATTTCCACGTCAGGATGGTGAGTGGCTTGAAGGAGAACTTCCAGATAGTGGTGTTCCCATCTATCTGCTGCCCTTGTACTTCAAGATGGCAGTGGTCGTGGGTTTGGAAGGTTCTGTCTATGAGCCTTGAGGAGTTTCTGCAGTGCATCTTGTAGATGGTACACTCTGCTGCTGCTGTGTGTTGGTGGTGGAGGGAGTGAATGTTTGCAGATGTGGTGCCAATCAAGTGGGTTGCTTTATCCTGGATGGTGTCGAGCTTCTTGAGTGTTGTTGGAGCTGCACTCATCCAGGCAAGTGGAGAGTATTCCATCACACTCCTGACTTGTGCCGTGTAGATGGTGGACAGGCTTTGGGGAGTCAGGAGGTGAGTCACTTGTCAGAGGATTCCTAGCCTCTGACCTGCTCTTGTACCCACAGTATTTATATGGCTAGCCCAGTGCAGTTTCTGGTCAATGGTAACCTCCAGGATGTTGAAAGTGAAGGATTCAGTGATGTAATGCAATTGAATGCCAAGGGGTGATGGTTCGATTCCCTCTTGTTGGAGATGGTCATTGCCTGGCACATGTGGGGCATGAATGTTACTGTCAGCCCAAGCCTGAATATTGTCCAGATCTTGCTGCATTTGGACGTGGACTGCTTCAGTATCTGAGGAGTCGTGCATGAGGTTGAACATTGCGCAATCATCAGTGAACATCCCTACTTCTGACCTTATGATGGAAAGAAGGTCATTCATAAAGCAACTGAAGATGGTTGCGCCTAGGACACGACCCTGAGGAACTCCTGCAGTGATGTCCTGGAATTGAGATGACTGACCTCCAACAACCACAGCCATCTTCCTTTGTGCTAGGTATGAATCCAATCAGCAGAGAGTCTTCCCCCGATTCCCATTGACTCCAGTTTTGCTAGGGCTCCTTGATGCCATACTAAGTCAAATGCTGCCTTGATGTCAAGGGCAGTCACTCTCACCTGACCTCTGGAGTTTAGCTGTTTTGCACATGTTTGAACCAAGGCTGTAATGAGGTCAGGAGCTGAGTGACCCTGGTGGAACCTAAACTGAGCATCAGTGAGCAGGTTATTGCTGAGCAAGTGCCGCTTGATAGCACTGTTGATGACCCCTTCCATCACTTTACTGATGATTGAGGGTAGACTGAAGGGGTGGTAATTGGATTTGTCTTGCTTTTTATGTACAGGACATACATGGGCAATTTTCCACATTGCTGAGTAGATGCCAGTATTGTAGCTGTACTGGAAAAGCTTGGCTAGGGACCACAGTAAGCCGTGTCGCAGGAGCTGCTATTAGTTCCAACATATGAAGGCCTGAAATCTACTGGGTGACACTTAAGCTCAAGCATTTAATGCATTTACCTAAAATTTCTCTGCTATGATGTTGAAGGTGCTTGAACAATGAAACCTGGCTAATGCCCCTACTAAAATTTCAGATGAATGCATTCAGTGATTGTGCAATTATATGTCAGGATGTATTTCCTGAGCACAAATTTATATGGAAAAGTGTAGCATCAATGGAATTAGCATCAGTTCATGACCTTGGAACAAGTATTCTGCGATTTTCGAGACCCCAAGGAAACATTAACAACCTATTGCCAGTCTTGTCGATGCTTGGAATATGTTCTATCCTCAGGTATGTACGCTGTGAGTGTGCTTTAGTTAAATGCTCAATTCAGATAAATCCAAGATCCTATTGTTCCACATGTGTCTGCCATTTCCAATGACCTGTTAAAGTGCTTTAATAGGCTTCAGGCTTACAAGGTTATAAGATGAAGTAAACTTATTTTCACACTATGGCCAAATAGGGAGAGGTAAATATGCCACTGTTTGTCCATTGCAACCTTCTACTATTGTCCTTCACCTGGATGTTTTCTCTTCACTCATATCCTTCAGGCCTCACGTAGATTATATTCCGTTGTTTCACTTAGCTGGCACTATGCCCATTGTTGGATATATGTTGAAACTTAGGCTTTACTGCATTTTCATGGCAACAAGTTCTCACTTTTTCCATCTGTTTTCAAGAAGAAGACAGCCAAGAAATTGAGAGAGAGTTGCTCCTGTGAACCTCTAACCTCTTAATTTCAATGAGGAAAATATCCTGGTGAGGGAGGGTGTTGGAGTTTACAAAGAAGAAAGTGCATGTGGCTTGTTCCAGGTCAAGATGAACACATGCTTCTCTTCCTTCTTTTCTTTTATATCCTGCATCAACTGTCAGCAAACTGTAAGCTAAAACATTCACGTCACTCCAGCCACTGTATGCTAGGCATGGAACTTGCGGACCCAAAAACCATTATGACTCCTCTTCCCGTTTTCCTCCTCTAAATGTTCCTGTGACTAACATATATGCCCCTGACAGTATATCAGTACCTATGTCACTCTATTCTTCCCAAGCACCAGCTCACAGAGTTAAATGCTATACCAAATACGAGGGAAATGCTGAAGGGCAAAGGTCCTCACGTTCTGGCCAATAACATCTTCCTTCTTATATCTCCTCAATTCTTTAATTGCCTTTATGCATCAACAATGAAATCTTACTTGATTTGTCCTATCCACTTGCTAATGCAAGGCAATTGCTGTTTTACTTAATTTGTCTGATGGTTCACCCACCCTTCTCTATAGCGTCTCTCCGAGTCTCTATCTCGATCAACACGCTTTCTGAATTTTTCTTTTAACAAGTGCTCTTTTGGCTCCTTGTTTCCATATTAATTGCCTTCAATTATTTATCGAATACCGTTGAAAAATATAACTCTTTGCACGATGACTAAAAAAGAGCAACCTATGAGATTGTGAGTGCTCTGCTCATACAGTCATACAATTATCTCATCAGTCTGTGAAGGTTCTCACTATCGCTATGATATTGTGTTTATGTGCATTTCACAATATACAATATGATAATAAACTTTTTAGCCTCCTCAAAACCAGCTGTTTAAAAAATATATATGCCTTGTGCTTCAGGCTAGACAGACACATGTGTAATGAAAGTTCGATATGGAGTATCTCCATCACATCCAGATCATAAGTGCTAATTCAACTTATTTTCAGTGCTGCATGAGAGCAACTGTTAACCACGGATACTGCTGATAGTACAGAAGCCAGTCGCACCAACTTTTATATATTTGTGGACATCAGTTAGTTTTCATAGATCACTTCTAAAAGCCTGAATTTTTCAGTCGGCTTGGGGGGGAGTGGGCCCGACACGCTGACACATAAAATGGCGCGTGATGACGTTGGGCGTGCGTCCTGATGTCTTCGCGCTGTCTCGTGATGTTTCATTCGATGCTGGAGTCAGCTGCTTGCTCGTCGATATTTAAACGGCCTATTAAGGTCCTTAAGGAAGTAATTAAGGTCATTGTTGACACATCCAACCTTAAGGTGTGCAGGCGTAAAGACCAAGCGGCCTTCACGTTTTTTAGGGAGCCTCATCCATGAGCGGGATGAGGTTTCCTAAAGCTTTTAATAATTAAATTTAAAATTGTTTTGAAATATAAAAATATGTCCCATTTCATGTGGCACAGTCACAAGGGGACATGTATAAATAAATTTTCGATCCATTTGTTTATTTATTTGAAAACTGCTTCAATCTCCCTGAGACAGCCTCGTGTCTCAGGGATATTGAGGCGCTCTTTTGTGCTCATGGCCTGAACGTTACCCTGACTCTCTCTCCTCCCCCCGCCCACACAGGTAGCGCTGAGCGCTACGGCTCACGTTTTATGCTGGGTGGGCCTTAATTGGCCCGTCTGCATAAAATGGCAGCGCTGAGTCGATCGCAGACCATAATTCCAAAGCTGATGCAGAGGCAGGCATAACATTAGCGTGCAGGTCTGCACGAATAACTCACTCAAATTGATATGTTAAAAAGCAGTTTAACAGTTGCTCCTAAGTGTTGCCAGCAGAGTTAAGTTCATAGATGAATTGTCTAAACGTATATTTAACTGTTAGCTATAAGAACCATAATATGTGACAGCTCTTCATTATCTGAACTAGTTGGAGGTATTGTTAATGAATTGTTATGTGTTGTACAAACTTTATTTCTCGTATTATAGCAGCTATGGCATTGCCTTAACAACTCAGAAGTCATGAGTTCAATCCCATCATTGCAAATCATTGCAACTGAACTAAAACATGGTTTAGATTAACATCACAAACATTGGATTGTCAGGAAGCTGAAATCATTCATCCCTAATGCTCAGGAAAGGGAAGATGCTACCCCTACCCAGTCTGACCTACTATGGCTATAGTCCACATTATGCAGTTGACACTTAATGCCTTCGGAAATGGTCTAGTAAGCCACCCAATTGTCCAAACAATTGCTTCAAGAGGAAGGCTCATCAGCATCTTCTTAGGCAACCAGGAAAGGCCAACAAATGTATCCCTCCCTGTAGATCATGGATTGATAAGAGAAGTAAATCCCTAAACCAGATTTTCCATTATGTTGGTGCTCATCAATGAAAGGGATAATGGTACAAGTGAATTAAAATAATTCCATCCAATTTATGCAATCAAGTTCTAGAAAAAGTTTGCAGATATGCGAAACCAAAATACTGCAAGGTATCAAAACAGAAATAGTTCCAAAAGCAGACAAACTAAATTAGAGTATTAAAAACAAAAAAACTGCGGATGCTGGAAATCCAAAACAAAAACAAAAACAGAATTACCTGGAAAACCTCAGCAGGTCTGGCAGCATCGGCGGAGAAGAAAAGAGTTGATGTTTCGAGTCCTCATGACCCTTCGACAGAACTTGAGTTCGAGTCCAAGAAAGAGTTGAAATATAAACTGGTTTAAGGTGTGTGTGTGGGGGGCGGAGAGAGAGAGAGAGAGGTGGAGTGGGGGTGTGGTTGTAGGGACAAACAAGCAGTGATAGAAGCAGATCATCAAAAGATGTCAACAACAATAATACAAAAGAACACATAGATGTTAAAGTTAAAGTTGGTGATATTATCTAAACGAATGTGCTAATTAAGAATGGATGGTAGGGCACTGAAAGTATAGCTCTAGTGGGGGTGGGGAGAGCATAAAAGATGTAAAATAAATAAATAAATAAATAAATAATTTTTTTTTTCTTTTTCTCTTTTTATAATGAAAGTAGGTGGGAAAAGGAAAATCTATATAATTTATTGGGAAAAAAAGAGAAAAGGAAGGGGGAAACAGAAAGGGGGTGGGGATGGGGGAGGGAGCTCACGACCTAAAGTTGTTGAATTCAATATTCAGTCCGGATGGCTGTAAAGTGCCTAGTCGGAAGATGAGGTGTCGTTCCTCCAGTTTGCGTTGGGCTTCACTGGAACAATGCAGCAAGCCAAGGACAGACATTTGGGCAAGAGAGCAGGGTGGAGTGTTAAAATGGCAAGCGACAGGGAGGTTTGGGTCATTCTTGCGGACAGACCGCTGGTGTTCTGCAAAGCGGTCGCCCAGTTTACGTTTGGTCTCTCCAATGTAGAGGAGACCACATTGGGAGCAAGAAATGAAGTAGACTAAGTTGGGGGAAATGCAAGTGAAATGCTGCTTCACTTGAAAGGAGTGTTTGGGTCCTTGGACGGTGAGGAGAGAGGAAGTGAAGGGGCAGGTATTGCATCTTTTGCGTGGGCATGGGGTGGTGCCATAGGAGGGGGTTGAGGAGTAGGGGCTGATGGAGGAGTGGACCACGGTGTCCCGGAGGGAGCGATCCCTACGGAATGCCGATGGGGGGGTGAAGGGAAGATGTGTTTGGTGGTGGCATCATGCTGGAGTTGGCGGAAATGGCGGAGGATGATCCTTTGAATGCGGAGGCTGGTGGGGTGATAAGTGAGGACAAGGGGGACCCTATCATGTTTCTGGGAGGGAGGAGAAGGCGTGAGGGTGGATGCGCGGGAGATGGGCCGGACACGGTTGAGGGCCCTGTCAACGATCGTGGGTGGAAAACCTCGGTTAAGGAAGATGGAGGACATGTCAGAGGAACTGTTTTTAAAGGTAGCATCATCGGAACAGATGCGACGGAGGCGAAGGAACTGAGAGAATGGGATGGAGTCCTTACAGGAAGCGGGGTGTGAGGAGCTGTAGTCGAGATAGCTGTGGGAGTCGGTGGGTTTGTAATGGATATTGGTGGACAGTCTATCACCAGAGATTGAGACAGAGAGGTCAAGGAAGGGAAGGGAAGTGTCAGAGATGGACCACGTGAAAATGATGGCGGGGTGGAGTTTGGAAGCAAAATTAATAAATTTTTCCAAGTCCCAACGAGAGCATGAAACGGCACCGAAGTAATCATCGATGTACCGGAGAAAGAGTTGTGGAAGGGGGCCGGAGTAGGACTGGAACAAGGAATGTTCCACATACCCCATAAAGAGACAGGCATAGCTGGGGCTCATGCGGGTACCCATAGCCACACCGTTTATTTGGAGGAAGTGAGAGGAGTTGAAGGAGAAATTGTTCAGCGTGAGAACAAGTTCAGCCAGACGGAGGAGAGTAGTGGTGGATGGGGATTGTTCGGGCCTCTGTTCGAGGAAGAAGCTAAGGGCCCTCAGACCATCCTAGTGGGGGATGGAGGTGTAGAGGGATTGGACGTCCATGGTGAAGAGGAAGCGGTTGGGGCCAGGAAACTGGAAATTGTTGATGTGACGTAAGGTGTCAGAGGAATCACGGATGTAGTTGGGAAGGGACTGGACAAGGGGACAGAGAAGGGAGTCAAGATAATGAGAAATGAGTTCTGTGGGGCAGGAGCAAGCTGAGACGATCAGTCTACCGGGGCAGTTCTGTTTGTGGATTTTGGGTAGGAGATAGAAGCGGGCCGTCCGAGGTTGGGCGACTACTAGGTTGGAAGCTGTGGGAGGGAGATCCCCAGAGGAGATGAGGTCAGTGACAGTCCTGGAAACAATGGCTTGATGTTCAGTGGTGGGGTCATGGTCCAGGGAGAGGTAGGAGGAAGTGTCTGCAAGTTGACGCTCAGCCTCCATGAGGTAGAGGTCAGTGCGCCAGACAACAACAGCACCACCCTTGTCAGCGGGTTTGATGACAATGTCAGGGTTGGACCCGAGAGAATGGAGTGCAGTAAGTTCAGAGAGAGACAGGTTAGAATGGGTGAGAGGAGCAGAGAAATTGAGACGACTAATGTCGCGCCGACAGTTCTCAATGAAAAGATCAAGAGAAGGTAAGAATCCAGAGGGAGGGGTCCAGGTGGAGGGCAATATTGGAGATGGGTAAAAGGATCCGTTGAACTGGGAGAGGACTCCTGCCCAAAGAAGTGAGCCCGGAGACGAAGACGGCGGAAGAAGAGTTCAGCATCATGCCAAGCCCGAAATTCATTCAGGTGAGGGCGTAAGAGTATGAAACTAAGTCCTTTGCTGAGCACTGAACGTTCAGCATCGGAGAGGGGAAGGTCAGGGGGTATAGTGAATACACGGCTGGGGTTGGGATTGGAAGATGGGGTGGGGACGGAGGGACAGGCCGGGGTGGAGGGTCCTAGATGGGTGTTGGTGTCGATGAGTTGTTGGAGCTTGCGTTCCTTAGCACTTTAGAGAAAGAGAAAAAGTTTCTTGTTGAGGCGTCGGATGAGCCGAAGGATAAAATGAAACTGGGGGCACGCGCAGCTTTGAAAAAGGGTACGGCGGTGCTGCTGGAGGGAGAGGTCGAGTGTGTTCATATGGCGGCGCATGGCACTGAGTGTGGATTTCAGAATGTGACGGGAACAGCAGTCCAAGGAACGTTTTATGTCCCGGAGATACCTGTAATCCTGGGTGGGTTCGAAACATGAGGGGTGGAATTTCAATTGAAATCCACGTGGGTTAAGTCGGAGATGGAGACAGTCACTGAGAAAGGAGATGTGGCTGTGAAAGCGGGTTTTAGTAAACACCTTGTCAAACACCAGGAGGGAAATGGAAAGCAAGGAAGGTGAGCAGGGCAGAAGAGAGATACGGAAATCTTGTCGCAGAAAAGAACAGAAATTCTTCAAGGAGGTAGGCATTTCTTGTAGAGCAGTGGCAGTCAATTAAACACAGAGATAAAAACAAAAAAACTGCGGATGCTGGAAATCCAAAACAAAAACAAAAACAGAATTACCTGGAAAAACTCAGCAGGTCTGGCAGCATCGGCGGAGAAGAAAAGAGTTGACGTTTCAAGTCCTCATGACCCTTCGACAGAACTTGAGTTCGAGTCCAAGAAAGAGTTGAAATATAAGCTGGTTTAAGGTGTGTGTGGGGGAGGGGGGCGGAGAGAGAGAGAGAGAGAGAGAGAGGTGGAGTGGGGGTGTGGTTGTAGGGACAAACAAGCAGCGATAGGAGCAGATCATCAAAAGATGTCAACAACAATAATACAAAAGAACACATAGATGTTAAAGTTAAAGTTGGTGATATTATCTAAACGAATGTGCTAATTAAGAATGGATGGTACGTCACATCAACAATTTCCAGTTCCCTGGCCCCAACCGCTTCCTCTTCACCATGGACGTCCAATCCCTCTACACCTCCATCCCCCACCAGGATGGTCTGAGGGCCCTTAGCTTCTTCCTCGAACAGAGGTCCGACCAATCCCCATCCACCACTACTCTCCTCCGTCTGGCTGAACTTGTTCTCACGCTGAACAATTTCTCCTTCAACTCCTCTCACTTCCTCCAAATAAAAGATGTGGCTATGGGTACCCGCATGCGCCCCAGCTATGCCTGTCTCTTTATGGGGTATGTGGAACATTCCTTGTTCCAGTCCTACTCCGGCCCCCTTCCACAACTCTTTCTCCGGTACATTGATGATTACTTTGGTGCCGTTTCATACTCTCGTTGGGACATGGAAAAATTTATTAATTTTGCTTCCAATCTCCACCCCTCCATCATTTTCATGTGGTCCATCTCTGACACTTCCCTTCCCTTCCTTGACCTCTCTGTCTCAATCTCTGGTGATAGACTGTCCACCAATATCCATTACAAACCCACCGACTCCCACAGCTATCTCGACTACAGTTCCTCACACCCCGCTTCCTGTAAGGACTCCATCCCATTCTCTCAGTTCCTTCGCCTCCGTCGCATCTGTTCCGATGATGCTACCTTCAAAAACAGTTCCTCTGACATGTCCTCCGTCTTCCTTAACCGAGGTTTTCCACCCACGGTCGTTGACAGGGCCCTCAACCGTGTCCGGCCCATCTCCTGCGCATCCGCCCTCACGCCTTCTCCGCCCTCCCAGAAACATGATAGGGTCCCCCTTGTCCTCACTTATCACCCCACCAGCCTCCGCATTCAAAGGATCATCCTCCGCCATTTCCGCCAACTCCAGCATGATGCCACCACCAAACACATCTTCCCTTCACCCCCCCTATCGGCATTCCGTAGGGATCGCTCCCTCCGGGACACCGTGGTCCACTCCTCCATCAGCCCCTACTCCTCAACCCCCTCCTATGGCACCACCTCATGCCCATGCAAAAGATGCAATACCTGCCCCTTCACTTCCTCTCTCCTCACCGTCCAAGGACCCAAACACTCCTTTCAAGTGAAGCAGCATTTCACTTGCATTTCCCCCAACTTAGTCTACTTCATTCCTTGCTCCCAATGTGGTCTCCTCTACATTGGAGAGACCAAACGTAAACTGGGCGACCGCTTTGCAGAACACCAGCGGTCTGTCCGCAAGAATGACCCAAACCTCCCTGTCGCTTGCCATTTTAACACTCCACCCTGCTCTCTTGCCCAAATGTCTGTCCTTGGCTTGCTGCATTGTTCCAGTGAAGCCCAACGCAAACTGGAGGAATGACACCTCATCTTCCGACTAGGCACTTTACAGCCATCCGGACTGAATATTGAATTCAACAACTTTAGGTCGTGAGCTCCCTCCCCCATCCCCACCCCCTTTCTGTTTCCCCCTTCCTTTTCTCTTTTTTTTCCAATAAATTATGTAGTTTTTCCTTTTCCCACCTATTTCCATTATAAAAAGAGAAAAAGAAAAAAAAATATTTATTTATTTATTTATTTTTTTTTTACATCTTTTATGCTCTCCCCACCCCCACTAGAGCTATACCTTCAGTGCCCTACCATCCGTTCTTAATTAGCACATTCGTTTAGATAATATCACCAACTTTAACTTTAACACTTATGTGTTCTTTTGTATTATTGTTGTTGATATCTTTTGACGATCTGCTTCTATCACTGCTTGTTTGTCCCTACAACCACACCCCCACTTCACCTCTCTCTCTCTCTCTCTCTCTCTCCGCCCCCCCACACACACACCTTAAACCAACTCTTTCTTAGACTTGAACTCAAGTTCTGTCGAAGGGTCATGAGGACTCGAAACGTCAACTCTTTTCTTCTCCGCCGATGCTGCCAGACCTGCTGAGTTTTTCCAGGTAATTCTGTTTTTAAATTAGAGTATTGATTAGGTGACACTGAGATTCAGTTTGAAATGCCAATGGGTTGTAGAAATGAGAAACAGTATGGAGTTCTGTACTTTTGAAGTCCTTGGAAAGAATGAGTTGGATTGGGTCAATACAATGAGTCCGGATTTCAGCATAGTGAGGTTGCAGTGTCAAAGAAAAAGGGGAGGGGGAGGGGAAACAAGAAGGGCTTCCACTCGTATACCACTTTTTATAACCAGGACACAGAGGATAACTCCGCCAGTCTTCTTTGAAATAGTGCCATGGGATCTTTTATGTCCACCCGAGAGGGGCCTCCAAAGTATGACCGAAAAACACATGATGGGTTTTCATGATTGAGTTGTGACCTTTAAGACTCACAATCCGCATTCAGCCGATCTTCAAATTATATTTTTATTACTTGGTTTATTATTTATTTTAGGAAAGGCCCATTTAATGTTTTATTTGAGTTGTGAATATAAACTGAATATCCAATTGAACACAATCAAATCTTAGGTCAATTTCACACTAGTAAATTATTTAAGCTTTTATTCATTGGCTGGTAAATAATCATCAAAATGCAAATGAGTTTCTACAATTTGAATCCAGCTAGCTAGATCAAACTAAACTTACAGTACAACACTGCCCATAATTCAGCACTAATTGGTCAATTTCATTCAAAGGAGCCATAATGATGATTGCTGTGAGGAATGAAAATATCACACAAGTGCATGAGGGGCAAGGTGGCATGTCACTCTTCCATTGTTAGGGTTACGAACATATTTATGGAGCATTAACCTCTGCCAGGGTTGCTGTCTATAAAGAATTTGATTAACACAAACTGCTCTTGATTTGACTTGCTGGTATTTCAACACAGGTTAACCTATTCCACTAATATTTGTCAGGCAATGCTAATAGAGTTTATACCAGACCTGTGAGTGTTCAATGCATCCGAAAAAGGATGATGTCTGTCTATCTGCCTATATACAAATCTTGAGCCTATCATGTGTTTTGCAGTGATATTTCAGCAATCACACTTTGGATGTCAGACTTGCATTGTATTGTAAGTCTTGCATCTGGCACGTGTTACAATCAAAATGTATCATAGCAGAAAAAACCCCGTCACACTTTTCCAAATGACTTCCAGGAACCAGGATGTTTACCTGATTTACCCTGATTTGGTCCTAGGAAATGTGAACCAAATAAAACTTTCTTGCCTGATATTCACTTATCTCCCAGTCTCTTGGTAGGTCTTTTGAAAATTTTTATCATTATTCGCTAACTCCCCATGATCATTCAATCCAAGATGCCAATATTTCTTTGAGTTTCTAAAGTAACAAAGTAACACCTTTTGAACACATCTTGCAAATCATTTTGAATAAGAATAATTTGGTCATAACCATTCCTTAAAATAACCCTGATCACGTCTTTTTCTTTAAAATATCCATGACTATTGAATCACTGTTAACACAACTCTGTTGGCTTTGTATTTTTTCTATTTTGTTTTAGAGTTGTTAACCAGCTCTCTGAATGTGACTCGACCAAAGAGACCTGGAGGCCAATTTAAATTTAAATGTTTGACATGTCGTTCTGAAAGTAACCACAATAGTCCTACGCTTATCATAGGTACAGTTAATATAGTGCTGGACGAGCAACACCAAGGTTGTTAGATTGTAATTCCACCAGGCTGAACTAGATCTGGCAAATGGATTGTGGGCTGGCACCTGGAACAAGAAATGACCTTGAAAGCTTTTGGATTTGTGTTAACTGTTTCACTTAACGTCCTTGAGGGAAGGAACCTTGAAACACCTACCTGGCCTGGCCTACAAATAAATGTTTTCAATTGATGTGGTTTCAGGTCAGTTTCTTCACTAGATAACTTTTAGATCTCAAGTTATCACTTAAAAATCACTTACGAATGTAGAGTATCATACCTGAGTGCAAGTTAACACTCATGCACCCAGAATTCTGTCAAAGTTTTCAGGTAGGGACTCCAGTCCTACATTATGTGGTTGCCTTTAATGTGCTCAAAGCCATTAGGATTGGCCATTAAATTCTGTCTTGTCAGTGCCACTCACATCCCCAGACAAATTAAAACAAATACGGGGAAAATTTTGTGTTGGCAGTTGTCCAAAATATTTTTAAATGGAAATAAACTGGGATGCAGGCTAGCAACCCTGAAAATGTTTTCCACCTTTCCATTATTGCTACATTGCAATGAATCAATAACATTGCACAATGTTTTCTCTGCTTTCCTATCCCCAAGAAGCAAGGAAAATGCATGAAAATGTTCATTGCAAATTCTGTAACACATAAGTAAAACAAATGGAATAAGTGTAGATTTTTCACTTATAATAATGATTGTTAATGCATTTATTTAAGTAAAAATTCACAAAACAGACATTGAACAGCCACCACTACTGTGAGGCATAGATAAAAGCAAAATACTGCGGATGCTGGAAATCGGAAACAAGAACAAAAATAGCTGGAAAAACTCAGCAGGTCTGACAGCATCTGCTGTCAGAAGATGATGAAGAGTCATTCGGACTCGAAATGCTAACTGTATTCCTCGCCACAGATGCTGTCAGACCTGCTGAGTTTTTCCAGCTATATTTGTTTTTGTTGTGACTGTGAGGTATAGTGCAGCTTAACATCTGAAAACAAAATGAAGAAGACTTTGCCTATGTTCACAGGTCATAAAGCATTACTTCCATGTCTTTGGTTTTGCCACACCTGCTTCTAGGTGACAGCAATATCAACTGGCATTTGTATGGTGCCTTTAACATGGAAAAATGTCCCACGGTGCTTCACAGATCTTTAACAAATACCAAGCCTCAGAAAGAGATGTTAGAATAGGTGACCAACGGTTTGATCAAAGAGCCAGGTTTTAAGGAGAGTCTTAAGGGAGAAGAGAGATAGAGGAACTTAGGAAGGGAATTCCAGAACTTAGAGCCTAGACAGCTGATGGCACAGTGCTTTCCTGGTGGAAAGATTAAAATTGGAGATGCACAAGAGGTCAGGATCAGAGGAGTGCAGAGATCTCGGAGATTTTAAGACACTATTTAAAACATACCTCTTCTATCAAGCAATTGGTCATCTGACAGAATGAGCTAGCTTTTGCTATGGACTTCAGGACTCTAATGATGGGACCAAGTGGGGGTCCCGAGCCTGCGCTTGCTGGTTGCGAGACCAGCGGAGCAATTTTAGCCACCTCCAAGGTTGCCATCCTATTAAAGGTGGCAGGTGGGCTTTCGATGCTGTCAGCCTAATCAGTGTGCCGTCAGCTCTGGAGGCTCAGCAGCCCCACCGGGAGAGGTGAGCAGGGCCGAGACAAGTCACGGACCATGAGGATGCCTCAACATGGAGATGCCTTCACTGGCCAGCACATCAGTGAACAAAAAAACTGGATCTACACTGGTATGTCAATCTGCTGCATGGGTCTTGGCTGCGACTGCAGCATTTTATAAACACAACCCCTTCTTTACGGTAGATGTTCGTGAAGTGGACAACCGATCTGCCTCTTAGCCCACCCCGGGAAAGATCCCTGAGGGCAGGAATGTGTCAGGGGGCCATCCTGAAGCGGTTACACCCCTCTTCCCCTCCCCCACCCCATCCCGGTCAATTTTTCCTGCCCATTCCCTTGCTATAAGCCCGCTGCAATAGGGTTGGGAAAATCGAGCCCAATGTTTCTCTGCCTCAGTTGTATTTAGTTTCATAATGCTCCTGTGAAGAGCTTTAGGATGTTTTGCTAATGTGAGTCATTGTGCAGGGCTACAGGAGGTTACAGTATAGGAAAGGCAAGGCCATGAAGGGATTTGAAAACAAGGATGGGAATTTTGTTGTTGGGTGGGGAGACGATTATGTCTAGGGATGACAAAGTCATGGATGAGAGTTTCAGCAGCAGATGAGTTGAGGCAGGTTCAGAGATAGTAATGTTAATGAGGTGGAAGGAGAGACAGGCAATCAGGGCTCTAACATCAGCCATGTAGGTGTCATCCAGCCGACAGGAATGATAAGTTTCAAAGAGCAGTAAGACTGGAAATCTCCAAGGCATTTTTGCATTAAAAATGACATTTACACAAACAGAAAAGTACAGGCAGCACAAGGCCACTTGTCGTTGAAAGTCATTTTGTTTACCAGCTGCTCACTCATGACAATGAGATGCAGAAAGCAATTTTCTCTCCTGGTGCTGTTTGGAAATTGTACTGAATGACACCTCAGAATCAAAACAGATTTAACCTCAAAACATGTCATTTCAGTTTTAATATTACACTATCTTAGAAGCTTAAGCCTTCAAAGCTGTCCCAGATTCTTCTCAAGGTCTCTAGCAACAGTGATAGCTCGCTGTCACAGCTACAAGCCCCATTTGCAACATTTTCCTCTTTTATCTTGGCAATCACATCTGAACTGCTGCAATGAAGTACATTAAAGAAGAATGGTCACCTTTGAAAATTCTTTAATGCTCTGCTCCAACCGAGTCCCATTGACTTTTCCTTAAGAAATGAATGATAATGAAACCTGATGCAAGTTAGCTGCTTTATGGAGTTGGTGGATCTGTGATTTTTTATTTATTTATGAAGGGCAAAATCAAGGCACCGTTAGTAAAAGAAGTAAGAGCTTTCAAGACACCAATTCTGTCTTAATTCTTATCTGCCTTCAGTTAAAATGGCCATGTGAAAACTTCCAGCTGCATGGAAGACAAACCCGAGGCATAAAAATATACACTGCATAGCATCATATAGGGCATAATTAAGCTGTGCCAGAAGAGTGGGCAATGCACCAGCCACATTAAAAAGCAACATCAGCAGCTCAGTGTGAATAGATTTATTGATAATTATTGTAAAACGGTAACATGCTAGCTCCATCTAATGGTTGTATGCTTCAAGGCTTCATACTACATCACTGAGATTTGATGTTCAGATTTAGTCTGTACTGGTGAAATGCTGCTGGCATGTATTTCATGCAGCTGTTTTCAAAATATTTCTGGCTTTGGTAGTCTTCTGGTAATGTTTTGGGTCCATACTCAAAAAGAATATATATCTAATCATGTGGTGCCCGTTAAATTATTTAGAACTGGTTGTTTCATCAAACATATACTAACTAAAGTTTTAAAACATAAGGGTTTACAGTGACCTTATCAAGGGATCTCTGGGATAATGTTGGAACTGCCAATTGGCAAAGCTGATGCACAAAAGCACATTCCTTCTATTTTCTACATCTGATATTTTTGAAAAGACACTAACTCATCAAATGGGTTAGTAGTGTGTAAAATTAGCATACACATGAATACAGTACAGGCATATAAAGTGTTCATTATTTATTTTATTTAGTGAATGCAAATCCCCAGATAGCCTCCTCTTTTGCTGAGTTTAAGGTGATTGGTCCGCCACTTAGTCTATGGAAGAGACAGTCCTTTGTAATGTGCAGCATTGTTTGTGTCTCTCCACCAGTGCATAAGGGTATATTGACACCCCTGTGGTGGAGTTTGGCTGCAAAGGAGCTCTGGCCTGACTTGAACCTGCTTAGCAAGGACCACTCTCGTCATGGTAGTTCGAAGCCCGCCATCCAACAGATGGCGTTTGTCACCAAGGAATTTGTTAGCTTGCTGTTGATTGAAAGGATGTTTGCTGGTAGATCTTGCTCAGGAATGGTGCTCCATATGGGTGCCGAGTTGGAGGGCAGGCAAAAGGTGAGTTGAACAGGTCATCATGGAGTGGTAAGTGAGTTATGACGTGGATAGTTTCAACTAGCTTGTGGGTTTTCAACATGCTTGGGAGTGATGTTTTTGAGGACAGGAAGCTAGGGCAAGGGGGTTGAGCAGACGCTTCCAGTTATGATGTACAGTGTTCATTAAGTTTCACCAATGGAAAATTTTACCCTTACATCTTAAAATGATCATTTTTAGGTTGATTATTTGATATGGTTGAAGTGGTGAGCATATGACTTGTCACTGGGAGAACTATCTCACTTGTGCAGAGCCTAGACTTCATGCAGTAATAAGGATCATACTGCCTGTTACCAGGCAGTTCCATTGTGATTCAGAGAAGTCCAAGGCTGTTTCTCCAAAACTGAGCGCTCTTTTTTACCAACTCTATAACTTAAACTGAAAATTGGTTCAAAGCAATAAGTGTATAGCTCATAAGCTACCACTGCCCCACTCTAAATTAGGCTTTTTTTGTTACAGTTTCTAGTATATCTTCAAGCTGTCTTGCTATTGTTAAATAATGGAATGGGTTGCTTTCAGCACTTTATGCACAATATGGCTCTGATTTAAAAGCTCTGACTAGGACAAGTAAATGGCACCCTTTTGAGGTCTGATGCACTGTAATGATATTTAATCCTCAATTAAGAACCGCATTGTTAGATCTTAAATAAAACTGTAAGAAGTGAAAAGTGAAAGAGACATTGCATTTGGAATGATAGCCTATTGGCTGCAGCACAAAAAAGGGCTTTCATTGAGGGCACTTCAGACTAAGCAAAATCCCTAGCTGTATAGAGGCAGCAGCCTTAATATTCATACACCAAGGTTCCATTTATAAGGTTCACACAGGAGGAGTTTACTAATCCTGTCATTGTTTTGCTCTGTAAATGTAACTTTCTTTGACCATACAAGGCTGCACCTTCCCAAGAACCATGCTCAGCTGGCCACCATTATCAAGGGTTTTGCCCATTCCGATGCACGTGTTGCTTGTACATTGTGATACAACTGCAGGTTGAAAATTAATATGCCCGTATTCATCTATGTCAAACTTGGCTTCTTGTGCTCATGATATTGCTCTAGGGAGCTCTTAGAAGCATCAGTGAACAGGTGACTTCACCTTGTTCAGGGTTCTTTCTTCCAAGCTCATCCCCTCATTAATAGGGCTTTGTCAGGCACACCACTGAAAACTGATGGCTAAATAGCACGCAATACAATGAGGTATATTCACAGGAATGGCAAAGGCTGGTATATCTGATAGGAAGATGCACACTGTTTATATTTTTCATCTGAAAGCATTTGATGCATTAAACAGACATCTTGACAAGTTTAAATAGAAGCAACATACTGAGGATGCTGGAAACCTGAAATAAAAATAAAAAATGCTGGAAAAATTCAGCAGGTCTGACAGCATTCTGGAGAGAGAAACAAAGTTAATGTTTCGAGTCCAATATGACTCTTCAAAGGAAAAAGAGAAGCTCCAAAGAAGGGTCATATTGGGCTAGAAACGTTAACTCTGTTTCTCCCTCCACGGATGCTGCCAGACTTGCTGAGATTTTCCAGCATTTTCTGTTTTCATTTTGACAGGCTTGGTTGTTCCAAACTGACATTGATATCCTGCAAATAAAGTTTGAACCGCGATTGCAAATTAATTTGTCCAAAGCAGCACTGACTGATGATTTATTTGCACAATCATTGTTCCTTCCCACTCACAACATTTTTTAAACATTCACACTAAATCCACACACAAGCTCTAATTCACTATAGGTGACATGGGTGCGAACTTTAGAAGGGTATGTGTGTTGAATTGCTGCTCAAATGGTGGCCAGATGGAATAATACATAAGAGACATGGTGCTACTACACATGGCGTTTTTACCCATAGAATGCATGGAGGAAGAATGCAAACCATGTTGCTCAGATTTTTTTTATTCATTCACAGGATGTGGACATCATTGGCTAGGCCAGCATTTAGTGCCCATCCTTAACTTGCTCAGAAGGCATTTTAAGAGTCAACCACATTGCTGTGGGTCTGGAGTCACATGTAGGCCAGAGCAGCAGATTTCCTTCCCTAAAGGGAATTAATGAGCCAGATGCATTTTTACAACAATCAGCAATGGTTTCATGGTCATCATTAGGCTTTATAATTCCATATTTCTTTGAATTAACTTCAACCATCTGCTGTGGTGTGATTTGAACCCAGATCCCCAGAGTATTACCCTAGGTCTCTGGATTACCAGTCTAGCAACAATACCACTATGCCATCACCTCCCCTAAATTTAGTCTAGATTTAACCAGCCAAATGAAAATGAGGTATCCAATTGCTAGTATGGATACTTTGCTGACCACAAAGGCAATCTTCCCAGTGTTTTTTTTTGTAGGGGAATAATCACACTCTGTTCAGGCTTTGTATTATATTGAATTACCAACATTCCATACAGGCAGAGTTTCAGGTTCCACACCATCCGATGCTCATCTTCTGCCTGGCTTGTCCAGCTCTAACACAAGCACAAGTGTGGAACTTTTGCTTCAAAATTTCAGGAAACAATGGATTGTACATTATTACTGCTGATTACAGCTGCTGTGGTTATTGAATACAGAACATACTGCAGAGATTTACCTGTCTGTGGTTCTATCACTGCTAAGATTACTTTACTTTACATACTGCTCCCCAAGTTGTGGAACAAATTTTGTATTCTGCAACTAAACAGTAAGATTTGTGAATTTATCTGATTCATTAACTGCCCTGAAATTCATGGCTGAACTCTACTCACTCTGCTACCCATGTCCATTAAAGGATACCAGTTCATGGTTCCAGTTGAAATAACAAGGTAATTGGATTGATTTAAAATGACATCTGCTAGTGCATTACATTCTAAGTCAGCTGCACTTCCAACCATCTATAAGCCTGGGGTTATGCTGCACTTGATGCAACTTAAGCTGGTGGCTATCAGTCTCCTGGACAGAGTATCCCACAGGTATAGCGCACCCTGTAACCTCTTGCATTATATTGCCATATTTGCATTAATGCATGTCCCAAAGCATCGTCCTCAGTGTGAAAGTAGCTGTGGGATTGCATTCAAGTCTTCTTTTAAAGTAAACAAGGCGTTCAGGAGATCACATGGTACATGTGGGTGATCGCCCTAATACATCCACCTGTTAAAGAACATACAGCTTCCCCATCATAATATTAGTGTCCATAAATGATTCTAGGGATTTACCCAATTAAGTTTCTGACTACTCAGGAGTCTTTTCCACAAGTTAATCACTTTCTGTATGAAGAGGAATTAATTGACACCAGCCTTAAGTTTATGCATGTTGCTAGTCACAAAGTTGTCCTGACTGAGGAACAGATAATGAATATTCCAATTCTGAGAGAAGGGGCTGGATTTTACGGTTTTCAGCAGTATGAGGGAGGCAGAATGGAAAGTGAGTGGTCCGTTCGCTCCCGCCGTCTTAGCTTGGCCAATCAAGCATTGGGTGGCGAATTAGCAGCCGCCTAATGGAAGGTGCGAATGTGGTGCACACTCAATTGGAAGTCTAGGCCAGGATGTCATGCAGGAGAGGGGTTGTACTGTGAACAGCAAGTCAGTCATGGCCACAAATTTAAAAGCCCCCTGCCCTCTCAACCTCTCCTTACTTTTTAATGTCAGGTTCAAACAGTGAATAAAAGTCAAAAAAAACATACAAACACTGCCACCTTCATCACCAGACTCTGCTGCTCCATGCAGCCATGGTCCGGTTGGAAGGCGTTTTCTCCCACCTTGTACCACCTCCTCATACCTAGTGTAAAGCACTCCTGAATTTTTTCCTGTCCAACACCTGAAAAATGGAGTGGGCAACAAAATACGGTGCATAATTGAGTCATTAACAAGCTCAATAGCTTGTTAGTTGGTAATTTCAAAATTTCCAATCTTTGCACCTGTTTGCCTTCTGTAATATTGGAGATTGGCATGATGGCATTGGATTGCTGATCCAATGTCATCACGCTGCAGTTCACATTCACATGGGGGGGTGGGGGTGGGAGGGGTGTGGCACACCAGATTTGTGGTCATAAAGCCCAGCCTCAGATCAGTCAAATTGTTTAATACACTAATTTTAAAATTAAGTTTATGACAAAAATGATGAGGATTGTTTCTTAAATGTAATTGTATACTGGAAGTTAAATATACAAAACTTCTAATTGACTGTAATTCCATTTTTAAGGTATTGGGCAGGATTTTCCAATTGAGGCCATTGACAGAGTCATTAAAGTAATTAATGGACCTCCCCGTCCAACCTTAAGGTTGGCGGGCAGGCCAGGAGACCCGGAGGGCAATAGAAGAGACATGAAACCTCATCCACCGGTGGGATGAGGTTTCATGTAAGTTTTTAAAAATTGAATTAAACTTTTTGTAAAAATGATGGACATGTCCCACCTCATGTGACAGTGTCACATGAGGGGACATGTCAAGGATTTTTTTTTTCTGTTTTTGACATTTTTAACAGTACAGTCGATTTCCCTGAGGTTGCACTTAGCCTCAGAGAGTTGAGTGCGCTCTTTTGTGCGTTTACGTGAAAGAGCGCCCTCAGGTTTAGGGATTCCCCCCCGCCCACACAGGGAGTGCATAGCACTTCCGTGCGGACGTCACGCTGGGCAGGCCTTAATTGGAGGCACACCTGTGCGCGTCCACACTTTAAATTCACCCACGACAGGGGGAAAATCCTGCCTATTAGCTTAGATATCACTGTCGATAATAATAGCAGACAAACACTTAGGCCGGGATTTTCTGGCTCTGATGTGGGCGGGACCTGCCACATGTGAGGCGATGCCCCCACCATAAGTCCATTGACTTGCAGCGGGACTGGAAGATCTGACGGCAACAGACAGGTACAGAAAATCCTGTCCTTAATATTTTTCTTTGTCCATCAACTTAATGGCAACTACTTACATTTATATAATGTGAGACATTTACTTATCTACATTTATTTGGTGCAGAATCTTGTGCCGACCCCATGCAAAGTTTAGTGTCAGGGGAGGCATTTAATCTGGTGAGGGGATGGCAAGTGGGGGCCCACCACCATTCTGGTTAAGTCCAGAGTGGGAAGGCCCATGGATGGCCTACCCACCCCACTGCCAGTTGCAACCCTTAAGTGACCAATTAATGCCCAATTAAGGGCTTCAACCTGGCTCTGCTGGTATTGACCCATGCAGGGAGCACAGCAAGCAAACCCTGGCTGTTTGTTTGTGGATACCCAAGGGTGGGGTTGGTTCCCTTGTTCAAAGTGTCTATTGATGCCATTGCGTCTGCCAGTGAGGTGAAAGTGGGGTGGCGTCACTCACAGCAATGTATGCCATTGCAAACAAAGTGTGTTTACTCACCAAACAGAGCCTGGTTAAAACAGTATATTAGAGCAAACAGTCTACAGAGTCTATTTAAAAAGGCTCTTTAAACTACAGCAAATAGAACTCATAGCCAAAACTACAGCAATGTCTCCTGAGAAAAGGGCAATCTCTCCAGCAAAATGCAGTGAATGGAATACAGTAACATAGAAATTATGTGGGTAAAATTGACTGTAGTCATTTATATCAGTGTGGTCTCCAAGCACCAACATAATGGATGCCAAGAAAGAGAGGTTGGAAAAGGAAAACCAACAGCTTGGACAGCGAGGTCATTTTTAAGGAAGGACTTAATGGAGATGAGGAAAGTATTGCCTCATTTAAATTTACATATTTACACCTCTGTAAATTTGGCGAACAGGGCAAAGTCATAGAAACTGTTGTATTTATGTACTCTTATCACAATAAAGCTTTTTAGCCTATTGCCCCTGCCTGCTTTAATCCAGAATTTGGAACACCTCTGATGAGAAATTATTACTGCTTTTATCACACAGAAATAAAATAACAGTACAAACAATTAAGAGATTTTTTTACCGTTAGCATTTGTACCAAAAGCTAAATTATGCAGATGCTGGAAATTTGGAAATACTCAGCAAGGGCAGCATCTGTAGAGAGATAAACAGAGGTAAATGTTTCAGGTCAACACCTTTCATCAGAACTGAGTTCTGAGAACTGAAAAGTGGAACAAAGTTTCGCTTTGGTGGTGGGAGACAGGAGCTGGGTTTTGGTTCCGATCCTATCCCCCGAGGGAAAGTCACTCTGGGGATTTTAACTGGGATGCAGGTTCCCTCGCTGTCCGATTAAAGACAGTGGGCAGGCTTTCAAAGCTGGAGGGTCAATCAGAAGCTTTCCAGCAATGAATGGTAAGTAGCCATCTGAGTAGGCTCTTCAACATGAAAGTAGGGGGGTGGTGAGGGGGTGCAGGAGGCCTTGCCGAGCCTCGTACCCACCTCTCCCAAAATGGCCCCGCTGGTGCCATCCAGCCCTGTCATTTCCACATTCTTGCCCGTTTCCAATCCCGACCTCAGAGGTGCCTGAAAATCATGTTCCTAACTTTGTTTCTCTCCCCACAGATACTGCCAGACCGGTATTTTCAGTATCTCCTGTTTTTATTCATTTGTCCATCAATTGCACTGTATTAGTAATCTATAAAAGAAACTAGTTGCTGCTTGGGGTCCACTAGAGGGTGCAGACATTAAGTGCTGTATTATTCTTGAGGGGAAAGACATGAAAACAGTTCTCAGCATAACTGTTGGCCACATGGGTAATTTATAAAAGGGGAGGGGAATCTTATGTTTGCATTCCATGGACCTTTTAGGTATTTATTTAACAGTCTTGCATTTTATGTAAATTACTGCCCAAGGGTTTGGAGCCTCCTGATGTCAGCACTTAATGGACAACAAAAATTGGCTACATTTTGCTTCCCGGCAAGTTCCAGCATAAGAATCCACTCTTAGGATAAAGTCGGTCTATTAATCCTGTCAAGTTGCTAGGCAACTGATAACTCCAAATGTTACTGCAGCTGGGCTGTTTGACTGTTAATTAATATGCAAAATTTCCTAAGTGTTTGCACGATTATTTTATTCCTGTATGACAAAAGCACTAATAGTTCCTCAAGAGGGTGTTATGAGGTAGGGACAAATCCACCCTGCTAACACAGGAGGATTTTTTCCTTGAGTAATATTTGTTTTATTTTAATGAATAGTCTAGACAGGGCAATGATGTTGCCCTAATTTAATAATGAGCTCCCTTAGTGATTTAATTCATCAATGTGCCATCTGGTGTTGTACCAACCTGTACAGGCCAAGGGTGCTTCGAGTTCAATTCCTGACCTGCTGATTTAGGGGTGGTGACAGGGTTGCTACAATTGGCTTCATCGTTGCTGAACTACAGACGGGTAAAATGAGTCAGCGAGGTCCTGCTTCAGGTTTCTACTCAATGATGTAAATGAAAAGTGTGTGCCTGTGAGTTGAGGACAGGGCCAGAGTCAGTGCTAACCCCCATGGTCAAAAAGGCTGCTGACACTCATCATCGAAGCTCACATGTGAAGAAGGACCACCTGGGGGCAAAGGATCTAGGACACCTCCAATTGTAACAGGGAAAAAAAAAAATGTGCATTGATATCTCACTTTTCTTGACCTTGGAACGTCCCAAAGTGCTTTGCAGACAATGAAATATTTTTGAAGCGTAGTCGCTGTGGCAACTTAGGGGAGAAATGTTGCACCAGGGCTATTGCATCAGTGCTTTGGGGACAAAACTGAGCCAATACCACTCAGATATCTGTATAATGTTTTTTCCATTTTTTTCCAAGATCCCTGTTATATCAATCTGGAATAAGCATTAAGTCAAACATTTGAGAAATTAGAAAAGCATTACAAGAATATGTATGCTGTTTTGCTTGACAGCTATTTAGTGCGCCCAAGAGCTTTTATTACTGATATTCTGTGCATTAATGGCTTTGGCAAATGGTTTCAAATACTGTGATGGCAGTCTGCCCTCTCAGATGGGCGTAAAAGATCCCATGACACTATTTTGAAGATAAGCAGGGGAATTGTCCCCTATGTTCTGGCCAATATTTATCCTCAAGCAACAACACTGAAACAGGTTGTCTGGTCATTATCACATTGCTGCTTGTGAGAGCAGATTGTGCACAAATCATCGGCCGCATTCTCTACATCACAAGAGTGACTGCACTTCAAGAATATTCCATTGGCTGTAAGGCATTTTGGGACATTCTGAGGTCATGAAAGATGCGATTTAAATAAAAGATTTCCTTTCAGAAACATAATATAGATCGGAAAAAGGAAGACTTCAAGATCCATTGATGTGCTGACAGGAACATAAAGGTGCAGCAGATTATCATTCTGTAACTCCTGCCAATTTACATCCCATTTAAGAGTGATTCTAGTTGAAAAGCATAATAGATTAGCTTGGTTTTGATCATGGTTTCAGGAGATTTGATTAACTGCATATTTCACTTTTTATTTTGAATACTCGATGGTGGAATGCTGACCTTTTATTATTCATGAATAGAGAAATATCCATGAAATACATGCTGCACCAGTGTGTATGTTGATGTGCATCTACCATGAGCATTCATGAATTCTCTTTAATCAAATGTACACTTTTTGCATTGTAAATTCATTTTTGAAACTTAAGTTTGGTGCCTTTGTGAAATTACGAATAATCTGGTGCTTGCAGTGCTTAAGAATTGCTTTGAAGTTCCTCGGATAAATGGATTATGGATAATTCCTGCATGACCATGAAATGTTCTTTAATTTTCATGCATGACAGTGCATTAATCTTCAGAAAGACCCAGCAACCAGTTCAAACTAACTGCCACGTATCTTTGGAGAAAGTGATCCATTTACCACGGTTATGTCTAGGATGGTATCGTTGGGGCAATTTTCAAATTCCATGTTCCATTGGGTGAGGTTGCCTGCTAAGCATGTGCAGTTCAGAATACTACCCCAATAATACTGTGCAGTTCAATTCTTTTTCCCTGACCCATGGGGCTATATAGTTCTTCTAGTGATGACAGCAATCCAATTCCTCAGCCCTTTGACTCTACACTTAGATAAATAGTGAGGGTCGGCAAACTATTTGGCATTAAGATATATCATGGCTGAGCCTGATCTAGACATCTGTACGTCCACTAGTGGCCAATGGTAGTGATCTAGAGTAGGTAATAGGGCTATTTTCAGTACAGAGCCACAGGAACCAATCTTAACTGGTTTGAGGATAGGCAACAAGGATTCAACTTGAGGAACCTCCAGGATCTGTATGGGTTCAATATCCATTTACCCATTAGGTTATTAGACAGACCAGTTTGTTTTTCAAATGAGAGGATGAGATTTATTCTCCTTAGCCACCTTTTGGTCTTGGTTGATTTGTTGAGGGCGTGGAAGGGATGGAGGGCAGTGATTGATACACATCCTGAAACAAAGAGGCGGGGTGGTGAGCCAATTTTGGATCTCGGTTAATATCACTCACCACCCAGCTAACCACAGACCTTCTAACTTATTTCAAGGGCAAAAGGCAATGCTCTAACTTCTAAACAAAAGCAGGAAAAAATGGAAGATAAAAGCAAAATTGTGCAGATGCTGGAGATTTGAAATAAAAAGAGAATTAATGTGCTGGAAAACCTCAGCAGGTCTGGCAGCATCTCTAGAGAGAGAAAGTTAACATTTCAAGACCAACATGACTCTTCCTCAGATCCCAGATTCCGGGCACTTTATGTCCTGCGGAAGAGTTATATTGGACACAAAACATTAACTCTGTTTCACCCTCCAAAAATTGGAAGATGCTGGAAATCTGAAACAAAAAGAAAAATTTGTTGACGACGTACAGCAGGTCAGTCAGCATTTGTGGGTAGAATGTTAAAGTTCCAAGTGTAATCCATCATTAGAATTAGAAATAAAAATGAGCTGCATTTAGAAAAGGACAACGTGAAGCACACACACACACACACACCCCTGAGAGTTTCCAGCATTTTCTGTTCACCTTCACACCTAAGCCATTCTTGACTTTCTTTAAAAAAAGGTGTACTTAAGTGTTTAATGGTAAATTTTGTGTCAAACTAATGAAGAGTCGGTGACAAAAAGAAGCTTCTGGGGTCCTGAACTCTAACATCAGTTTGGACGTGTCACAGGCATTCAGCACTTGTCTGAATTTCAATCTTATACCTCAGGCCCTCAGACTGGAAGGTTTGCTGTGAAGAAACCTTGCGAGATGCCTGGCGACAACCATATATTTTGCCTGTGGAGAATTATCTGCATTTTCCTCATACCATAGAACAGGTTTCAGAGGAAAGAAGAAAGGAAGGTGCAATGCAGGAAATGATGCCTATCCTTCTCTAAGCTTCTCCATCTCTCAGCCCTCTCCTCTAAGATGTTCCTTAAAACCTGTGTCCTTCGCCAAGATTTTTGTTGTCTGCCTTCATATCTCCTTACATGTATTCCTGTCAATTTTTCCCGATGCTCCTGCAAACTGCCTGGCAATGTTCTAGTACATTAAAAGTGCTATATAAATACAAGTTGTTGTTGTAATGTTGGGAAACTTTGTGCCTGATACCTAATTTTTTTCCAGTAAACCAGCAACACTGGAACTTGTGGCACCAGAAAAGCCATAATAGTGAATAAAGTGTTAAAATGATTTCATTTGTAAAGCCTATCTTATTCATCAAATACACTGGAGCAAGTGCATGCAGGATAAAGCATTCTTGAAGCACAGTGCGATATATTGAATGATTAGTAAATGTTTAATCCTGAAGGACTTAAAATACACCTAAAGAATCCTTTAAACACAGTAGCATTAGCTAACACTTCTCCCTGAATGATGTGTAATAATGTTTGTTTCTAAAACAAATAGACCATAAACCCCTCTGGAATATCATTAATTAAATACATGAAAAATGTAGAAGCTACTACTTTCTTTCCAAATTGTTGATAATTTCCTAATTTATAATATCCAACAGGAGGAACTGAGATTCCTATTTCATTTATGAATATGGACATATGTTTTGGCAAAAAAGTTAAGCCAGATATTAGATATGAGTTACCATGACCTCTTCCAGTGTTACCTGTTCTCTCAGGTGGATGTGCAAGATCCCGTGACACAATTTCAAAGTAGAGTAATTGAGTTCTCCCTGATACCCTGGGCAACATATATCACTCAGCTAACATCACTAAAAAACAGATTACCTGGTCATTATTACATTGTTGTTTCTGGGACATTGCAGTCCATAAATTGGTGGCTGCATTTTCTGTATTACAACACTGTATTGACACTACTTTAAAAGTACTTAATTGGCTGTAAAGTGCTTTGAGACATCCTGAATTTGTGAAAGATGCTGCGGAAATGGAAGTCTTTCTTTTAGCATGCAAGTATTAGTTGCATTGCATTCACAACCCAAGGGGATCAGTCCCTTAAGATTAAGGAGGGGGCTTCATTTCAAAGTGTGATGCCATTTATCAACTATTCTAAAGAGGCAGTTTTCTGTCAGTGTTTTAAAATATTTCCTAACCTAAATGAGAAAGCCCTGCTAGAATACAACTCCATGGATGTCGGCTGCTCTCCAGGGTCTCATTCAATTGACCACTTCTCACATGCAACCCTAAGTGCTGCGTGTTAGCAGAGTATTCAATCATGGGGTATTACAATCGAGCCTGATCCTGTCCTTCCCAACATACAGATTTTTCTTCACTGGGCAGCAGTGTTGAGGAAGGAGAACCCTGGATGATTTTCCCTCCTCCCTCTAGTCCAGGGACAATGCCGCAACAGCTGGCTCAACTGCGATCAGCCATCTCCACCCAGACTGAAACCTAAAGTTAGCGCTTATTCATAAGGACCCCAATATTTACAAGGAAGGAGATGGGTGCGGAGGGGGAGAATTGAAGTTTTCGGGAAACACTGAAATGTGGGTAATGTGGAAATCCTGCTGGATTTAATAGCAAGAACGCATTTAATTTTTTTCTTCCATCTTCCAGCTGGAAGCTAGCTTGAGAGGCTGGCTAGGTGTCAGGTGGACGGACCTGCACTGGTAGGCCGTAGTCGGGGAGAGGAAAGGGGGATGAGAGAGGGATCATGGATAAAGGGTCAGGGGACACAGTAGATGAAAGGTCAACAGTAGTGAGGAGGCGATTTTGATAGATGATCCAGGGAGAGCAAACGATCTTTGCTAGACACAGTGATGGAAGGTTGTGTCAGAGGGGTTGCAGGAAGGGAAGCAAGTTTACTTAAAGGACTTGAAGAACTCCTGCTGCATCTGGTTGTGGGTTAAAAGGCAAGCTCCTGTTTGCTACCTTTTTTAACCAACAAAAACTTCGCGACAGGAAGCAAGGGAAAACCTAAAAGCAATTTTTTATTTTAGGCAGTGCAGCCAATGGCAATGGGCAATCTTCCTTCATTGCTTGTGTGATGAAACTCAAATACTTACCTTCGGAGGTTGGGAACTCCAGTTCCCAGTGTGTCTCGGGCATTTTGCACATGCGCCGGCCAGGAAATGGCTGCACATGTGCAGTTTGGGCTTTTCACGACTTCAGGCTGGGAACCGGCCCTGCGCACATGCACAGAAGCAAGAAAGAAGAAATGGCTCTAAAAGCAGGCCAGGTGACCTGAACCAGAGTGCCATTACGGAGGAAGGTGTCACAAGGAGCAGGACATAGGGAGGGAGACAAGGAGAGGTCCCAGAAGAAAGTCCCAGGCAGAGGCAAAGACAGAAAAAGGTCCAGAAGTCAAGTTAAAAGAAAGGACCAGAGCAATAGGCTCAGTTAAAGAGAGAACTGTGAGGAACAGACTTGAAGTGGGCTTGAGAGAAGCTCTGAAGATCCGAGGAGACAGCCAAAGATTGGTGGCTCATTACTGCAGGCCTATTGGAGTGGTGGTGTTCTGTTTGGCATGGCTGAGGATCTGAAACTGTGCTTGAAAAGTGAATTTTGAGTGTACTCAGAGATCGAGGGAAAGGAGCCTCAAAAGGAGAGACTGAAACCCTGGAGGTGGATCCTTGTTGAAGCCGTCCAAGTGGGAGCAACATTTGAAAGTGAGCTCTTCAAATGTGGAGATTGGAAACCCTTGTGAGAAAGAGAAAGTTTCAGTGACTGGTTGACTCACAATGTGACAAACATTTGGATGGGTTGATAAGAAACCTATGGAATCTGCTTTGGTCCCATTTATCATTTACTTTGGAGTGTCATGTGTCTGAATACAGCTGACCTGTTAATTCACATGTACCTCATACTTACCCTGAACATTAGAGCGTAAGATAGCTATTGAGTATTGCTGAAAAAAGACATTTTATTAAAGCTTTTCATCTTGCACTCATCAGGACAATCGTAAGAATACCAATGTCTGCTCAAGATAAGTATTGTAAATTGTTTTATCTTTCTGAATTTGTAGATGTTAGGAAAGATACTGCTGGGGTCAAAGGAATCGTATGAGTTTGAATAATTTTCTTGTGTTTGTATTAAGATCTTTCCAACCTTTTTGCCTGGTGTAACATAGCTCAATTTTTCTTGTTTAATGAATGTTTAATTCTTTGTGTTAAAAGTTCATTAGCAGCCTCCTGTGAATTTGTTTAGTAATTTTCCCCCACAGCTTCTAAAAAAAAGTTAGGATGTATCAAGTCAAGTTTCACTCTGGGATCTGACTTGTCCAGTATTAACATCAGCTGGGACCGTAACACTAGGCAGAACCACCCACCCTTAGGAAACTAATTACATGATAGACCCATGCGAATATGCAGCTATGGTTAGATCAGGGAACTAACTTCAGTGACGTAAATACTTACCTTCCATTGGTTGCAATTTCAAAATAAACACATGGGCTGTCCTGAGACAGGAAGGAAATGACTGACAACCAAAAATGGGGAGTTCCCCTCCTTCCCACTGCTTATACACATTCAATCAGTGAGAAAAAATATTGGCTAAGCCTAGGAGCGAGGCACCCTCTCAGCTGAATTGGATACTTCGGGAGACCAAGATAGCAGAAGAAAAGAGAACTAGTGCGTTAAATTTAAAATAATGCCCTCAAGATTACTTCTGCTAAAATAGTGGACACAGGAATTTAGTACAAATACGCTAAGTTTTCCTGCACTCATATTGTGTGATGTAATTCCAAGGTCTCTCGGGTCATTAGCAAATTAACTGTAGATTTCCCTAATGGTCACAAATCACAAAGAGCTAATAAGTTCTTACAAATTTTTCTAGAGGTTTTGTAAGCAAACATTGAAGTTAATCACATCTCAAATCAGAGTGCAATGTCTAACATAATATCAACATTACTATACAAAATGTTCTGGGATTGCTGCATCCTGTCAAAGTGTTATCAGGTAATTGGCATTCTTTGCTTAACAACGTAACCTGTGAGAATGGATTGAAAACAGTTGCTCTGTCAATGTAGAAAACATGGAGTAAAAGATAGCAATCACCACAATGAGTGTCATTTCCCAAGAAGTGCCCTAAAGGGGTGTTTATAACCAGTGTTGTCTGCATTTATTCCCTTGTGCTGATCACCTTTGCATTGGATGTGAGACCTGCTGAGTTTTTCCAGGTAATTCTGTTTTTGTTTTGGATGTGAAACTGTGTTTCTTTATTTATCCCACATTGATACTTAAAGAAGGTTTAAACAGGAAGCTATATTTACAGGAGAGGCAAAATGCAATAATCCAGGGGATCTTAAATGAAATCTCAGATTAAAACCTAATTAAATATCTTTTAATATGGGGGGAGTTACTGTGCCTACATGCCCAGATAAGCCCAAGTTTTCACGTTATGATAAGTAAGTGTTTGAAATGCATGTAATAACAATGGCAGACTCAAATGATTTTTCATTTATATCACATTGCATTATTTGTAATAATTCCTCACTTTCCCATCAAGTCCAACGATCAAAACCTTTGATATCTATCTATTTGAGTAATGCGGGGCCATTTCCTCAACCTGTATATTATACTGAGGATTGGGTGTGGAGAAGGTGTGTGGATGATAATGAGATAGTTTTCTGTTATTCTGTTTACAGTACCAAAGGGAAGTTGGACAAATCTGGTGGACACATAAATCTAGCCTCTAAAAGGACAATATACATCGACCAAGTATTGAATTGATCCCAGAATAAGCAAAGTCACCCTATCTAACTCAAACCTCATTACTTGATCACTATTCTTTCCTCGCTGGTTTAGGTGGACATTAAGTATTCTATGGCATTCTTCATAGAAGGTCAGGGGAATTCCTGAAGTAACATTTGTCCTTCAAATAACACCAATGAAAGCAGGTTAATTAGCTCTTTATCTCGATGTTATTTGTGGAACCTTGCTGTACATGCACAGATTGGCTGCTGCAATTTCTCCCACTTCCCAGTAACAACACTTGAAAAGTGATCCATTGGTTGTGAAGTCCTTCAGGACGTCCTATGTATAGGAAAGGCAGTAAATAAATTAAAGTTCCTTCTTTCTTCATAAGATTGCATAGGCAGACACAGTATACGGCCAAAAGGGAAAAGTGGGACACTTACTGTGGACGAGGTTCTTCCCTACAAACGCATGGATGCCTTCAAAATAGATGCCTAGTAACTGTCAAAACAAGTCAGCTCCACTCAATGCAACTTCCAAAACCACCAAACATCACCTAGTTTGTGGTATTGGGGACCCTTGGAATAAAATTATTAGGTGTCACCATACCTAGGCACATGAGCAGAGCTCTGTTTTCCAGATGCCGAGCTTTTCATGATAATTTTAATGCAATGAGTCACCAGGAGTGCCAGCTTTCTCCTGACAACAAAAAAAAACAAGGGACAGTAAGTTTCTGAGACGAGTGGGCCTAAAATAAAAACTGAAGTATTTATTTTCTCTACCATTACATGTCTTGCCTTCAGATGCCTGGGCCTGAAGCTCTGGAATTCCCTCCCTCAATCTTCCCACCTCTCTATCAATCCCTGTCTCACCTCCTTTAAGATCCTTCTTAATATCTACCTCTTTGAGCAAGTTTTTGGTCACCAATTTTAATATCTCCTTGGGCCAGAATTTATGGGCCACCCGTGGGCAGGAAAGCAGGTGGGTGGATCCGTAAAATAGAGCACCATGTACGGGTGCATGCCCATCACCGGCCCTTCCGACCCACCCTCGCCACAATGTTACATGTTGTGGGGGAGGCTGTCTGCCCGTGGTGTAATTGAGGCCCTTAAGTGGGAAAATTAATCCCTTAATGGCCTCATCCCACCATCACTCAGATTTAATGGGTGGCAGGAGGGACCTGGGGCCAACGTGCAGCCTGATAGGTTTGACTCTGCGGGCTTCTGACCAATGAAAGGGCTGGGGATTCCTCCTTTCTGGGTCCCCTGTGCCAATCAGAAGCCCCTGCCACAGTTTTCCCTCCCTGTGAGCATCTTCCTCACCCTCATCCAATGTGCACCCTGCCCTCCTGACTCTCTTTGCTGAGGTCTGCCAGCCTAGCCCCAGCGAAATTCCAGACTTGCCTGGGGGACTGGTCCACCAGTGAACGGTTCCTCGATGTCCTCAGTGCAGTAACGACAGTAGGCACAGCTCTTGGTGATACTGCCACTACAGCTGGCAGCCTCTAATTGACCAGCAGATCCACATGGTGGGGCTCCCTCCTGCAATGGGTGGAACTCTTGCCTCATAATAATTAAAGGCCCATCAGCCAAAAAAATTAAAGAAAGACTAGGCGGCCAAGTGGAGACGCTGGGGTGAGGGGAGTCTGTCCTCGGCATATATTTCAACCCACTTATGTCAAATTTTGTTTTGTCCATGGGATGTTTTGCTACATATAAAGACATGGTGTTGTTGCAGTTGGACAGTCAGTGTGAACTCCTTAGTAACATTATTGACTGCATGGGTAGAGTCAGGGAGCTGGCATCAATGAGAGCGACAGGCTGGAATGTTGGGTCCACATCCACTTCCTGACATACTGTCACCTTCGTTTAAGTGAAGCATCCAAAACCTATCTTGCATCAGCACAAAAGTGTCAGTGTAACTGCAGCCAAGGGTTACTTTGATTTTAAATCAATGAAACTGATCTGATCGAAAATGAGATATTGTAGCTTGAATGGGAACAGACTGGTAATTGGAAGCTTTTGCTGATTAAGGCAATTAATTCAATTTTATTTTCCTTCAGTCATTCCAAACAATAGTGCAAAGCCAGGCAAAATAAAAAAAATAAACCAATATTAGCTGGAGTGCAGCTAGGCCTAGCATTAGGGTCCAACAACCTCATCACCACAACAAAAGCAGAAAACATAAGCCAACATTTCATGATCTCAGTAAAGCCCAAGCGAAAATACTATTAAAAGAGATGTTGGGAGGGGTTTTCCTCCCTCTCCCTGCCAAGCAGAAAGTAGGATGGGAAGCAGTTTTACTGGAATGGGGCACACACCCCAATCTTAATTTCAAATTGCAGGTTGTTCTGATCCCCGCTGAGATTACCCCTAGCAAGCCTGATCCCAGAGTGGAACACAGCCTCATAGATCCTAACATCTGTTTGTTTAGATATGTGGAGAGTAGCTAGTGAACACAGGCACAGGGATCAGCTGATGAACTTTTAACAAAGGAATAAAACATTTATTCAACAAGAAAAGATGAACTATATTGCAATATTCATTCACCCACAACTATACCTTTACAGATATACACAGATTTGTAAGGATAACACAAGTTACAAAAGCTATCTTATACTCTAATGTTCACAGTAAGTACACGGTCCATGTAAACCTTTGGCACCCTGCGGTCAGGCACACCGCACTCTGAAATCAAGTGATAGATGCCACCTCAATCAGATGCTATTGATCTCTCCTCAACTCCCCACTCCAAACGCCTGTCACACTATGAGCCAACCAGTCTCACTGAGTTCTGTCCTTCACACAAGGGTTTCCAATCTCCACTCTCCAAGAATTTGCCTTGGAATCCTGTCCCAAACTGACAGTTTATCTCAGACACCTGCCACAAGGGTTCACCTCCAAGGTTTTGAACTCTCCTTCTGGTGTTCTTCTTCCCTTGGTTACCACAAGCATTCAAGCTGCCTTCCATGCACTCTGTCTCACCAACTCAGCCTTAACAGTACACCATTGCTTCACATGCCCATAACAAAGAATTTCAGACCTTCAGTTATCTCTTTGAACCTTCTTGCTTCTTGCAAGCTGTTGTCACTTTAAATCTGAAGTTTGGAACCTTTCTCTCTGCCCTTCACTCTTAACTTCACTTAACAGGACCTTTTCCCAGGTTCCTGTCCCTCCTTTGACTACAAGGTCTCCTTTGGACTTCCCCCTCTTCCACTTTCCTGGATTTTTTGGGTTTTTCTTTGCTTGGGACCTTTTTGTTCTTCTGGGAACAGTTCCCTCTCCCAGTGTCCAGTTTCTCTGGTGTCCTGGCTTCAATTGAACTTAAAACTGCTGTTTCTTTGTGTGTATGTCTGTGGGAGGAACCTGCCTGCCTATCTTGCCCCCCTGTTGCTAGGCAGTAACACTATTCTTTCTACTTTTGTGTGTTTACTTTTACTTTATAGCGATTGTAAACTTCCCATTAGAAATGCAAGCAGCTTTTTAAAGTGAAACTAAAAGTCCTTTTGAACTTTCTAAACATGCAGACACAGAAATACAAATCAAATTTAACTTTAAACCTAAAACTCATTTCTAACACCCACAAATACAAATATAACTTAAACTATATCTATTTCTTAACAGGACATGAAGACACCCACTGAAGACTATCCTCTCCAAAGATGGAAGTCTGGCTTTGATGATATCACTGGAGCCCAATCTGAGGCCTAAACAATGATAGGCCAAACCTGTTGGGGACAGGAGCCAGAGCAAGGAGGGGCACAACAAGGTAAGTTTTCATTTAGTTACCTTCTCTGCTAGGAGGAGCAGGAATACACCTCTGGGCCTCAAAAAAAAGCTTCAAGGCCCCAACACCACCCACCCTCCCCCACCTTCACCACCACTCTCAGGGTCAGGATTCCCTTTAACCACTTACCTTGTGATAGGGACCCTTGCTGGGAGGTGCCTGAAGACGACCCCAGAACCATACGATTTTAACTGCCAGGCAGCCACTTCCCAATCCTTTTGGTTTTGAAGTGGCAAGTTATTGAGCCTGGCAATTTGAAATTTGCTACCCTCACTGCTGCCATTATCCAGAGTGGCTGCTCGCTGACTTGGCACCATACTCGTCCGGGGATAAGATCAACCTGTTATATGCACCAAAAGTACCATTCAGCAGCAAGACCAGGAACTGTGGAAGATAGGATGCTGGTTAATTAAGGCGCAACCATCAGCTCATTGATCACAACAAAAGTGTTTATGGAACATCAATCGCACTCCATTTATGCAATAACTATTTTGAGTACTTTTTGCTGTCTTTGATGATACACAAGCCTGCAGCTTCTGGGCATCCTGTGTTCCTGGCAAGACCACCCTGATGTGGCAAACATGCGACTAAGCATTAACATGGCATTGGGATCTGAATGATGTCATGCCAACCCTGATTTTTGCATTGTAATGATGCACTTGCTGGCCGGAGGTGTCAGTCTCCTGAAACCTGGGAGCATAAATCGTAGGCAGTGTGATAGTGATGCCCATTGTAGAGCAGAATGCCAATTTGATTTTACCCCATATCCCCCACTTTCACTGGGCATGGCAGATTGGGGAGGGGTATAGGGGTTAAAATTATCCCCAAAATACTCCGTCGTAGCTGCACCCACACTGGCATTATTGATATATTTGGTGGCTATGTGAGCCATTCTTCGATACCAACTCATCACTGAAAGAAATTGTGCAATCATTTGTGGCAAATATGTGGGGGTTTTGTGTTCATATTAGATTAAAATTTCACAGCGTCTGCACTCCCATCAGAGAAATCATGCCCTGAGCTAGCTGTAGTCACGGGCAGCTCATTTTTTTAGTGTTTGGCTGGTTTGACACAAGCTCTGGAACTTTGCTGGTTTAGGGTGACAAGAGATCACAAACCATAACTCACAAAGGGCCTCGTGTTTTGGCTTCATTGCAAGGTCTTGGCTCTTAATGAGGCAGTCAATTTGTACGCACTACACAGTGGGAAAGGGAAGACAATATGACTGCCAGATCCCTGGCTCAAAATAATCAGCTTCTCACCATTACTCGGTTCATGGTAGGGAACAAAGAAAAATCGACAGAGCTATTGTTTGATGAACTCTTCTCCCGATGTAATATGAAGCTGTCAAAATTTCTGAAAACTCTCCCTCAATAAGTGGCGTGTTAATCATCAACTTCCAAATTGCTGCTACATACTTTGGCTGAGGAGCTATCATTTACAATCTGCATACATTACCCACATGATTTCTGAGAAACAAGATTTAAGGTATAGGCCAGAATACAGAGAGAAAAATATATTCTGCAATCAATACCAATTTTAAAAAGCATTTGTAAGCAAATAAAAATCAATAGAGCAAAAGAAATGTCTAAATCATACTGCAAAAAAAATGCTTCTGTCTTGTTGAGCTGGGAAAATTATCTTTATAATCTAATTTAACCTGTGTCATGAGGTGGCTTTGCCCAGATCTATTTGGCAAATTCTCAGCTATCTCATCAAAGACTGCACATTCTTTCCCTTAATTCAACTGTGTTCATTGAGAAGTAAAGCCCATCTCATTTTCATATGGCCTTCTAGTCTGCTCATCCTCCTCTGGATCGGTAAGCAGTAAAGCAGTAAAACAATTGTAAAAACCCACATATGGATAAGTTCCTCTCAGTTCTTTTTCTCTCTTCCTCTTCTGCAGGCAATATGGTTCCCTGTAACTATCCAGTTACTCATCCAAGGAGCTGTTTATTGCAACAGCCAGTATTAGGAGGTTAGACACCCTTAGATAGGGCCATTATAGGTAAATTTGATAGTCTTCATCTGGTGTCCCTCCAAATGCACTTTGAAGTGGGCTGGTGGGATGTGGTGGGCGATCAGTGGAAAGCAATCAGGTATGCGGTTTACATTCGCCTCCTCCTGACTTAAGCCCCTAATCTGCAGCACTAGCTGAGACAGCTATATCAGCATAGACCAGGAATCAAACCTGGGCCCTTACTGCTCAACAATTATTTGGCATCAGACTGTAATTATCTAGTGACATACCAGATGGGTTCAGATGTGACATTTGATTATGGATCAGAAGCGCTACATAAGGGGTTGAAACTAAGGTACAAGTGAACAAAATTGGAAATGTCTTGGGGACATTGCAGGATCCCAGAGGCAACTTCTCTAGCTGAAATGGCTCCAATAGGAGCTGAAGTGCTTTAACTTTTTTTCCATGGCCTCTTTGTGCCTCTGGAGGACTCTATTCCACTGTGCAAGAGCAGATTGGCTCAGGTCAAGTACGGCTGAGACGCCCTCACAGGCCCTGGCAGCCCATCCCCGTTAGGCAAATCATCCCACACCCGAGTTCTGTGACAGGGTCATGAGCCTGATGTGAGGGTAGGCAGCAGTTTAGTTATTTCCTGCTTGCTAATGACGTCTTGCTCAAGGCATTTCAAACTTTTATACTCACGTTTACTTCTCGATTAGCATGCAAGTAGCAACTTGATCAACACATCTGTCCCCAGCTCTCTACTTACCTGTGACTAAATGCGTTATTGTACCCTTGATGTTCTGTGTAGCTACTGACTTTCATTTTCTGTAGGTAAGATCCATATTTAAAGTTTGCCAAAAGCTGATATTGGATCCCTGCTTCCCTGATGGCATACTTGGTGCTTGCACTGTTGAATGTGGAATCAAAGTCATACAGTTCAGGAAGGTATCAGGTTCAAACAGAATATCATGTATAATTAGCTGATGACAGTGGGGGCATACAATTGACTTCAGTAGCACTTGGCTAAGGAAGGGTAAAATTCGCTAAGATTCCCACTCTGATGACCCTGTCTGGAAAGTATATGCATGTCCACGTCTGAGGAAAGTAAGGAAATGCTTATATATGCAAACTGGGTACTTGGTTGAGTTACTCGAGTTGAGCTGGCAACTCAGCACGAACCAGGACAGGAGAAGAAAATACATTTTTCTCCTATACAAGCCTTCCCTGTTTGGGAGTTGCACTGTATTATTCTGTACTGACAGGAAAGCCAAGTTCTTGCTGCTTGAGAACATGGGCAATTTGGTGGAATGACAGCAAGTTATGCTGCTACTCAGAATTGTGCAGTTTACTTGTTCAGGCAATAGAAAGAATAATTTAAAACAGTTTATCTGAAAAAGCACAGAATGTGTTGAACAGCAGCTCATGGGGAAGTGTTTAGATGTCAAATACCAACGATTTCTACACTCCCTTACCCAGTGGACTAACATAAAAGTACACTGTGCACTCAGAAACACCATTCGTGGCATGTTATGAGCCCAATGTGCTCTCTAAAACAGGATTAAGTGTATTGGAAATTCTATGGTGTCTGGTTATTTGACGTACCTGCGAGTTATGCTAAATGGGCAGAAACAATGGTCATTTCAATGCTTCATGCCCTGATTTCATAGCCAGTTTAACGGCCATTAAACTAAAAAATAATGAAACGTTCTTTTGAATATTGTCTTCAAAACTCGTAAGGATCAGCATTAAAGGGAACTTGAAGAAATTGAGTGCAACAATAGATTACAATAATCTTTTTACCTTTTGGATTGTGAGTTGAATCCATCCCAGACTGATGCCTTCTCTCTTTTGTCTGTATGTGTACTGTGAGAAATGAGTTTGTGTGCTTACCTTAAAATACAAAACAACCCCTGATTTAGCTATAAATTCTGACAAGCCCCAAGGATCAGCTAATGTGAGTAATAGAAAATACTATTTTCATGCAATAAGGTTTGAGATAAGAAGCAGTTCTTCGGGCAATGACAATGTTCCGTACAATATGGCCCAGTGTTGGCTTAAAAAAAAACCTTCTTTTGCCTTCAGTGCACAAATGTTTGCAGGAATTCTATTATTCCAGAACCCACAGTTCAGAAACACATGGCTTAACATTGAGAAACCCAGGTAAAAGCCCATGATCCCCAGAGTTGGAGAGAACTAACATTAAGAAGACTGGGAGATGAGATTGAATTTGAATAGTTGGATGACACCAAATTTACCCTTACGGCACGAGTATAATATTTCCTATTACTCACATTTGGGGCCTTTCAGAATCAATTGCCAAGTTTAGGTTTTAAAGATTGCAGGATGAATGGAAGACTGAGACACAGAGTTCTACAGGTTTGAGTTGGTTTGAAAAGAATTGAGTTTGAATGGGAAATTAAGTGATGAATGTTAACTTCAATACAGTGAGAATGCAAGGAAGAGAAAACTGATTTTGGAACTTAGGAGGAACAAAAGAGGAAATTTCAGAGGAGCTATGAAGCAAAACTGATTAAAAGAGGGTGGTGAGAAAGATCGTGATAGGAAAAGAGGATGTAGAAAGTAAACTTAAAGGATTGTTTTCTTTTGTGTGTTATGTGAGCATATCCTTTTTAAATATTGAAGCTGTGCAGTCTACAGTAAGTGATGTTTGAATAATAATTAATTAAGACTAATAAGTGAAAATAATTATCCATTAATTTGAATTAAGCACAATAAGTGACACAGCAAAGTCAGAATTTAAGGATAAGAAATTTGGACTATCAGATCATTTGAATTAAGTTAAATAATTAACCAAGTCATAAATGTGGCTTGGGGCAAAGGTGGTGTGGTGGTTTTGTCACTAGCCTAGTAACTTAGAGGCCAAGGCTCATACTCTGAGGACATGGGTTCAAATCTTGCTATGGTAGCTTGTGACATTTCAATTCATATAGCTGTAATTGGAAGCTAGTTGTGTATTCTTTTTATTCACTCATGGGATTTGGGCATCGCTGGCTAGGCCAGCATTTATTGCTTATCCATAATTGCCCTTGAGAAGGTGGTGATGAGCTGTCTCCTAGAACTACTGCAGTCTGTGGTGTAGGTATATCCACAGTGATGTTAGAGAGGGAGTACCAGGATTTTGTTCCAGTGACAGTGAAGGAGCAGCAAAATATTTCCAAGTTAGATGGTGAGTGGCTTGGAGGAGAACTCCAGGTGGTGGTGTTCCCATGCATCTGCTGCCCTTGTCCTTCTGGATGGTAGTGCAGTTAGTGCCATGACAACTATCATCGATTGTTGTAAAAACCCATCTAGTTCACTGATGCGCTTTAGGGAAGGAAATCTGCCATCCCGATCTGATCTGGCCTACATGTGACTCCAGACCCACAACAGTGTGGTTCTCTCTTCACTGCTGTAAAGGGCAATTAGAGATGGGCAACAAATGCTGGCTTTGCCAATGATGCTCAGATCCCATGAACAAATAAAAAAAAGGAAGTGTTGGAAGCAGAAGGTGTCAATTCTCAAAAGGAAAGTTGCTGTTCTGAAACCCTTGCTTTGTTTTTAAATGAATCCACAAGGATTTAGCTTTGTTAAAAATAGAGGATAAAAATTGAAGCCTATAAACAAACTGAATGCTAGCTAAGCCAGCTATGTCATAAAAATTATTGGTCCTAAGTGATTATTTAATACAGCTAATATAGTGGCACAACATAATCTATCAATTTTGTGCTCTCTGCCACTTCAACATGCTGTACCAGAAGAGGCCCACAGTACAAGATTCATGACAAGGCAGGACTCTAGGGGGGGTCTACATAAAATTCCTTTGCTCACTATTTTAAAGCAGACATTGCCTTGTTTAAAATGTTATGTGCAAAGAAACTTATACAAACAACTTAATCAGAAAAGATGCTTGTTGAGGCTCAGTTAATTACCTCTTCTTCTAGCTTCTGTCGCTCTGTCAGAAGTGACAATTATCGTAGCACAGAATAAACTTTTGTTAACGAAAGCTTTTGTGAATGAGGACTGGCCCATTTGCTTGAATATGTCACATGGCCATTCCTATGATTTAATTATTTAATGGAATAGGCCTTACTAGAATAAAAATGAGAACTTAGAATAGTAGAAAGATACAGCAAAGAAGGAGTCCATTCAGCCCATTATGCTTGGGCTGAAAATTGACAAGTGACATTCGCCCCATATAAGTGCCAGGCAATGACCATCTCCAACAAGGGAGAATCTAACCATCCACCTTTGACATTCAGTAGTATTACCATCTCTGAACTCCCCACCATCAACATCCAGGGCTTTACCATTGACCAAAAACTTAAGTGGATCAACTATATAAATATTGTGGCTACAAGAGCAGATCAGAGACTGGGAATTCTGCAGCGAGTAATTCACCTCCTGACTCCCCAAAGCCTGCCCACCATCTACAAGGCACAAGTCAGGAGTATTATGGAATACTTTCTACTTACCTGGATGAGTGCAGCTCCAACAACCCTCAAGAAGCTCAACGCCATTCAGTACAAAGCAGCCCACTTGATTAACTCCCCATCTACCACCTTAAACATTCGCTTCCTCCACCACTGGTACACAGAGGCAGCAGTGTACACCATCTACAAGCTAAACTGCAGCAACTTGCAAAGACATACCTACACCACATGGAATATAGTGGCTTAAGAAGGCGGCACACCACCACCTTTGCAGGAGCATGCCAGCAATGCTCACACCACGTGAGCAAATTTTTAAAAAACATGCCAAACAAGATCTGGAGGGCAGGAGGACAGGACTTGCAGCCTGCTCACCATATTTTTCATTGAATTTCTGTAGGATTAAGCCAAGCGGTTCTCATTTATCATTTCTTTATAATTAGTTTTCACTAATGTACTTATGAAATTTAATGCACTTAAAAACCAAAGGACAGTACTACTATGAAAATAAATGTTTTGGTTGTTGCTGACATAATTATCTGAAATTTGAACTTGGCTTTTGTTTCAGTTGATGTATCAATGCAAATATGATATTGAAGTTGCTCCTGGACACCATGGAGACACAGTGATGTACAGGCAAAAAGAAAAGGTTTCAATTGTAGCTGAAGACACAAAAGCAGAATGCTCAGCTGAAAAAAATCAAACAGCAAATAAAGAAAGCTAGGAAAAATGCAATTAATAATTAATAATAATAATTAAATTAAGACATTGAGGCTAGATGGCCAGACTATATAGAACTCTTCCTTGATCAAAAGGAAAATGTATACAATGGGGAAACTGTGAAAATGACATATCACTACAAGCATGTTTGAAGAATTTAATAATAACTGTATTTTCACCTCCTCAAGATATGATCCCAAAGTTGTTTGCAACCAATGGTGTATTGTTGAGGTGCCAGTTGCATCATTTTTATGGAGGCAGTCATAAAGCAAGTTTCAAATTTATAAGCCGATAATCTGTTTTTGGGAGGAATGTTGGACATGTTGGAGAACGCAGTGTCAGCTGTGGTTCAGTTGGTAGTACTCTTACGTCTGAGTGAAAAGGGTTGTCGGATCCCTCCAGGACTTGGCTACAAAAATTTAGGCTGACAATTTCAGTGCAGAACTGAGAGGATGCTGCTCTGTCAAAGGTGCTGTCTTTCGGATTAAATGTTAAACCAAGTGGACAAACAAGATCCCATTGCAATATTTGGAAGAAGAGCAGGGGAGTTATCCCTAGTGTCCTGGTCAATATTTATCCCTTAATCAGCATCACTATTTGGGCATAATCTCATATTTGTTTTTGGGAGCTTGCTGTGCGTAACATGTTTCTTAAGCTACAATAGTAACTACACTTCAAAATTACTTCATTGGCTGTAAAGCACTTTGGGATGTCCTTTGTTCATTAATTATGCTTAATAAATGCAAGTCTTTCTTTCTCCTTATTGCCATCCCCAAGAATCATATATATTTACCAAGGCCTTAGTTGACAGTCTCATTTGAAAGTATTGCACTGAAGTGTCACCCTCGACCATGTGCTTAATTCTAAACTGGGCTTGAGGCCTTAAATTTCTGGCTCAGAAGGAAGAGTGCTACCAACTGAGATGAACTGATGTAAATAAAAGCAAAATACTGTGGATATTGGAAATCTGAAGCAAAAACAAAAGCGCTAGAAAAACTCAGCAGGTCTAGCTGCATCTGTGTGGAGAGAGAAACAGAGTTAGCGTTAATATGAAAGAAAGGACAATGCCTTCACAATGTCAGCACATCCCAAAGTGCATTACCATCAATGAAGCACTTTATTTTGAGGTGTAGTTATTGTACTAATGTAGAAAGTGTGGTTGCCAAATTGTACACAGCAAGGTCTCACAAACAGCAATGTGATGATAACTAGCTATTTCAGGGATATTGGTGGAGGGATAAATATTGGCCAGGACACTGGTGAGAACAGCTCTGCTGTTCTTCAGTATAGTACCTAGAGATCTTTTATATCCACCTGAGATGGTAAGCAGAGCCTCAATTTAATGTTTCATCCAAAGGATGACACCTGTAACGCTGCAACTCTCCCTCAGTGCTGCACTGGATTTTGTGCACACGTCTCTGGAATTGGACCTGAATCGGCAATCTTTTGAGTCAGAGGAAAAAGTGCTATCTCACATTTGCAAACTAAAGATGGGAAAAATTGGCTCAGAGAAAATGACCAGACTCTAAGATATAATCAATGGACTTTGCCAGGTCTATAGTGCTACTACTTGCGAAAGAATTAAAGGGCACAGAACGTAAAAAGCATGGGATCATCAATCTCATCATCTACACTGTGAGAATGCTGCTTCTGTCCCACTAGAAAGAATAAAAATGGAAACTGGATTGGGAATTAAGAGTTTTAAATTCCTCTGTGACCTATATTTTTAGCACACTGGTTCATACGCTCAAGTGGATTTCCTATGTCCATTATTTTAGCAAGCTGTTAGCCCATTTATTTTAAGCAGGTTAATTACTTCATTAAAATAGTACAAACACAATTTTGATCTAAGTATGCTAGCCAGTATGCTGAAAATGGCAGATGGAGCAATTTAGCTTTTAACTGAGGACTGGTTCTGCTTTTCCAGAAGAAGGAAAGTTGTTGTGGATATTAACATATGGGAGAAAATAATGGTAACAGGTCAACAGGCCGGCAAAGGCGAATGTGGCTGGACGGTTTTGGAACTGCATTAGGCATAATCAGGGACTGGTATAATTCCACCAGTGGAGAGATTGGAAAGCAGGGACCAAGAAAAAAAATGTTGGCAATGCACAACAGGTCATTCATGTCGACTGCAAAAATAAAAACTGAGCTAATCTTTTGAGAATGTGTTCTGAGGAAAAACTCTACTCAGATCTGTTCCAAGGAAGATTTCTACTTATTCTGAGAAAATATTCTCAAACTCATTTGAAGGGAAAATTCTACTCAAGTCCATCCTGAGCAAAAGTTCTCCTCAAAACAGCAATCTGTCTTTTGCCATAATAAATGTCTGTGATAATCTGTGGATTTTCAGCATTATCTGTTTTGTTTCTGATTTACAGTATTTACCTATTGTTCTCATTTTGTCTTTTAATTTGGATTGTAGTTAATGGATTGGTTCATCCACCTTTAATTTGAAGATGTCGCATGAGCGGGTGGGAAAAGAGAGAACTTAAACTGTTGTTCTTAAAAAAAATCACGGCTCCTTATGCTGTAATTGGGGATCATTTTTAGATGAAAAATTTGTCAAAAGCAAAATGGAAATGATTAATCTGTAGATTTGTGGAACTCGTCCATATAAAAGGCTGCACCGGATACACTTTAGTGTCCAGGTGAAATGACACCAATTAAAATGCTGCTGCCACGTTCTGACACAAGTCCTTATAGAACTGGGCTCAATACCAGACATGGAGATTGTGATGCAGGATTAACTCACACCTATTGCTTCCGATACAGGCTGAAGGCCAACTTAATGCTTCCTGTGAATTAATATGATTGGAGTATGCAGCCACTGAATGCCTCACAGGGGGCCCAAATTCATGAGAGGCCACCACAAGTTAAAGATAATCTGAACTACTTAAAGCGAACTGATTCCCTGGAAGCCATTTACAATGCATTCTGACTTAGGAAAGGCAGGAGAATGGCACAACATTGGAAAGAATGGGCACCAGGTTTTTCCAAAGTTTCACATGAGGCTTTAATTGGGGAGGTACACAGAAACAGGGATGTGCTCTGTCCACAGGAGACACGAGCATATGAACATACAAAATAGGAGCAGAAGTAGGCCATTTGGCCCTCGAGCCTGCTCCGCCATTCAATAGGATGGTTGATCTGTCTGTATTTCGAGTTCTTATATACCCACTTACACCCGATAACCTTTGATTCCATTGTCTGACAAGAATCTAGAGGATCTAGAGAATCCAAGAGGCCTTCCATTCAACTCTGAAAAGTCAGTAGAAGAAGATAGCCATGATGGTTAATGCCAGACAACTTCTAGGTCCTGAATGCAGTGCCGCACAAAGTTCAATGACCTCACACAAATGGTCAAGGTCAGTGAACGATTCTTCAAATGCCATATTGCACCAACTGCACCATTGGCTTCAGGCATTGCTCAATGCTCCACACCCCTAACACTCACCTACCAACAACCTCTTCCAATCAGAACTCATACCAAACATTCATTGCTTCACTTCACCCTCACACACTTCACATTGCTGATAGCCTCACACCCACACCTCACAGTTTGCACACACTGCCAGATATTCAATCATGGTAGGCACATTACCCAAAAAGATTGCACCACACTCAATGACAGACAGCACACATGTGGACACAACCATTATGCAGTATCTGATAGCTGATATCTCAGTCTCCATTGCAGTGAAAGCAGAAGTTGCCCAATATCAGGATGCTGGAGTAGATGTTGACTTCAGTCAGCTCGCTGCCTCGCAGGCTCAGAATGCTGCCATCCTGACTGCAGATAACAGCATTCAAGGGGACTTGAATCTCTCGTATCAGACTAGCACTCTGTACTCCAACGGTTTACTATAATTGCTGAGGTGCCACCCCAAGGAAGTGGCAGTGGCTCCGTGGATTTCATTATCCTCTCTCAGAATGACAGCATTCGACTTCCCACCATTGCCACTCTTGACAGTGTCCTTGCTGTTGCCTGTCAGCCAGCCAGGCCAGACTGCTGCCACCTATGCCTGAGGTGGGACAGTTGGAAGCCAGAGCCTCTAGGCCCAGAATGGATCAAGGTCACCCTCAACCGTCTGTAGTCTCTTCCACTGAAAGTCGGCAGTCACCACGAACCATGCTGCAGCCCTGGGAAACGTTGCATAGGAGCACCAGGTCAGGCAAAGAAATACACAAGACAAGCACTGAGGTAATTCACATGGGTGATTAATTGACTTTTGAGTGCAACATGGCATGGTTTGATTCAAAGGCTTTTTTTGTGGCGGCTTTTATTTTTGCATTGTGGCCAAGCGGACACTGTAATGGTTAGCGACAGAGGGAAGGTAGGATGTGGGACTGTTCAAGAATTAGAAATTGGGGTTGTGTTTATTGGTATCACAGTCAGATGCTTCAATTATGGGTGGCCCAGTCAGAAAAGGGCTGAGTTGGTCGCATCTTCTGTTCCTCCTCCTCCCTCCTCAGCTGGTTGTCATGCAGCTGGTGGCAGAGGTCAAGAGTTCATGATGGTGAGGTTGTGTAGCTTGCATTAGACATCCACAAATCTTGGCAAATGCTCTTCCAAGTACAGCAGGGCTCCTCCAGGGAGGTCCAGGCAGCAGATATCTTGTTTCGCCTATTGTCTGCTCCGTCACATTTGGTGTGGCAGTATGGTTTACACAGCATGCATACTGCATATGTGTGCATGGGTTATGCACCAAAGCCATGTGATCAGTGGAATGCCCTTTGTCACCCAGTAGTCACCCTCCAGGTTTGTTGTGGTGGAAAACCTACAGTTAATACCCCAGAAGGAAAACACAGTTTGGGCCAGTACTCTTATTTCCCAGTTTTTACTGAAGTTCCATTTTAAAGTATATAAGACCAGTTCAGACCAGAATTATTTCCTGGTTTTTACTGTTTTTTCGTCAGGCAGCTGTCTGTGACAGAATGAAGGCATCCTGACTGCTGCCAGGATACGCAGTATGATATTGAGGCTTTGAGGGATGAGGTTGTACATTTCTGAATTGACATACCGCACCCACAAAACAAGGTGCATGCGACCAATGCCAACCTGCACCATGAGGAAGCCTGCAATCCTTGCAAAACCATGTTTTTGCTCTGTCTACTTTTGTGCAAGGGAGAATGTATTCACCTTTCTTTGAATAGAAAGCCTCAGTGATCTTCCTTATGCAAAAGTGGACAGAAACTAGGAAATATTGCAAACATCTCAACCTCCAGCTAGGAAGGAGCCAGATAAATAAAAGCTCATGGCCATGGTCACCTTCAGAGCCACCAGTAAAGTCATTGGCAGATTTTAGTGAGGATGTCCTTACTGAAGTGCAGACATCTGACACATCACCTCAATGATGTTCACAGCGGAGAATTACCCACTGAGCACCCTGGACAGATATGGCCTTGCGACAGATATGCGGGCACATTGCAGTGGCCATTTTAGATCTCTAAGGCCACCCAAAGTGCCCAGAAAATGGGTACCATGCATCCACATTGGGTGGTGAAATTCTGTTCATTAAGTTGCTGGTTAATATCATTCAGAAGTGTCCGTGAGCTCATGCAGCTTCTGTAAAGGTTATCACTTAAATTGCTTTAGTCCACACAGCATCCTCACAACTTGTGGATATGCAAACTCCAAATCTTTTGACCACTGAGATATTTGAGAACAAAGTAAAATTAGAAAAAACCCTGGGTCCTTTTAGACTGCGTTGCGACCATTTTCTGGATAGCAAAAATCAAGCAAAATGGATCATATTTTGTGGCTATATTATATTGGGTTGGTCAATTTTTCAGGCACCCTGAGTGGCCACCTAAAACAAATGTCGGGCTCCTTTTTGCACATGTTAATGAACGGTCGAATGCTACTTTTAGCACCTTTCCTGAAAGCGGGCTGCCCTAAGCAGAGCAGGCGGTCGTCCTGCTCCAGTCAGATTTCACTGGCATGAATATGGTTTAATAAGTGGGTGCCCAGAAAAGTTAAGCCTATTGTTTTAAAAGCACTTTCATGTGGAGCCAGAAGGTGCAGGAATCAACGTGGATAAGCTATCTCTGGTGGCACAATAGGCACCAGCTGTCTGATCATATGAGGCCTGAGGTCCAACGTTGATTGGGCCTTGAGCCTTTTGGTTCAGTAACAGTTCCTGCATTTGTCTCACACTGGCATGAATTGCTTAATTAAGCCAGCTCTTTTTACTGGCCATATACCATCTATCATGTCATGGACCCTAGCCACTCATTTAATCTCCTGTTAAAAAAGCAATGTAGAAAGACAACTCCACTCATCAACTTGGTCAGCTGTCTTCAACATACACCACTTAGTCCACTCCCATCCTGCTGTCACAACATTATGTCCTTTGGATAGTCGACAATCTCAGTTTATGCTGTTTCCTCCAACAACCTGTCCTATTTCCAACAAGATATTTATCCCTCTCCTTTTTGAATAAGTTCATCAAAACAGCAACAACTGCTTCAACTCGACAGTAATAATGAATTAGATATGAAATTATGATATTTCATGTTCATAAGTGGTATCATTAGCTAAGGGTTCAGCAGTTAATTTTACCATCAGTAATCCTTTAAAAAGATCATTAAGCTTATAAAATGAAAGAGGGAATCTTTGAATCATTTAATTTTTCAGGAGGAACAATGATTAAAAATCTTTTTCATTGTTTAAGTAACTCCTGGTTAGAAGGAGTTTCTAAGCTTAATGATTTGAGAGAAGTAAAATAGTCACTAATGCTTTGAGCATTGGTAAGCATTATTTTACCATGCAATTGTGAATTCATCATTTGTGCATTATAAGTCATCATTTCATCTATATGTACATTAGTTTATCATTTGATCTATGTGCATGTTAATTCAGGATTTAACCCGTCAGTATGTTTGTTCATAGTTTGATCTATGGATGTACTACTTCACTATTTCACCTAGCAGCCTCATTACATGTAATTGCATTGAAGTGTCCCAATCTGTTCATATTGGTGTTTATCCTCCATGTGAACAGTAGTCCTAATCCCATGTGCCTGTGCTGTTTCCATTTTCTTTCAACATCCAACCTCTACATAAACGTTGGCATGGCCTTTAATCATTAATTCAGGTATCCATGGAAATAAAAAGTTTCTCCTTGCTTCTGTCCTAAATCTCTTAGGTTTGATTTTGATTGTTCTGACAGTCTTGCTCTCATTGACACGGGTCTCATGGTACCAGGAGCTGCAAATACTGAGATATTCACCATTACTGAGGGCAGCAACAGCACTGTAACTTTCGGTGATCCCACTTACACTCAAATCCACAGGTTGCAGTGCACCTGACAGGGTTCCAGAGGAGCCCACACTGATGGTCCTGCTGGGAGCTCTAAATGTGCAAACTTGCACTGATTGCCTAGCACTTCCATTAGTTTTTACATTGATTTATTTAGGGCTGCTCCAAGAAGGTGCAGAGCCTGCTCAGGAGCTCAGCCCTTTAAATCAGCAGGAGTGTGAAAACACATGCCCTTCTCTGGCACCCCCAGCTCCTCCTTAACTCCCCACAACTCAGCTTCACGACTTCTATGCTCCACCCACCCCAACCAAGATACACCCTCAGCACCCCTCACACAGCATAATGCATCTCCCCCCACCACCCCCCACTCCCCCACCCCCGGCATCCCACACCCCCTGGCTCCCCCCAAGCTTTCTTCCTGCCCAACACTGGCAGACCCTGGCTCCGCTCCCCATAATTCCCCCTCACCCAGCTTCCCACCCAGACATGTCTAGCACCAGGCAACCCCATTTCCAGCTCCAACCCTCTCACCTCAGCATCCCTGTCTCCCCTCCCCACCAGCAATCCCAGTTTACCCCCCCCTCCACCCCTCACACCTTCAATCCAGTACCCCAAGTGCCTCCACTCCCAGAACTCTTGGCTGCCCGTCACTTCCCCACACCCAACATCCTCCTCAACTCAATAAGCCTGGCTGCCTCCCCGCCCAGCACCCCTGACTCCCATCTTCACTCTGGCAACACAAACTCCCCTCGAGGTCGTGCACTTTGGTTGGAAGAACATGGACAAACAATATAAAATAAGGGGTGAAATTTTGAAGGGGGTGCAGGAGCAGAAAGACCTGGGTGTATTTAGGCATAGGTCATTGAAGATGGCAGGACAGGTAGAGAGCAGTTAATAAAGCATATAGTATACTGGGCTTTATTAATAGGGGAATAGGGTGCAAGAGCAAAGAGGTTATGCTGAATTTATATAAGACACTCGTTAGACCTCAGCTGCAGTATTGTGTACAGTTCTGGGCACCACATTATAGGAAGGGTGTGAACACATTGGAGAGAGTGCAGAGAGGTTTATAAAATAGTTCCAGGGATAAGAAACTTCAGTTACAAAGATAGATTGGAGAGGTTAGGACTGTTGTCCTTGGAGAGAAGAAGGCCAGGAGGAGATTTGATAGAGATGTTCAAAATCAGGAGGGGGCTGGACTGAGTAGATAGGGAGAAGTTGTTCCCACACGTGAAAGGATCAAGAACCAGAGGGCACAGATACAAAGTGATTGCAAAGGAAGCAAGTGTGACGTGAGAAAAGACTTTTTCACACAACGAGTGGTTCGGGTCTGGAATGCACTACCTGGAAATGTGGTGGAGGCAGGTTCAATCGAGGCATTCAAGAGGGCATTAGATGATTATTTGAACAGAAACAATGTGCAGGGGTACAGGCAAAAGATATGACAATGGCACTAGTTCATAATGCTCATTTGGAGAGCCGATACAGACCCGATGGACTGAATGGTCTCCTTCTGTGCCGTTATAATTCTGTGACTCCCCATCCTCTGGTATACCCGTCTCAGCTCAACCACAACTCCCCTCCCCACCCTCTGACCACACTGGCTTCACTCACCCCGACAGCCCTGGCTCCCCTCCCCACATCCCCCTGCACCCTGACTCCTCTTCACCTCAGCTCCTCAGCTTCACCAATGTCAGAGAAGAGTGGGGGGGGAGCTGGTGAGGACAATGGGGGGCTGAGCTTGGGGTGGCAGCAGCTTTGGTACTGGTAGTGATGGGCAGTGGTGCAGGGAGCAGAGCCAGCGGTGCTCCGTGAGGGGAGGTGCTGGGCTGCAGGGGCATGGTGCGTGGGTGCCATTGGGGTACAGGGCACTGGGAGAATCAGGAATGGGGGAACTGAAATTTAAACTAAATCAAATAAAGGTTTGAAAGTGATTAAAAACCATTTACCAAAGTTCTGCAGATGGGCCATTGTTCAGAGACTGTCACTGAGCTGAAGACAGACCTCAAGGAGTTTGCCTTCATCTTGTGATGTCGGAGATTGTCAGGGTTGCACTCGCTACTCGGCCTCTCCAGTTACTTCCTCATTGGATCCATGCTTCAGCTGAGAGAGTAAGTCCCCACTGCAGCCTACAACCAAGGTGGGGTTGTCACATAGTCAGTGGCAAATGCCTCTGCTTCATTGCTGACTGCAAGACCCTAGCCATTCAAAGAACAAAGAACAAAGAAAAGTACAGCAGAGGAACAGGCCCTTCGGCCCTCCAGGCCTCCGCCGATCATATTCCCTGTCAAAATAAAATATTTTGCACTTCCGGGGTCCATATCCCTCTATTCCCATCCTATTCATGTATTTGTCAAGCTGCCTCTTAAACACCACTATCGTATCTGCTTCCATCACCTCCTCTGGTAGCGAATTCCAGACACTCACTACCCTCTGCGTAAAAAACTTGTCCCGCACATCTCCTCTATAGTTTTCTCCTCTCACCATACATCTATATTCCCTAGTAATTGACTCTTCCACCTTGGGAAAAAGCTTCTGACTATCTACTCTGTCCATGCCACTCATAATTTTGTAAACTTCTATCAAGTCGCCCCTCAATCTCCGTCGCTCTAGTGAGAACAATCCAAGTTTCTCCAACCTCTCCTCA